>NC_139804.1:3559385-3981885 GCF_963457635.1 Microchirus variegatus | reverse complement strand
AAGTGGTCGACGCGCACGGGGTTGCGTTTTTGGAAGAAGGTAGGACGATGATGGTTTCTGGTGAAAACGGCAACGGAACGGCCTACATGACGAGGAGGTGAGGTGAAGGGTGAATGTAACGGCGGCGTGAGTGACATTTGTAAAGGCAGCGGTAAGATGATATAGGTTAACAGTGGAGATGGTTCGGGGGGTGAACGCTGTCAGTTTACCTGTTGCCTCTCGGTCGACAGCTCTCAAGAAAACATGTCAATCTGTCTGACCAATGAGATAAATCGAGAAATGTTGCACTCGTAAATACTGTATAATCCTATATATTCACTACTTATTCCATCCTGTAGCAGCTTGGTAGGTGGCAGCTTTTTCTCTGTGCCTGTCGACTCTATTTTTTAAAAAATGCACTCGCCAAAGGCAGCAATCTGTCTCCTCATTGTACTTATACAGTTACAATTAGAGCTGAAACAATTACTCGGTCAACTATTTTGATAAACACCAGATTTATTGACATTTTAATGTGCTGAATCCAAAAATCACATTGGTTTTGCTCAATCAGGTCAACTTTCTGAACGTTTTTTGTTCACATGTACGGGTATTTTCACGTCATATGATGCAAAATTCTACTTATCTTTCTTGCAATAAACAAATTCTGAAGATTTTGCATGAATACTAATATGATTTTTTCCTAACAAGAATCTCGTCACAAGTTTCATTAAGCGTGCTTACCATGCTTATTTTGGTATTAAACTTGGTGACCAGGATAAAGCTTGGGCTAAATGGAATCAATTTAGTCAGAAGCTCGGATTTGTCCAAATCAAATTAGCATAAAATCCTGACCTGATTGAGAAAAATGGATGAACCCAGTGTCATTTAACCCAGTGTGATTAATCGGTTTGATGCTTTTTCTCGATTAAAACGAGATTCATGCTCATTTTAGCTTCTTAAATGTGAATATTGTCTCCGCTTCTTTGCTCCATATGGCAAAGAAATCTTTAAAAGTGAAAAATCATTTCGGTTTGTGGACAAAAAACAAGACGTTTGAGAACCGGCTATTTCCAGGTTTGACAAAACACTGACCAACGTTTTCTGAATTTTTATGGACCAAACCATTACTCCGATTAATCAAGAAAATAACAGACCGATTCTTCGATTGTGAAAATAATGGTTAGTTGCAGCTCTAGTTAAAATACAAAGCTTGATATTCTGCATGGTTTTCGACTGTGGGAGGAAACTGGACCGAAGAACGCGGAGAAACGTACGATCCTCTCCGAGACAGATTTATTGTGGAGTTTTTGGCAGGAAATGCTTTAGGTCAGGGATAATGTGAAGATGTTTGGGGGCCAATGGTCACTTCAGACCATTAAAATGTAACTTTCATTGTCACAATAATGATTTTTTAAATGTCAATGTGACCACATCTAGGCCACGCAGGAGTGGAAAAAATGAAAGCCCCAGACTCGAAAAGGACCGATTTTTGTCCAATTTTGTCCAAAGTTGAGAGTGAGAACAGTGAAAGACGAGGGTGAGGGACAAGCACACGGCAACCAACGCACTTGACTGAACTTACTGTATATAGCAGAGTCTTGTTTGTTCAAATGGCTGCGGTGGAACGAGTCAAAGCAGAGAAGAGGGCTGTATCGCCCTCAATATTGAGATTTTTCCGAGACCACCGTTGGGAGCAAGGGCTACCCAGAATGCATTGCGTGTTTTCACAGAACAAAGATGGCGGCGAAAGCAGCGAAACGAGTACGCTACAAATGAAGTATTTTCTTTGTTAATAGAGATATAAAAATGATGAAAACCATTGTATTATCTTAGTTTAGGCCCATATTATGGATTACTGACGTCATTGTTGCGTAACATTTATTTTTATTTCACAATCTTTTGTCAATAGCCAAAAAAAGCGATCGTTTGCTATGGTTTACTTTTCAATAAGCCGTGGTGTGTGGTAACTGTAACTGTGGTTGTGGTATTTGTATGAGTATCATCTTATAACTAACTGACAACCTAATAACTTGACTGACAAACGGATCGTAATAAATAATCCTGACGTAAATGTGTTCTTCTTCTTCTTCTTCTTTTTTGGAGTTGACAGACTGGACGCAGCTTTCGCGCTATTCTGCCCCCTACAGTCTGAAGACGTATCTGCATTTAAGGTGTGTCCCATTTCTAAGTGAGAAAATAACCCTCAACGCTTGTTTTTGAGGTCCAGTTAAGATTAAGGGTTGAGCTTGAGGGTTAAGAAAGGAATTGGAATTGGCCCTTGGTGTGTTGTGGAAGAATACCCTGCGTTTGTGTTTAATCATATTTGACTGCTGATTCCATATTAGTAGTTTTTATTCTGGTAGTGATAATTTAAAATATGAGCTATTACTCCTATTTATTCAGATAGGAGTCTGGTCTACTTCATACTAGTATTTCTGCAGTGTACTGGAAAGACTTCAGAAGGAGGTTGACTGTATTCAAATCCTCCAATTTCATTCGTACCTGTCAAGAATAATTGTAGTCAGACTCGTGAAGTCAAGCAGATTCTGAACAAATTGAGCACAGTATTCTTTTTTTTTTTATTCCGTCTTCTTCCAGGAAGAATGTCGGTGTCAGATTTTCCTTTTGTTCACTAATCCTTGAATAGATCCTGTGCTTTGACAGGCTCCCAAAACCCAAGTGAATATGTTTGCATCTATTAAAGCGGAACTAGACGGGAAGTTCCAATTAACGCTGTTTTTTTAGTGTGTATCTGCGTCATTATCTTGTTTAAGAAGCCCTGAAGGTTCTAAACAAACAGTTCAGCCACTGCTGAGAACGCTGTGTTTTATTGTAATCTTGGGCTCAGTGAGATCTCTGAAAAAACCCGGTCCGGTTACGTAAACACCGGTTCTCCGGAACAACAGATCGTCCTGCTCCGGGCACTTGTCCGGGCACATCCGGTTGCGTACATGAAGAAGAAGAAGCTATTTTTAAACATTGTTAAAACAATGTTTTGATAATGAGTAGCAGTGCATCCACTGCTCCAGAGGGGGGAGCTGCGCTTCTGTGAGCAGGTGTGCTGAATATGTCACTTCCGGGTACTGGCCAATCACAAGACAGTCTGTCTTCTGGGTGCGAGAGTTGAGTCTCAAATCTCGCAGCAGAAAAACAGAGTCAGAAAAGAGGATTTCTATCGGCTCGTTTACAGCAACTAGGAGGTTTTTGACCATAAAAACAAGTTAATGTATGTAAGTAGACCTCCATAACGAACATATATGTGCAACAGGACCACTCTATGTGACCTTTGAAACAACAGAACAAAAAACACTCAACGGAAGTCCTCGTTACAGAACAATAAATTACTTCGTTCACCCCATTTGTGGATTTTTTGAAATCCGAGCAGCACCGACGGAGAGCTAAGTGGACCTTGTTGTGACTGGACCCATTTCAGAGGTGTGGTTCAATCCTGTCCTCGCCGCGCTTGTCTTCGGGTGATGGAGAGCATGTGTCTCTGGCCACGCGCTTGCTGTACAAACCCCTCCAGATCACCAGCTGCAGGCACGACCTTCCCTTTCTCGCTGCTTAACCTAATCAATTACGGTTCAGAACAGAAGCCAAGAGCGAGGGGGGAAGAGAGGAAGCCCGTGACCTTGTCAGAGAGCCCTGAGGAGACTGTGAATAATTCCCTTTGAGGCCCCATAAAGAAGGTTTCCATGGCAGGAGGAGAGTAAAGGTGGCTCGCTGAGGAGAGGAGAAAGAATCGTCCACGATAGCATGCGAGGCACCGAGGTAATGGGTAGAAGCACAAATCTCAATCCGGTACTGGACGTCGATTACCCGAAGGCTTTCTCCAAAGCCGTCATCAACCTGCATCGAGAAGGTCAAAAGGAGAAAAGAGAAGGGAAAACAGTCGGCAATCGTTTCATAATAAATAATCTTTACACGTGACATTACATTATATTTTTGTTTCATTACACGATACATTATGATGTACCGTTAATGTGATTTAGCAACGCAGGTGTAAATCTGCCCGAATCTGACGGCAATTCCTCTCCCTCGTGTAATTCAAGGAGTAAAAAATCACTTTTTTTTGGGAATCGAGAGTTTATCATATTAATAATAATAATAATAGTAATAATAGTGTCAGCATCAAAGGTCGACTCGCCACCAGCTATGAGATTGCGAAATAATGTAATTACTATGCTCAACTGAGAAATCCACAGCTGCATTTTTAAGATGAAAAAAAACCAAAACGTGTTTTTTAATTGTTGTGTCGAGGAAAAATCCTCAAGTGTAACAGCATCACCTCTAGCTCGCGCTGAGGTTAACCACAACCACCAGAAATCTCCGTAAATGAAACTCACGCATTTGCATTTTTATTGCACTTATCTGGATTCTCGGCGACCACTTTAACACACACACGAAGCCAGTGCCTTTTCCATGTAGCCCAGCGGCTCATCGATATGTAGACGAGAGCGGACGAGACTTCTGCTCCAACGACATTTGACGGCACGTTTGCACAGTAAACAATTAATGTGACGACTAGCATTATTGTGCTGTGATTAAAACTTATATATAAATAAAAAAATATATTTTTATAGTGCTGGGCACGTTAACGCATTAAAGGTGAAGTAAGTAGTTTATAGTGCCATCTAGAGGAGAGGCTGAAACTTACAACAAAGTACTGCTCCTCTGCTCACCCCCTCCCTTCCCCGAGCGCTACGGTATCCTCAGCCGGTCAAATGTCGTCCTCGTCGTCTTTCTCCGTGTCAGCAGATAAGGTTTGTGAGGTCGAGGGAGAGGGCGAGCTACCGCGGCCGTAGCAGACGAAGCGGAGAGAGAGGAGGCGGGACTTCAGCTACAAGTAAAGCGACGCTTGATTTGTTCTCTCGCGTTTGTCCTTACAGGCTCCCGTAGAAACACGGCGTCTCGCTGCTAACAGTGGCTATGCAACCGCGGCCCGCGACCATGTTATTTTACGTGACTTTTTGAAACACTACGAAAATGAAACAAAAACTATTATACAGCGACTAGACAATGCAGGAGCACATAATATGTATAAAAAAGTGGATTTTGGGTTATATAAACCCATAAATACTACGCAGTGTCCCATTAAAAAAGACACACAGCACTCAAGTAAAATACAAAATCCTGATTTTAAATTGTACTTAAAAAATACAAAATACACATAAAAAGTATTCAATACAGTAACTTGAGTAAATGTATTTCGTTACTTTCCACCTCTGCGCAGTATACAGGCACGCTGGTTATTTGTAGTGCTGCTCTTGTCGTTTAATAAACAGACCGTTCCAGTTCCATTGTAGGCGCGAGCTAACGTCGCTAAAAGCTAACAGAGCTAACTGGTAAACGGTGCCTGGACTCCGGTGTCGCGGCGTGTAAACATGACGTCACTTTGCCGTCTTTTTCCGCTCAGTCGTCATGGAAACGCGTCATGCATTTGCGTGACATGCGCTAACCTAAAAAAAATATATTTATTTTAACATTATCTGTTACTGTGTGTGTATAAATGACAGTGCAGTACTACAACCATATAAGTGTCGTCAGACAAAGACTGTCAAGTAAATATGAAGATCAATTGAAACAGGATATGTGGAAAAAGCCAAAACTTGTGTTCAATGATGTTCAATTTAAGAATGATTATGTTACAGAACCTTATATTTCCCTCAGTCTATAGAGAAGGCAGAGGTCCCCGTGTGCCCAATCGAGAACGAGTACCTTTACCTCTGGCAGCGGAAGTGGCTCGATTTAAAGGAAACACCTGAACATTTACGTTTGTGTGATTCTGCGACCTCCAGGTTGTGGAAGATGAATTTCATTTAGTTTTTTTTATTGTCCTTTATATTGCGACTTAAGGAACTCTCTTTTTGAATCAATTCAGTGAAAAAATCCTGATATTTTTTGGAAATATGAAGGAGACCTATATATATATATCAACCTATAACCTAATACAACTGTTATATATCTGCTCCTGATCACTCTCTTTTGTCTCTACCTCCCCCTCAATCTTTCCCCTTTCTCTCCTCTGTCGCTCATTTTTCCCTTTCACCCCAACCTGTCCAGGCAGATGGCCTTGAGGGAGTTCTTTCTCTTTCCACTGATGCTTTGTGTTTGCTCATTGTGTGGATTGTTGTGGGTTTTCTTTTCTCTCTATAATATTGTAAAGGTTTCCCTTCTTGTACAGTCCTTTGTGATTTGGCACTTTACAAATACAATCGATTTGAATGAATCATTCAGAATTACATTACAGCAGTTTTTGTCATACTGTGAACACGATTTACACCGAATAAATAGACAGTAGAAATCTCTGGAAACAGCCTGTCTCATCCCATAGTTGCTCAGCCTGTTTCCTGTCTTAAAACTCTGAGAGAATGGACTTTCGTAGCAGAGCGGGTGGTCACCTCTACGCTCCATTACTCACAAATATTCAGAAACTTACTTGTAGTAATTAGAGGTTTTGAATGTCTGTACTGAGGAATCCCTGCCTGGCTCCTATGTAATGCATGTGCAAAATAAATATAGTTAAATGATAAACACCTGTTTAGAAAGAGAAAGAAAATCTCCTATGTCTCCGGCAGCAAGAAAATGTTTTAATGCAGTGAAGTGTTGATGAGGATGCAGCCTAAAGCCCAGCACCTGAGGCTCTTAAGTCGACTGTCTCACCACAGAGGCCTAAAGTCACCCTGGACCTCTGCTGTGCTGCAGAGACATGACTTTGACCAAGATCAGTAATTAAAGCACAACACGGTGAGTGCAGTACTGGTGCAATGTGGGAGTATTTGGTCCTCTCTATTTTGTCAGGGCAAAAAAAAAAAAAAAAGGATGTTTCATTTCAAGCTATTTGAAAACACCAGAGAGTAATTACACAAGTCGCTTTAAGACAAGATGGTCCAGTACGGAAGTGTGATGCAGAAACCAGAAATCTCTAATCCAGAGACAGTGAACCCTTTTTATGTATAAAGTCGTGTTGATACTACTTCATTATTTTTCCTCGAGTAATAATATCTGCTGACACAGCAGCTCTGAACTCGTCTATGTCTAGTTTTCAAACATTCAAAATCACACTTAAAGGCGCCATATGTAAGAATGTGGCCAAAAACGGTCACTACACTCAAATTCAAAATACCGCGGTCTTTTAGGTTTCGTTTTCTGTCGTAACTGGCAACCCGTGGTTGCTCGGCAGCTGAGACTCTACTGACTGCAATGATTGGTAGACGGCGGTAGGTGGCGCCACATGACGCCAAAACATGATTTCAAAACAAAAACATGATTTGCAGTCTGCAAAATATATTTTTTTAATGCAAATATTTTGTCTGTACTGTTGTTGTTGGTGAGTTCAGTTTGTTATATGAACATTATTCCTGAGTCTCTGTGACATATTAGGATAATTTTATGGCTTTAGATTTATTACATAATGCACCTTTAACTTTTGCAGGAAATCTAGTTCTGATTCAGCAACACATAAGAAACACATGGTTCCTACGCACACTCTTGGAAATAAAAGTGCTAAGTAGAACCATATAAGGTTCATCGGCTTGTCCTCATATGAGAACCCTTTTGGAGGGTTCCATCAAGAACCTTTTTAAAACACTTTATTCAGGAAAGGGGTTTTAAAGGGTTCTCTGGCTCAAAATGGTTCTTACTGGAACCATTAGTGTTTAAAAAAAACCTTGAAAAACCCTTTCTTCAGGGGGGAGCTGTGCTTCTGAGAGCTGGTGTGCTGAATTTGTCACTTCCGGGTATTGGCCAATCACAAGACAGTTGGATAGGCTATACGCTGGCTGGCCAATCACAGCACAGTCTGTCTTCTGGGGGTGAGATTTATGTCTGAAATATCGCGGCTGGGGAACAGCGTCAGAAAAGAGGATTTCTATCGCCTTGTTTACAGCAACTAGGAGGTTTTTGACCATAAAAACAAGTTAATGTATGTTAGTAGACCTCCATAACTCACATATATGTGCACTCTATGTGAGCTTTAAACTATCTAGCCACTGTCAGTGATGTCATACTCTTTTGGCTGACACTTAAGTAGCGAACCTCACGCAACGTATTTTCGAGAGGTCGGAAATCAGCATCTGGAAATGCTCGAGCTGAGCTGAAGATGTTTCGCCTCGCGTTGAAGATGCTTCTTCAGTCGTGACCGACTGGTAGCAAAACTTCAAGTGTTTAGCATCTACATGCTGCTTACCTGTCGAGTCAATCAGTCAGGCAGCAGAAAGGAATTCTAATTCTTATTTTGAAGTGGCAGCTTACGATGTAAACAACGGCTTCAATCGCATAAAAGCTGAGGTGCGGACCAGCAAAGAAAGAAAATGGCAAAGAGGGTGGAGGGAGTTGTGAGAGTGCAGAGGCGATTCTAGAGTCTGTAGGGGCCCTAAGCAAAAATTCCCAGGGGGCCCTTCCTTCCAACCAGTGGTCATTGCCATTATGTTATAAATAATCTGACACCAACGAACAATGTATGAGTTCAAAATATATATTAATATATATATATATATATATATATATATACATATATATATATATATATGTATATATATATATTTTTTCATTTTTGAATGAAATAACATGGAAAAACCTTGCAATTATGCAAGTATGTGAGAATTTAAATGTAAAGAACAATAAAATACTGTAAATAGCCTTTAAAAAACTATATAATCTTAGTAAAAAAATACATTACACTGTAAATAACCCACATTATAAAACATTATAAATGTATAGAACAATAAAATACTGTAAATAACTGAAAAAAAGATATGCATTACACTGTAAATAATCCTCTTAATTTTCCAACTTGCAGAACGATAACTTCACACAGGTTAAAGTGAGGTGGGGCCCCTTTAGGGGGGGTTTCCTACTGAGATGTCATTGCAAATCGCCCATTGTTTTTTAATGGGGATGAGAATGCGCCTGGTCACTGCACATTTCAGTAAAAACAGCCCCCTGGCTCCGAGTGTCGGGGGCCCCCTATCGGCTCGGGGCCCCAAGCAGTTGCCTGCCTTGCCTCTTCACAAGCTGCGCCTCTGTGAAAGAGAGTGTACATGTTTTCTAATAATGTGAAGGCAACTGAGTCTTGCTCGGAGTCTTTTGTCGTTGTAGTCTCACTATTGCCCCGTGCCCCTAATTTCCACCCTTACACCGTCACGAAGGTGTAAGTAAAACCTTTTACTCTGTGAAAATGTTTTTTTTCTCAATGACTTCTACGATACCCATTTCACACCCGACCACCTCCGCACACGCGGTTACAAGCACATGTCTGAGATTCAGCATTCAGAGCGCAAAGACACCATTCCTGTAGGAAAACATTGGGTAGTTTGTGTTAAAAGTGGTTTTATTTGTGCGGCGCCATCAAGCAGCAACCTTTGAAGTCATTCCGTGTAGCCTTCATCTCCATGGTTAAAGATAATAATCTGTAACAAGGCGGGGATATATATATATATATACGCTCCACAAGTATTCTGCATTCTCCTTATATTGCACTTTGGAATGATATGAGTTTATGTTTTGCACTGCTGTTATTCATCTGAAATTGTTTTTGCCAAAAGCTTGGGTGGTGATGCAACTTAGAGCTATTTCAACAGCTTGTCTCTGCGTGACTTCTGTCGCGTTTAGAGCACCTTATTACCTTTTTTTCCGCTGTGGTACTGTAGCCCGCGGAGTGCACGATGTTGAGTTTGCTTTTCCTCTAACACACAATTTTCGGGACGGTTTTTTTCGAACAGTTTAGTGTGCTAATTTGAATCCTCAGAGTCTCTTTTGAATAGACAATGTACTGTGAGAAATGTACACAATCTGTGGATCAAGAAAGGGAAGCCAACGCTGAAGCAACTGGAACCTGCAATGTCTTCAATGGCCAACAGGGGGGTTTATATGCAAGTCCATGAAAATGATTACATTTTTATGTCGGTCAACATTTTCCTGGACACAATATCAATCACAACTTTCAGGTTGCATTGTGGCAATTTTATAAGTTTGTGCGAAATAAAGAAAAAGCAGGGTGTGTAACTGGTGTGTTTGTAGATATAATCAGTCCTAGCATACTCCCGTAAGAGAACTCCCCTTACCTCTTTCCCTGCCTAACCATTTCATCCAAAACGCCATCACTTCTGGTTTAAAAAACAAACAAACCCGAAAAATCAAGGTGCTGCTGGCCAACCTGCAAAAAAACGCGAGGCTGTGATGTGACTTTGATCGCTAGTTCAGTGAGCCCCTTGGCAAACTGTGATTTGATCTCGATTCAAATCTAAACTTAAGAGATAAAGTGTGCGTATTCCTCGACCAACCTGACCTGCAGAGCTGCAAAAAAAACACGGCCAGATTCTTTCATTAGTCGAAGGTTTTTGGGGGAAAATCTGATTTGACTGACTTGAAGGACGTCTGGTGTTGCTTAAAGCTCACATAGAGTGGTCCTGTTGCACATATATGTTAGTTATGGAGGTCTACTTACATACATTAACTTGTTTTTATGGTCAAAAAACTCCTAGTTGCTGTAAACGAGCCTATAGAAATCTGTCTTTTCTGAAGCTGTGCTGAGCCGCGATATTTCAGACATAAATCTCACCCCCAGAAGACAGAGTGTGTTGTGATTGGCCAGCCAGTGTAGAGCCTTCCCAACTGTCTTGTGATTGGCCAATACCCGGAAGTGACACATCCGCTCGCAGAAGCACAGCTCCCCCCTCTGGAACGGTGGATGCACTGCTACTCAATATCAACACATGGTTTTAACAATGTTTAAAAATAGCTTCTTCACGACTCCCTGCCGCAGTCCCTTTGACAACCTTTGACCCGGAGTCAGACCCAGAGTCGGAAGACACTGTCGCTCGTGAAACACCTCCACAACGGACGTTATTCTTCTTCTGCGGTTCAATGTACGCAACGAGATGTGCCCGGACTAGTGCCCGGAGCAGGACGATCTGCTGTTCAGGAGAACCGCTGTTTACGTAAACGGACCGGGTTTTTTCAGAGATCTCGCTGAGTCCGAGATTACAATAAAACACAGCGTTCTCAGCAGTGGCTGAACTGTTTGTTTTGAACCTTCAGGGCTTCTTAAACAAGGTAATGACGCAAATACACACTAAAAAAACAGCGTTACTTGGAACTTTCGGTCTAGTTCCAAGTAATATCTAGGTCCGCTTTTAAAATAAAGAAACACAAAGGGAAAAAAAACCTTCCAGGAAACTCTTTGGACTGAACTGAACCAGCGGGATTGAATTATGCCGAACAAAAAGGAACAGAAATATTTGAAAAAATATTGACTCTGTGGAGTCCTGTAAATAATCAGAGTTAATTATAAAATCTGCTCCACTCGTCTAAATGTCTTTGGAAAGTCTTTGAGAATATATCAACTTTGGGAGATTTGCATAATAAGCAGTTTTAAAGAGCAAACCACATATGAATAGCACTGTTATGGAGGAGACAATGCAGATATGGGGTAATGAATGAATGAATGAATGAATGAATGAATGCACCGTCTGCCCCATTCCGCAGTTAGTTCACCTGCAGTTTGTCCGGCCTCCACATTGAGCCCCGGCGTCGGTCGATGGTTGCTTGTTTGTTTCTAAAGCATCAATCACGGTGACCTCCTAATGACTTATTCATTTACTCCTGCAAAACACACATCTCGATGATGAGACTGGAAGGAGCATGTTTCAAGACGCACATTTCGCCGAGTCAGCAGTCAGCATTCCGCGGAATTAAAGCCGCTATTAATCAATTTTAGCCCGAGCTGGAACCGATCCCAGACACATGATTCTGGAGCAAAAAGACTGACGAATGTGCTCCGGGTGTGTGTGTGTGTGTGGGTGTGTGCGATTATGTGTGTATCGGCGTGGTGTCAGTGTGTGAAAAGGAGGAGGTGGAGAAAAAGGCGAAATTCAAATTACTAATGATGTCTTGTGGAGCAGGGAACAAAACCACGATAACGGCGGCTAGATCAATACGCACTGTGGAACTATCACAGATAGAAAGTTGGCCTTAGGTTTTCTCTTGAATTATTCCCTGATGGTCACACTCCTTCGCGTTCTACAGATCCTCATCTCGATGATACCGAAAAGGCGCGTTACATCCCCCTATGTTTAGCCAAATGCGAAGTGACTGGCACCGCAGGGAGCGTCGTGCCTCACAGTTTATGTCCTCTTTTTTTTTTTCCAGAGGTATTACTGTGATCAAGGATGAATTCAAAGTGTAGCTGTAGGATACTGCAGGAGCCGAGGCTTCCTGCAGGGGAGAGGATGACAACACGTGTCCAGCTGTCAGGCACAGCTGCCGGGCTCTGAAGTGGGCGCAACCTGCGGTGGGAAGTTGGAACACAATTTTTCCTGTGATGGTCGGCCCCCATCGATACGGCTACTGTTGTATGACTGGGCTGCAACCCTTTAAATAGCAGTGTGTGTTTGTGTTTGTGTTGTGGCTTATTGATTGTACATAATATACAGATAATAGCTGAAGATTTGGGGCCAATTCCAATTCCTATCTAAACCCCTCAAGCTCAACCCTTAATCTTAACTGGCCCTCAAAGCCAAGTGTTGAGGGTTATTTCGTCACTTTGAAATGGGACACCCCTTAAATGCAGATACGTCTTCAGACTGTAGGGGGCAGAATAACTCCAAAAAAGAAGAAGAAGAAGAAGAACACATTTACGTCAGGATTATTTATTACGATCCGTTTGTCAGTCAAGTTATTAGGTTGTCAGTTAGTTATAAGATGATACTCATACAAATACCACAACCACGGACATATTCAGCTGACAGTTACCACACACCACGGCTTATTGAAAAGTAAACGATAGCTAACGATCGCTTGTCCGCACCGGCCGACTATTGACAAAAGATCGTAAAATAAAAAAAATAAATGTTACGCAACAATGACGTCAGTAATCCATAATATGGGCCTAAACTAAGATAATACAATGGTTTTCATCATTTTTATATCTCTATTAACAAAGAAAATACTTCATTTGTAGCGTACTCGTTTCGCTGCTTTCGACGCCATCTTTGTTATGTGAAAACACGCAATGCATTGTGGGTAGCCCTTGCTCCCAAGGGTTGTCTCGGAAAATCTCAATATTGAGGGCGATACAGGCCTTAAACTTGCCCCTCAACTTAATTTTTCTGAGAATCGGGGACAGCACTTGCACTAGAGGGAGCGCACATTTTTGAGATTGAGGGTTAAGCAAGGAATTGGAATGCACCCTTGGTGTAAAAGAGAGGAAATAAAAGGGAACACCTTTTTGGATAGCATTTCAAACTAGTACTTTTTGTACTCTCTTCCTCCGGGGAGGAATTAGTCTGTTATTTTTTTTCTGTATCAGCCCTCAGCTCTCAAAAATGTTATTCTCACCCACCTGAAAGTATATACATGTAACACGTATTCTTTGTCGTGCGCTTGGCTTATCAAGCGAGGTTTGGAAACGGGAGTCGCAGGTGGAGTGAGCGGGTGCCGCTCTCATTAAAGCGGCTCTCAGCTGTGCTGCGACACCTGGATAATCCAGCCAGGAATCAATCATTAAGTAGTTATTGAGGTAATAGGTGAGCAAATATGTTTTCCTGGTGGCTGTCCTTATTATTCTCCCCCTCCCCCCCACCCCCCACCCCCAGGAGACAGTAGAGCCAGATGGAATTGAGGTGTTGTCACTACTGAGTGAACAGGTAATGAATTACTCTCGGACAAATGGGCTGCCTCATGGGAGATGAGGAATCCTTCTGTAAAGAGTAGAGACAGAGGGCGGATGGTAGCATCCAAAACCCCCCCCCCCCCCCAACACTCCTTTCTCTCAGTCTAATCCCTATCTGTGCAGCGTATGTTCCCCTTTTCAAAATTGACAAAAAATCCAGGAGGTGTGAATGACTGAGGTAAGAGAGTCAAAGACACCGAGGATTTGCGACAATGCTTTGTTTTATGAATTGCTTTGAATTACGTGATACGTGCGAGTGAATCTTTCCAATTCTCTCAGTCCAAATTGCGCCTTTGGTTGATGAGCGTCTTCCTTTCCAGTTCTTGAAACCGGCCCGATTTGTTATGACGTTACAGAGCGATGGCGTTTCCCTCTGGTGACCGGTCCTCGTTGAGGGATACGATTACGCCGTGGTAATTATGACTGCTATTTCCAATCAAGGCCTATCGGAGTCGGGAGTGTGTTCTTTCAGCGGCGCAGACGGCACCAGAGCGACCGTCTGAGCGCCTCGACGATTCTGATGGGGCCGATTTTGAAGACACGAAAAACATTCTGCTGGCACAAGCACTGACAAATGCGTTTTCTGCGCTCCTGCGGGGAGAACGGCCAAACAATCTCGCTCTTCCTTCTCTGCAGGCGGATCGGCTGGTGGCTTGCTCGATGACTAAGGCAACACTTCACCGGAGGATTGGAGAGGCTAAAGCACGAAGACTGACCTTATGTCCGACTATAACAAGCAAATGTGGGTGACTTTTTTTTGTTGTTGGCTGAAATGAATTTGATACTGCCATCCATCCATCACCTCCTTCTTCTTCTTTATCCTCCACACGGGGGTCGTGGCCGACACAGGCTGAATACACCCTTGGACAGGTCGGCAGCCCATCACAGGGCCACATAGAGACAAACAACCATCCACTCTCACACTGACAGTCTATTTAGACAGCCTAATCCCCAAATCTGTATGTTTTTGGACGGAAAAAATACCCATGCGCACACACAGCCCTTCATCGTCAAATATCGTAGACGAGACGGAGGTTATTAGGTGAATCTTTTATGAAACATTTTTGTCTTTGTGTCCCCGGCAGCTTTGGCTGAGAGTGACCCTGTATGTCTGCACTGACTCAGTGTACCTCGATTCAAAATAACCCAAGCTAACACTTTGAATTATTTGATTTATACACGATTGGTACAGGGTGACGTGGTTGGTGAAGTGGTTTTTTTGCGCCCTTGCCTTGCAAGACGACCCGGGTTCGATGTTCTCCCACAGTCCAAAAACATGCAATATGCAGTGAGTTCCTACACATTTTCCATTTTACACTTTTCCAGACTCAAAGTTCCAGACTTCCCTGAGGATTTTTCAGTCAATAGTAAACATCTGAATACCAAATGTTAGATGCTTATTATATAGATAAATGGTTTTTAAAATCCTTTTTTTTTTTGGAAGCCGGCCCTTGGAAAAAATGGCATCGACACATGACGTTGTCGCAGCTGACAATATCTGCAGGTAGGCTATGTTGTGTTAGTAGTTAGTTGATTTGTCTGGAAACAACACCTTTTTCCATACTTATCCAGACCTGGAAATGACTCAAATTAAATTCCATACTTTTCCATGAGTGAGTAGGAACCCTGAATATGGGGATTAAGGTCAATTTGGACACTCTAAATCACATATGTCAAAACTCAAGGCACGGGGGGGCCAGATGTGGCCCGCCATGTCATTTTATGTGGCCCCGAGAGTGATTAACTGGTCTTAAAAATCTGTGTTAAAACAGGTCTATGCTGCTTTAAGGCGTGCGTTGACCATAAACTACATTTCCCACGATGCATGGCGATCGCCATCACGGACCAGGTTGTCTATAATGCACCATATTTGTAACATGAATAAGTATAAATACATGAAGTTATTTAGAAATATGTAGTAGTTACCTTATTTTTTTTACATTATATTTGGTTACGTTTAGTTACATTTATTCTGTATGACAGTTACATATGGCCCTTTGAGGGTAACCATGATGCTCACGTGGCCCTCGGAGAAAATTAGTTTGACACCCCTGCTCTAAATTGACCATAGGTGTGAGAGTGAATGGTTGTCTGTCTCTATATGTGTCCCTTGCGATGGACCAGCGAAATGTCCAGGGTGTGACGGCGCCTATCGCCCTATGTCAGCTGAGATTGGCTCAGCGATTGGCGCAAACCCTCCTGTAAAGCATTATGGATGATTGGTACAAAACTGGCTTTGTACCAATGGCTAAACTGGCTTAACCATTTGCAAGATTAAGGTTTTGGTCGAGGTCCTCCAATGACATTTCTGGTGTGATTTTTTTTCCCCTCTTCCCTTCTTTAGACTTTCAGTTTTTTAACCCCCGCCAGTGTTACTTTATGCAGCCGCTTGCATGCATAAGCACTCCGCCCAGCAGCTGTTGGTGCAACCAATAATGAAAAGAATCAGTCTAGCAACTAAATTAAAATTTACCACCTCTATCTAGTCAGCATCTGCTGAGCAGTGAATATAAATTGCATAAATTTGCTAAGCATGTTAATGTAAAGTCACCATCTGCAGTCGTATATATCGGCACGGCGTGTAAACCAGTCACAACTTCGCAAAAATTCTCAATTCCGGCTCAGTTTAGAAGAAATAGTATGACCTCAATGTGTACGCTACAGAAATAAGAATAATACATTTAACCTTAGGTTTTTATTAGATTGTACCACGTATACAGGCTGTCCCGTTTGAATCAGAAGTTGGTTCAGCAGTCTGAGAAATAGTGAAGCGGAAAAAGCAGCATAGCACAACACGGCGCGTAATGAAGACAAATTAAGACGTTTGTTTTCGCGGATAGCGCTGCGTTGGCTCGAAAGCCCGAGGATCGCTCCCCTCCTTTTCTCCTTTCCTTGGAAAAATTAGGATTCAGTCAGCTGCAACATCACACAGCACCTCGCAAAAAAACTGCAGATGTCAGACACTTGTGTTGTTTAAGTGTGAAAATTCTCGTTTCCCCGCACTGACGCGGAGAGACGGACTAAAAGATTGCGCGAGGAACAAGTCGCTAGGCGACTGGGCCGATTTGCTGCACAGAAGCCGGGGGGCCGTATGGCTCCGGCCATCACATCGAGTTTGGATATACTTGCATCTTGATTGCAAAGGAGAACATTTTAAAGCTTTAACTTTAAACGTACTCTCTCTTAAGAAGAACATCTACCATTTTATATCGCCCGTTAGACAGCCCTTCCTGACAGCAAAGTGGAGTCGTGTCACTTAGCGAAAAACCATTTAGTTGTTTATCCACCGCCGCCTCCGTCAGTGAATTCAAATTTGGTGAATTTGGCATTTTTGAAACTCTTCGCTCACACAACGCAAACTCACTGATGGAGGCAACAGACGGCGGACGGACGAGTCCCATATTTCTAATTTAGTCAACTCGGGGCAGGGATGTGAGTGATTTACAAAGCAGCATACATTTAAATGTCCTGTCTTGGAGGCTGTCAAACATTAGTAAGATTGTGCACACAAAGGCTAACATAAATCATCAGATACACCTTTTTGTTGCCCTGAGTCTTGTTACTTCCTACATCCCCATTTTGGCAATCCAAAACTTTTTAAATAACAGACGTGGATGTGGACAAGGAGGTGATTTCTTACTCATATTTTTCATCAACTTCTATTTCTTATTTTTTTTGGCAGCATAGAAAGTTTGGGTTTGAAAGTTCCGAGAGTCCTGTATCCTGTCATACGACTCGTGTCCCCCCCCCCCCTCTTCGCCATTCGTTTGTCAGGCTCTAATTTTTAATCCTTGCCACAATGCACCAACCTCTCTAATTACATGTGACTGCTGTCTTCTTACCTCCGACAACGTGTTGTCTGTTTCAGCGTCGGATGTGACAGCTTTATTCAGCATCAGCGGCGTGCTAATAACGCTCAACGTCTACCATCTTCCCGGCTGTAATTATGTTTAAAATGAAAATGATGTGTTAGCAGTCGGTTCCGAGTTGCAAGTGTCTGTTATTTTTCCGCCATGTCATGGGGCAAAAACACGTGTCATATCAGCTTGGCAGCTTCCAAAGTTTCCAATTTGTACGCCTGCAATAACTGTGGCACAAAATGTTTGGATTAAATGGTGCACCTATCTGCAAATGAGCTCAGTCAGATTTAGTTTCCCGTGATAAATGCAAAACTTGAGTGTTATCATTTCCTACTCTCAGGTCGTTTTCACACCTAATAGTCTACGCGAGACTCGGTACGATTGGGGGTGTCAACATTCGGCCGGTCCTTAGTGAAACGAATCAAACCTTTTGAATAACATATTCCCCTCCTCGCCTGAGGTGGCGCTGCATCAAAAATGACTGAAGGGGAAGACGAGACGAACAATGAACAAGAAAGCTGTGGAGTTTGGTGCTGCATCAAATCCTACACTCTTAGAAATAAAAGTGCTAAGTAGAACCATATAAGGTTTTTGGGCTTGTGCTCATAGGAGAACCCTTTTTGGAGGAACCCTAAGTGATGCCAAGAACCCTTTTAAAAACCTTTATTCAGGAAAGGGGTTTTAAAGGGTTCTCTGGATAAAAAATGGTTCTTACTGGAACCATTAGTGTTACCAAGAACCCTTTTAAAACCCTTTATTCGGGAAAGGGTTTTCAGAAGCAAATGGTTTACAGGTAGAACCTCAGCCCTTGTAGAAGGACCCTTTTGGAACCCTTATTTCTAAGAGTGTAGGACTACAACGCATGGCATTGTGGGTAAACACAACCAAATCATATGCGCGTGTAGAACGGGTCGCATCAAACAAAATAAAAAACAAACGAAAACAAAGACTTATACACTCTTAGAAATAAAGTGTTCCAAAAGTGTTCTTCTACAAGGGCTGAGGTTCTCCCTGGAACCATTTATTTTTCAAGGGTTCTTGGTAACATTAATGGTTCCAGTAAGAACCATTTTGATCTAGAGGACCCTTTAAAACCCCTTTCCTGAATAAAGGGTTTTAAAAGGGCTCTTGGTGGAATCCTCCAAAAGGGTTTCAGGTGGAACCTTTATGAAAAGGTTCTACCTGGAGCCATAAAGGGTTCTCCTATGAGGACAAGCCGAAGAACCTTATGTGGTTCTACTTAGCACTTTTATTTCTAAGATTGTACTTCCTGCATTTGGTTCCCTTGAAGCGAACAGAGACCTACGTTTTTAGACGGACCAGAGTTTCAGACCGGACATTCTGAGGTGTGAATGTACCCTTAGTGACTTTATGCAGTCGGGCAGGATCGGAAGATTTAAATCTGTCCTTTTGTCACCTACATGATATCAGAATTCCAGCTCTGAAGCCATGTTGGCGTTTTGCAAGCTGAAGTTCAGGCTCCTATTGGACCCTGCGTCACCTGTCAACCACACTGGTCCCACTCATATGGGCCTTTCTTTATTGTCTGTTTTCCTTGAAGCAGGAACATAATTTGCAATACTGTCGCCATCTTCCATTGACTAATACCCATAACTAGTGATTCAGACCAGTAACTGGGCAGTAAACTGTTTACAGACGTTGTAACGTGGGGAGTAGAAGTCACTCCCTGGAGGTCTACGTCCATTTTAAACATACAGTCTATGGTTCCGAGCCCCCTCGCACCAGATAAGCATGGACAGACAAATGTGCTTCACCTGGAGATACGACTGGAGGTAATATCTCCATCTCTGTAATGCGCACTGACATTTTTATTGCCTTTATTGTCAAAGGCTCTGAAAAAAATGTTGCCTACCGCAGCTTTAAATACCCAAAGTCAGCGTGTTTTCACAGGTATGATGGCAGTTTGACGTCATGAAGGAAGACACCGTCATCTCGTTACTGTTACCTTGTTAACAAATGAATACAATTAGCCGTGCTTAGATGTGTGTCTTCATTGGGCATATTCCAGGATTATCACTTTCTTTATTTTATTAGCATTTCAGGCTGATGGACCGTAGCTCAAGAAATGCAGCTTATGATCGAAAGTGAGGCTCTTTACTCGATGTTTGCTGCATTAGAGTAAACTGTATATTCTCTGTTGACTGTCCGGTGCGTTTGACAGTAGACCAAGGGCCAATTCCAATTCCTATCTTAACCCTCAAGCTCAACCTTTATTCTTAACTGGCCCTCAAAACCAAGTGTTGAGGGTTATTTTGTCACTTAGAAATGGGACACCCCTTAAATGCAGATACGTCTTCAGACTGTAGGGGGCAGAATAACGCGAAAGCTGCGTCCAGTCTATTTATTACGATCCGTTTGTCAGTCAAGTTATTAGGTTGTCAGTTAGTTATAAGATGATATTCATACAAATACCACAACCACGGACATATTCAGCTGACAGTTACCACACACCACGGCTTATTGAAAAGTAAACCATAGCAAACGATCGCTTGTCCCAAACCGGCCGACTATTGACAAAAGATCGTAAAATAAAAATAAATGTTACGCAACAATGACGTCAGTAATCCATAATATGGGCCTAAACTAAGATAATACAATGGTTTTCACCATTTTTATGTCTCTATTAACAAAGAAAATACTTAATTTGTAGCGTTTCGCTGCTTTTGACGCCATCTTTGTTATGTGAACACACGCAATGCATTCTGGGTAGCCCTTGCTCCCAAGGGTGGTCTTGAAAAATCTCAATATTGAGGGCGATACAGCCCTTAAACTTGCCCCTCAACTTGATTTTTCGGAGAATCGGGACAGCACTTGCACTAGAGGGAGCGCGCATTTTTGAGATTGAGGGTTAAGCAAGGAATTGGAATTCACCCCGAATCTCCATACCCTTTAGACCCGAACCGTCATTTAGTGCAATGCCAAGTACGGCCTGAGCTTAAGGTAACAGACCTTGAGAAATATTAATATCCTCTGAAGCACATTTTACGGTGTGTACTCTAATAAAGCCCTCCAGACAATATCACTGCCAAGAAGCAAAGTTGTAAAAGGGATCTTTAAAATACAGCTTTTCAAAAGATGCCATCTCAGAGCTGATAAGAGCTACAGGCACGGCAATGGATCAATTGTGCAATAGGAAGAGCACTCAGGCGTGGCTACTGTTTAATTAATGATGGGGATGGAGATAGGCTGTTAGCTCCATATTGTCAGTCAAACACTCACAGCAGAGGGTGGCAATATGAGCTATGCAACCGATATGCGAAACACAAGGAACTAATCTATACTCCCAAGTCTAGTACCATTAGTGGTCTGTTAGGAGGCCAGTGGTGGTCTGTTAGGAGGACAGTGGTGCTGCTGTGTAAGGTGTATCAAGGCACAAGGTATCTAAGTATAATATAACCATGTGCTTTATCCACGCATCGTACTGTAATTCAAAAATGTATGTCGACCAGAAATGAAAAACATAGGAGAAGAAAAAAAGGTATTTCCCCCTGAAGCACTGAACAAAAGCTTCCCCATCAAAGGACCAGTCATATTTTGAAGTTCAGAGAGGTAGCATTGAGATCTATTGATTAGTGTAGGCAGTGCAGATCTACGGCAAGTTGTAGCTATGCAGACTATCTATCTATCTATCCTGCCATAAAGCTCCCCGGGCAAAGAAAAAACGACGACGACGACGTGATGCATGAACAAATGTCACACTGTCACGAAAAAAGAGGTTCAATAAATGTTTCTGCAATGTAAATCTTCAACAAAGACCATCTCAGTCACTGCTATTATCCTCCTAAACTGTCCAAATCTCAAAAGGCGCTGCAAACAAACAAAGGATGATGGGGAAAAAATGCATAACTAATGTTAATCGTTTATTTTGAAAGAGTTGCTGGTCACCATTTCAATATTTGGCGACAATAAGTGCCTCAATATGTTGATCTTTCCACAAAAAAAAGCTGAGGGGTATAAGTACACCAATCTAACGCATTATTCTGGATTAATTTTACATCGGGGAGGTGGAGTAATGTGATTTTTACCCCAGGACATCTGTTATATTAATAGACAATTCGCACGGGATAAGAAATCTCAGTAAAACTACCACAATTGGGAGGGGTAAATTGGGGTAAATCGAGCATCTGTGCCAGGAGCCCTTTTGCTAGCCACGGAGCCGCTGCCCCCTGTGGTCATTCGCGTACTGCGCTGCTTCTTGATAATAACAAGTGGAGACGCACACATCGACATAGCGCCTCGATCCGTGCTTGAAAATGCGCGGGATACTACTTGTAAACATGAGATGATGGAATATTTACGCACATATTCAGTGCTGGTCTATTAGCATTAGCATTAGCATTACCTGGGGTCATTTTGTCTGACCTTTTTACCTCAGGTAAAAGTCACTGTAATCTTGACTGACATCGTCTGGTAATGAAGTAAGGACAGGGAAAAGGGCTTAAAACGGCAACTAAAATCTCTTTTACCAGCTGTAAATTAGCGTGAGCTTAATTGCTAGCAACCAGCTAATTAGCTAAATTTAGCTCAAAATGTGGTTGACTAAATTACTTTCAAATGTTTCTACGGCCCTTTGCACTGTAGCCATTTTGACGACAAGTCCGAGTAGAAAATGTGCAGGTGTATGTAATGAAATAGCACAGTTCTACTTAGCATGCTGTTTCAGTTTCACAATAACCTGACTTACAAGAGCCAAAATGGCCGCTGTGCTAAGAGTCAGTTCTGTTCTACAATAGAGGTCAGTAGCTAACTACAATTCAAGTTATTTTAGCCAGCGTTATCCCACTGGTCATTAATGTCTGTGTTGTTTTTCATTGGTAATGCGTTAAAGACGCTAATGAAACTTTTTATGCAGCAATAGAGGCCCATCAAGTGTAGTCATTTTCATTAAAACTACCATATCTTTTGCTGTAACTGTATTTTTGTTTCCACTTTCAGAATGGATAAACTGGGGAAGAATTAGTGCCACATGTAAAAATAATATTAAACAGCATGAATTCTGAAAATAAAGTCAGACTTCTGACTTTATTTTCTTAGAAATCTGACTTTCTAACTTTTAGTGTGACTTTTTCCCCTTCAGAATGCTGACTTTAATCTTAGAAATCTGACTTTTTTTTCCTCATAATTCTAATTCTTTCTGATAATTTCGGATTTTCTGACGTTAATCTCAGAAATCTGACTTTAATATCAGAATGCTGATTTTCTGACCCTTTTCTCAGAACTCTGGCATTAATCTCAAATTTCTGACTTTTTTTGTAATCTCAGAATTTTGATTTTTTTCTCAGAATTCTGACCCTAATCTCAGGATGCCGACTGACTTACTTTAATCACAGAATGCTGAATTTCTGACTTTTTTCTCAGAATTCTGACATTTTTTCTAATCTCAGAATTTGGATTTTCTCCTCAGAATTCAGACTCTAATCTCAGAATGCCAACTTTCTGACTTTAGTCTCAGAATGCTGACTTTCTGACTTTTTCCTCAGAATTTCTGATTTCCTCAGAATAAGGACTTTAATCTCAGAATGCAGAATTTCTGACTTTAATCTCAGAATAAATACTTCAATCTCAGAATGCCGATTTTCTGATTTTAATCTCAGCAGTCTGACTTTTTTCTCAGAATTCTGAAATTTTTTTCTAATCTCAGAATTTTGATTTTCTTCTCAGAATTCTGACTCTAATCTCAGAATGCAGACTGACTGAATTTAATCTCAGAATACTGACTTTCTGACTTTGTCCAAAGAATTTCTGATTTCCTGACTTTAATCTCAGAATAAGGACTTTAATCTCAGGATGCCGACTGATTTACTTTAATCTCAGAATAAGGACTTTAATCTCAGAATGCCAAATTTCTGACTTTAATCTCAGAAGTCTGACTTTTTTCTTAGAATTCTGACATTATTTTTTTCTAATCTCAGAATTTTGATTTTCTTTTCAGAATTCTGACCCTTATCTCAGAATGCCGACTTTCTGACTTTAATCTCAGAAGTCTGACTTTTTTTCTCAGAATTCTGACATCAATCTCAAATTTCTGACTTTTTTTTTTTTTTTTTCTTCAAATCTCGGAATTTTGATTTTCTTGTCAGAGTTGTCACTCTTATCTCAGAATGCCGACTTTCTGACTTTAATCGCAGAAGTCTGACATTTTTTTCCCCCCTCAAAATTCTCACTTCAGTTTCAGAGTTCATGTTGTTTTTTATGGAGGGGGTGGGGGGGGTTCTATTTTTTATTTTTATTTATTGTTTTACTGTCTTTCAAAGCTGTATTTTTTTATAGTCATCATTTATGTGGCCCAGATAGTCTTCCGTCATTACCAGGCAGGAGCAGACTAACCGAGGGCCACCTTCTCTCTGTCTCTCCCCTCACCATCTTCATCACCACCTTCATCATCATCAGCAGCAGCCTCAGCATCAGCAGCAGAGAGGGAGAGAGAGAGAGAGAGAGAGAGAGAGAGAGAGACTACTCCACATCACGGAGCCTCAGAGCTCCGGCTGCAGCAGCGGTGGACGGAGGCTCAGTGACTGACAGAGAGGAGACACAGGCGGAGGCGCAACCTCCGTTCTTTCGCGACACTCGCAAACACTCCTGAAGTGAAAGAGCTGGACCCGGAGAGAATTTTATTTACATTTATTATTATTATTTGTTTTTTCCTAATGTACTTTGAGGATGTACTGCGTCCGCTGGCGAACCAGGTAGAGCGGCTTGAAGAGACTTGACTGGGATTTTTCATCGCTGCTGCCGCCGCTGCCGCCCCAGTCGATCGCTTCGGCGGGCAGAGACGGAGCCACCGTACGGCGGCGGACACTCAGCCACTCAGCCCCGCGACACTGAGGAGGAGGAGGAGGAGGTGGAGGAGAAAGAGCCACTTTCTTTATCGTATTCCTGTGAGTAAAACTCGTCCACTTCTTTATTATCAGTCTTTGAAAGTGTTGTGTTTTTATTTATTTATTTATTTGTTTGTTTGTTTATGTAGCTGCAGCTGTTTAAGCTACGCGTTTGCTGTATAGTAAACAACATAGAGGATTGTTGTGGTGTGAGCTGGAAAGGGGCAGAGGAGACGTTGGTGTCAGATTTGGATTAATTCATTAAATCAAACGATATTAATAGCCCTGGCATGTGCAGATTGTCTATACTGCAGCTATTGTGTGTTTCATTTAATTAAAAAAAAAATATATATATATATATATATTTACAAGCTATTGTGAAAATCCATATTTTATTTGTATAAATAAAGTTGCACCCTTTCAGTTTCTGAAAAGCCACTTCAACCAGGATTGTCCAAAGAGGCAGAAGATGCAGGTTCAAGGCTGCACATTTATTATCATATCGAATAATAATAATAATAATAAATAGATGCTGTGTACTTTTGCTTTTCATAACTTCTCTCATGTATTTTCCCTGCGATGGAGATGTTGAGCTGGGAAAACCTGCTCCCAAAGTCTCATGTTATACTAATAATTTCAATACTTTTGAGCACAAATTGACCTACAATGTCCTACAAGGAACCCTCACGTGCTCCTCCAACAGCCCCCAACAGAATGGAGAGGCACTTCAAGATGTTTATACACTGAAGAGGGTTTGATGTCTGTCTGCCTTTGATAGGAGCTTAGTGGGATCCATGAGAATATGTTGGGATAGATAAAAAAAAAAAAAGGGCAGAGTCAGGTCTGTTTTTTTTAGTTTATTCTTTTAGGTCAGCGGTGCACGAGGCTTCAAACACAATCTGCAACACAGGTGGACTCGCAGGAATCATTTAATCTGAGACGAATGCAAACTTGTGCACATTCTTGTGGCTTTGGCTTTGGCGGTCGCGTGTTTATATATGATGTGATCATTTCTGGACACAGTCGAGGCACACGTGCGCTCTCTTGTTTGATCTTATCGATCTGGGCTTATTCTGGGGCTGCAGGGAGGCTTTTTTTTGCTCATTCGTTCATTGTATTTCTCTTTTTTTATTTAAGTCTCTATTCACTGATGGCGATTAGAGACGCGGTGGCAGACAGAATGAAGTCGCCTTCAAACGCTTTGGCTCCTGACAAGTGCAACTTTTGCACGTTTTTTAATGTCTGTTGAAGCAACAGCATCGTACTATTTTAAGGCAGGCTTCTAATTTAAAGTGTGTCACGACAATCATTCAAGACTCAGTTGAACACATTTTAGCCAAAAAAAAAAAAAAAACTTTGGACCACTTTCTATTTTTTCTATTAGTACCTCTCTTTTTTTGTGTGTGTTGCATGCAGCAGGTCACGGATGATTTCCAGCGAAACTGTCCACTCAGTATTTTTTTTTTTCTTCCCCCCACAAGTACCAATTTCCTTCATCTTTCTTTTAAAGACTTCTGAGCACATCCAACTCTCCAGCTGCTTTGTCACACACTGTACATCCCGTGCTCCACTTGTGCTGTATATTGTCTGCACGACGTGGCCGCAATCAATATTCAATTCTGCCGTGATGGAAAGAACTTAGCGCTGAATCAGCAAAGACATTTAGCTTGTTTTTCCTTTGCTTACACAAACTCCTCTTTTCGTATACTTTGAAAGTAAAGGTTCAGTTTTCGTCTCATGGGTGCTCTCCATATGTTGCTTTTGAGGACGCTTTCACACCTATAGTGCGATTGCTTTGGTCTGCACCAGTCAGAAAAGTGTTACAATGTAGCAAACAGACGTGGGGGGCGGTTTAGAGCTTATAGATCAGGCCCAAAAAATCGAGCCCGACCCGACCCGAGCCCGTGCACATTGTGTCCCATTTAAACCCAACATTTTATTAAATACGCCACGGTCTAATTTACAACGATAACAGAGCCGCTGAGATACGCATATGTTGCCAATGACGATGCGCTTCCTGGTTTTTAAATGGTGCGTTCACGGCCGGTAGGTTTTTAGACCTTCACACAATACGACGTGCTATAACATACCGCGCGAACACGATAAGGAAGGAAAAAAACCCACAAATGCTTGATCGGGCCCGACCCGAGGATAGTGGCATAGCATAATATATGCATTGTTCTAAATGAACCAAAATAGACCGCGAAGACCATCTGCGCCAGAACCGGACTAACCCATTTCCACTGGGCGCGTCACCGCCACGGAACGTAAGCACCACGGTCACCGGAGCTGATCGCTGGCTCGTTGAATAAGGCTGCGCTGCCATAGCATGCCCGGTTGGGGATCGACACTGGGCAGAGGACGGCGCAAAACCACCACCGTGCGGACATCCGCGCCGCTAATGCGCCCGGTGAAAACTCGGGGTAATCCCGTATCTCATCTCCCATAGTGCATTAAACTATACCGTTTCGTCCCATTTGGTTTGGTTGCTTTCACACCAGAGGAACCGTAACAAAGTAGGGCAGATAAAGCGGTCCGACATCACCCCTTCAGGCAGGTCTCGGACCGGTTAATTTGGTACGCACCAAAGTACCGAGAGTACACTCACACCAACACAAACGAACCGAACCGAGGGACCAAAGCACCCTAAAAGGTTGAAATGTACAGTGACTGCATCAGCAGATTTTAAGCATTTTAAACTCATAATCAGGTTAGGGACACTACAGAAACTGAAGGCCTATCAGGTACGATTAGGAGTTCTTTGTGAACTTTTTGATGAAAGTGTTGCACACATACACTTTTTTTTTTTTTTTTGACATCTCTAGCATTCTCTGCCACTTCTCCCCTAAATGGGTGTCGAGCAGCATCGAGACCAATCTGACAGCGCGGCGGCAATTTTTTACACTGCTCCGGTGTCGAGAGTGCTGGCTGAGCCTGTCTAGTGTAGTGCATACTATTACTGTGTTTTAACATCAAAGCCACAGTAACTTTTCCCACTTTTATAATCTCATTCTATTCCTCTTCTGTGCTGCAAAATCGGTGTCAAAATCACAGTAAACTAAATGACAGCGGCCAAACTTAAGAGCGGGCTTGTGATTTCAGACAGGGGGCTATAATTTGGCATGTAAATTTATATTTAATGAGATTCAAGGTGCTTAAACAATTGCATCAGACCACTCCACCGCCGCTCTGTCGCTTAATTTCCTGCGATCGCGTCAGAGCGGTTCATCTCGACGTGGAATCTATAGTCGGGAGTCAGACGCAGTCCTAATCAAAAGCAGCCTCACTTGCATATCAGGGGAATAGACGGGAGGGAACGAACAGCTGTGCCTCCTTTTGCCCGTTCCCCATATCCTTATCACATGTAAATCAATTATTTGCATGCATTAAATATTCGTGAATCCACTCGGGGGGACAGGTGTGAGACGAAATGCAAACGAGTAGATGGAATATGTCTCGGAGTTACAGCTGTCCCGTCCTCTTAAATAAAGTGATTATTGACATGGGCTAAGAGATGTGGTTTCAGGGTGCAGCTAATTGAAAATGACAAGTCTGGTGAAGGCTAGCCCTTGAGACACTTTTGTTTCTTTTTTGGGGGGGGAGGAGGAGGAGGATGCATAACAGCAGAGACAAGAGGCAAGACAAGTGGTGCTCGAGGGAGACCTATTTCCACTGACAAATCTGGGACTAAGGCTAGCTTGAGCACGACAACGATCTGAACACAAACGGCAAAAGTGGTCGTTGCGGTTCCCACTTTTTATTTCGCGCCTAGACGAGCGTCTTTGGGCGGAAATCTGCATGCACACGGTGACGCAAAAGCGTGTGAAATTTGATGTAGTGTGCATGCCAGGTAGCTAGGTGGCACTGTGAAGCACGTCCTTCTACTTCTCTCTAGTAGCGCTGAGTAGCCCACAGTCGAAAACCAAAACATTAACTCGGTGTAATTGCTGAAATGACTCTTGGATATGTATCAGAGCAGCTGATAAGGCAACTTAAATGTCCGACTGATGGATTATAATCCGACATGTTTGTTGTCGATTGGCCGTACTGCACACGGATCTGACGTCAACGCTTACGGGAGGATAGCCAGCGTGAGCAGCGCAGAGCAACACTTTTGCGTTTTCAACACTTTAGACGGGAACGCGACGGCGGAGCGTTTTTAAGATTTCCACTAAGGAGGGTGGGTTCATTTTTAGGCGTTTTTAAGCCCCCAAAAACGCTGTCGCCGTCTAAACTAAAGGCACATCTGATAAAATATTTTATCGGTTTCACCCGGGAGCGTTGTCGTGTAAAGCCAGCCTAAGGCTAGCTTTACACGACAACGATCTGAACACAAACGGCAAAAGTGGTCGTTGCGGTTCCCACTTTTTATTCCGCGCTTAGACGAGCGTCTTTGGGGCGGAAATCTGCATGCACACGGTGACGCAAAAGCGTGTGAAATTTGATGTAGTGTGCATGCCAGATAGCTAGGTGGCACTGTGAAGCACGTCCTTCTACTTCTCTCTAGTAGCGCTGAGTCGCCCACAGTCGAAAACCAAAACATTAACTCGGCGTAATTGCTGAAATGACTCCTGGATAGGTATCAGTGCAGCTAAGGCTACTTGAATGTCCGACTGATGGATTATAATCCGACATGTTTGTTGTCGTTTGGCCGTACTGCACACGGATCTGACGTCAACGCGTACGGGAGGATAGCCAGCATGAGCACTTTTGCGTTTTTTTAAGATTTCCACTAAGGAGGGTGGGTTCATTTTTTGGCGTTTTTAAGCCCCCAAAAACGCTGTCGCCGTCTAAACAAAAGGCACATCTGATAAAATATTTTGTTGGTTTCACCCGGGAGCGTTGTCGTGTAAAGCTAGCCTTAGGCTGGCAATGATCTGAACACAAACGGCAAAAGTGGTCGTTGCGGTTCCCACTTTTTATTTTGCGTTTAGACGAGCGTCTTTGGGCTTAAATCTGCATGCACACGGTGACACTTGAAGTGTGTGAAATTTGATGTAGTATGCATGCCAGGTAGCTAGGTGGCACTGTGAAGCACTGTCGGCAGCTCAGATCGCACTTTTGCGTTTTCAACGCATTAGACGGGAACGCGGCGTCCCTGAACACTTTCAACGCTCAAAATGAAGCAGGGGGGTTATTTTGTTCACAACAACGTTGCCGGAAAGATTTGAGATGACATGCATTCCTTAGATTAAAGCGATTCCGCGGTGACACAGTGGCAAAAAGTCTTTCGTCTTGGCTGCACTCATGCCCCGGCACATTGTTTGTAAAGGGAAGACCCACTGGTCTCGTTCCCCCCCAGGACCCATCTGACAACATCATTTATATAATTGCGCGGAAGCATCTGTGTAAATAAAAGAGTGACTTCCAGCGCCCTCCTCCACTTGTCAGGGTTATGAATGATTCAGATTTGATGTCCAGTGAGTCAGACGGACCTCAAGTCATATCGTGTGCCCTCCATTAATTGCGGCCCTGTTACGAAAGAGTACATCCCGGTATCCTGGAAAGCGTGCACATGCATAATGGCGACCAATCAAGCGTGTAACTGGGCTCTCTTTGACTTCTTGTTGGCGAATCTTCGTTTCCATCGCCGCGGCGGCGCTGGTGGTTTGCAGCGAAAGACTGAAATAACTCGTTTTGGTAAGCTAATGCAATCCCACAGCCCCAGGTTGGTTAATTATGCAGCCCCCGCTCCTCTGTTTGTCTTTGCGCTGTCCTCATTGTGTTAACTTTGAGCAAGTCATCGGCGGATGTACCTGCAGGCTTCCTCTGTGCCACCGCTGAGATGGAAGGCTGTGAAAATGTTAAAGGTTATTCAGCGCATGTATGGACCAAGGCTATTTTAAACTAGGAGTGGGAATCTTTTACTATCTCGCCATTCGATTTCCGATTGTTTGGGGCTACGATTTCATTCAAAATCGATTTTCGTTTCAAAACTGATTTCTGCTTCGATCTATAGGTGTGCAATGGATGATCTACTCCAGTCTGCTTTGCGAGACAGAATGACAAATGACATTAAAGTGTCTTTTTCACATTTATTAAGTTTTAAACATTTACCCATGCTTGGATGGAATTGTGCAATCTCACATATTGCACAAGGAACAAAAATAATAGTGCCTCTTTATAAGAGCTGGGCATTTTAATGGTGGTTAATGGCGTTAACGCAGCGTCAACGCTAACGAGCGGCGCATTTCCATGACTACTGATCGGAAAAAGACGCGTGTGACGTTATGTTTACATGACTCATTATTAGGGATGTGAATCTTTGCGTGTCTCACAATTCGATTCCGATTCTTAGGGTCATGATTCGATTCATAATCGATTCTCGATTAAAAATTGATGCAATGCATAGTGTGTTAAGGCCAATTATGGCATCAAAACAATACAGTATGTATAAGATAATGTCATTTTTAAATAAACTGATTCCAATATATAATCACACAGAAGCAAACTTGTGACAAAAGTTAACATTTATTCATTCAAAACAAATAAAAACTTACTTACTGTACAAAAAAATAACTTGCATAAATAAAAGCTTAGGCTAGCTGCCTTTTTCTCCCAGAAGTTACAGAAATAGGCTGTACACAAATAACACAAACTGGTGTTTTGTGTGTTTTTTCAAAATAGAACCTTAAATAGATGATTAAAAAAATTAAAAAGTAGGGGGACAAAATTTGGATTTTAGAAGTTTATGAATCGATTTTTTTTCCCCCACCCCTACTCCAGATTGTTAAAATGAGTCTCTAAAGTAACGCTAAACTTTAAAAACAGAAGCACACATACGCAGTACACAGATACGCTGGTTATTTGTAGCGCTGCTCTTTTCCTTTAATAAACACTAACCGCTCCAGTTCCAGTTCTGTAGGCGCGCTAATAGCGCAAAAGGCGCTAACGGAGCTAACTGGTAAACAGTGCCTGGACTCTGGTGCCGGGGCACGTAAACATGAAGCTGTTGACCGACATTAACGTGCCCAGTACTACTCTTTAATAAAAATAAATCGACTCTGGGACATTTTACAGCGATTCTGAATCGTAGTAAATGAGAATCGCTATTTTTGAACAGTAGCGCTGGAAATGAGGAAGCGCACACACTCATTCTGCCGATTCCATCTCAATGAAATTCCCCATTGTCTCCGGGGCGTCTAAGATGACAAACATCATCAAAATCTTGTTTTATTCCAGTAAAATTTTGACTGTTGTTGCCGCAACAGAAAAAGCCCAACCGTGTAATATACCGAATTAAAGCACAGCACACTTGACACGGAAGAGAGAAAGAAAAAAAAAATCCACTTTGGTGACATTACTGATGTGTTGAAATAGGTGTTCTCTCGGAATGCTTTTTAAACCTGCTACAGAGAAAGAAGCAGTGATGGTGGGAAATATAGCCTGCGGTTGGAGTGTTTTTCACGAGGTAGCAGCCAGTGATTTTATGTGACAGGATAGGGCCTTATCTACCAGGGCCATGATGAGGCACAACACTCTTTGATTTTTTTTATCTTCCCTGCGTCTAACAGTCTCATGCTTCAGACAGATTAGCGAGATGAAGGTGTTGAAACCGTGCCGTTGCGATATAAGGGGAGAAAAAAAAAGAAAAACAGGGTCTTGGGCTGTATCTGTAGCACGCTGATAGCATTAAATGAATGCATTTCTAAATCTATTTGTGTACTTTTGACCTTCGGGGTTCAAGGATGTAAAACGGAAAATGACACGATATTGTTTTTTTTAAGTTTGGAAACGGCTGACAATAAATGAGACGCAAAAAGTGGCCGTTCACAGGGTTTGTCGTTAAAATCTGGCTTTGTTTTTGAGCAAAAAGCATGAAAGCAAATCTCACGTGTTTTCAGTGTCTTTTGTGCACTGCATTTGTTCCTCTCTTCTCCCATGGGCATTACATTTGTTGCTTTACGCTACAGCTTTGCTATTCACACTGATTCACGCGCCGGAACAGCCGTCCATGTAGACTAGCGGAGGCGAGAATCTGAACCTACAGCCTACCCTTCCTGTTGAAAGACGACTCGCTCTACCACTAAAAGGGGGTTGTCTGTTATTTTATTGTGTGTCCTTGAGTGTTCGAAAGGCACTTATAAAATTCATTTTAATTCAGGGTATCCATGGGGTCTTAAAAAGTCTTAAATCCAATCATTTGAATTTAAGGCCTTAAAATGTCTTAAATTCTCCTAAAATCTCATAAAAAGGTCATAAATACAATTTTGAAAGGTCTTAAAAATCTATTAACCTTACTTTTATTTAATAACATGCATAAACTTCAGTCTCGCTTTGAAATGTTTCTATTTTTGAGGATGTGATAACATAACTACAACACGGAACTAAAGTAGGTCACCTGTGCTGCCCGGTGAGAATTTATCGAGCACCACTAGCTAGAGTGCTGTGCGCGCGCCGCGGTGTGTTACAGCTTAGCATAGCAGCGGAGAAATCTTAATGAAAGCCCACAGCTAAGCTCCAATTTTCCTTCATGTCTTTTGTACTTTTTTGCCAGTATGGATTTGAAATGGGTCTTAAATTGTATTCATTATGGTCTTAAAAAGTCTTAAATTTGACTTGCAGAGACCCTGTTATTATTATTATAAATAACGGAAACCTCCTAAGGCCCACTTTACATTACACTTTTCGCGACAGCGGGAACCCCGCGTAAAGAGAATTCCCGATGTCGTAGTCCCACTGTCTTCAAATTCTCTCCCGACAACTGCTAAGTGGTCGCCCGACAACTCAGCGGGAGTCCCCGACAACTCCAAAGTGCGTTTAAAGAGAACGCGTCGGGCTCGCGACAGCGGGAGGTCAGGGTTTAGGCGATTAGCATATAAGCGTGCGCTAATTACCATATACCGCGGGACTTCTGTTCCAATGGCGGAGGTGAAGGAGGGCGCCGGACGCTGTACGTGGAGCACCTCCGAAACCAAGTGTCTGATCAGTATCTGGTCGGAGGACGAGAGCGGGAAGATGTCACGACAGCGGGAAATTCCGCTGTAAAGCGTAATATAAAGTGGGCCTAAGACATGAAGAAGCTAACTCTGGGCAAACATCATCAGTGTTGAGTGAAATTAAATCCACCTCTGGAGATCACGCAAATTTCATCTTTTTTTACCTAATTATTATGTAAAACTACCTTTTCATTTTTGGATCTTAAAACTAATGAAAATGTCTTCAGGCCCCGTTAGGTCACAATCTTCTTTGCTCGCTCGTAAATTAAAAAAAAAAAAAAAACGGCTTCTCATGTGTCCTGTATCCAAATAAATCGTCGCACATAAGTCTTCAAATAATTAATTAATTTATCTTCTTTTTATTTATCTATTTCTCACAGTACATTGGATTTTATGACAAAGTGATACACAAGGGATAGTCTGGAAGCACCCTGAATAAAAGCCGTCTCATGTTAGATGTTAGAAAGATTGTGAAATAAGTCCGACTTGACATTTACACAATCTCAAAACAATCACAAATTCACAGAGAAACTTTGATGTTATTCCATATAGCCATGTTTTCATCATGGTACAGTATGGTACGGTTTGGAACGCCTGGGTCAGGCTTGGTGGAACCCTCCAAAAGGTTCCACCAAGCAACCTTTTAAAACCCTTTGTTCAGAAAAGGGGTTTTAAAGGGTTCTCTGTAGGTCTGGCAAACTCGATTCTTTTTAAGGATTCGGGTTATTCTGAGTCACTCACTCAAATGATTCGGTTTATTCGAGTCACTTGAGTCGCTTGAGTCACTTGAGTCAGTATTGCTAAATCGCCAAGAAAAGTCCTAGTATATTATAATAATTCATCCTTTGTTGTTGTTTTGAAAAGTCTGTCTAGCATTAGCCTATTATTTTTATTATTATTATTATTATTATTATTAGCCTTTTATTATTATTATTATTATTATTAGCCTAGTATTAGCTTATTATTATTATTATTATTAGGCTATTTATCAACTCGACTGACTGAATTTTTATATGCTACATCTATACACCAAACCTAGGCCTATAAAATAACCTATAAACATGCTATTTCAGAAGTGAAAGTATGGCTTTTGTTGTGGATTTGCTGACTCGTGGAGAAATAGCTTACCTCTCGTCCGCTAGCTAGGAAACAGATCAACTCACGTAACCGACTGATTGGCGAGAGTCGCGGCTGTTTATGGTTCTGCGGGAGGTTCCTGTCTCGGACTTAGTTGACTCGTGGAGTTGTGGTTGCTTTTCGAAATTGTAAGTTTACAACTTTCGACAGCTAAGATGGCTAGGACTAGTAGCTAATGTTGCAAGATGTTTGCGTGTGTGGCGCTGTTTAAATTAAATTGTAGTATGACTCAACTGATCCGGGTTAATGACGCTAGTGACTCGCTAGTTAATTTAAAGACACGGGTTAAAGAGTCTGTTGAATCGTGACTCAACCAGCTCTAGTTCTCTGGCTCGAAATGGTTCTTACTGGAACCTTTCATGTTAAACAGAACCCTTGAAGAACCCCTTTCGGTAACGCTTTCTTTTACAGTCCCCTAATTACCAGGTATTTACCTGGTAAATTCATGGTAACACCAAAGTGTTACTAGGTAATTACCAATGGTAATAAGAAAGTAAATACAGTGAAACTGTTGCCAAAATACTGGGCATTTACCTGGTAACTATATAGTTAATTATAGCGTGTTATTACTGCTGTTAATAAGAAGGTATGTACAGCTAAACTATGGCAAAACTATGGTAAATGTAAGTGTATTATTGGGTTATAAACTGGTAATAAGCAGGTACCTACAGTCCCCTAATTACTAGCTATTTACCCAAGGGGTAATCTAACAAACCTAACCCTAAAAATGTGTGTAATTACATGGAAACAAGCTTGGCTTTCTTTTACAGTACAGTTTTACTTTACTTACCGAGTACATTACCGTGCATTACCCAGTATTTTGGCAACGGTTTCACTGTATTTACTTATCTTATTACCCTTGGTAATTACCTAGCAACACTTTAGTGTTACCATGAATTTACCAGCTAAATACCAGGTAATTAGGGGACTGTAAAAGAAAGCGTTACCCACCTTTCTTCTGGGGAAGGGTTTTTCAGAAGCAAATGGTTCCAAGTGGAACCTCAACTCTTGTAGAAAGACCGTTTTGGAACCCTTATTTCTAAGAGTGTACGCCTGAAAAAAAGTGCAGGATTTAGAGTTTAAGCACCAAAGTGAGAAGTTGTGATGTGGGGACAAGTCTGGGTCAAACTGGGCAGGGGAATCTCTTTACAGCAAACTCAAAGTGATGCTTAGCATCCCTCGGATCTTTTCTTTTTTTGGGGGCTTTTTAGTGTCCAACTTAGTCACGTTTGAAGTCACACAGCGTGTGTGGCTTTGCGGCCCAGTGGACACATTTCAGACGAAGGCAGCAGCGTTGTACACAAAACGAGACGGAGGCGGAGGAGAGTGTTTTAAGGGTCACCTTTCTTTCTTACAGCACTGAGTCATGCGTCCTGCAGGCCTCGCGAGGACTCGCCGCGTTCCGCTCTCGTGCCTCTTTTCCTCCCCCCGGGAGATGAAGCTTGTGCGGAGGGTAACTGTCAAAATACGACTAACAGGGCGCCGCTGCTGTGCAGAGCTGCGCTCGCCGCCCCGTACACCTCGCCGTTTCGTTTCTCATGTGACAAACGCTGAATGTAAACACATCGCGCTCGACGTTCGACGACGCGGCGCCCCCCCCGTCTGCCAACCGGCTTTCCGCGGCGCGAGTCTTAATCATGATAAAGCAACGCACAAAGTCAATGACCAACTTTAATGTAAACTGGTAATAACAATGCGAGAGAGAGCTGCACCGACGCGTGCTTTCACAAAATGGGGAAGCTGTTCATCCAGATACCGAGATGATGACGTGAAGCTTCGTTAGGCGTCGGACCAAAGCGCTGTTGCAATTTTTTTTAAGGAAATAAAGGAAAAAAGGAATTTGCTCTGTGAAGTTATTATTCAAAGCCACTATTGTGGAGTGAATGCTGATGCCGTGTTTTACATACTCGCATCTGACAGCTTGCTGTGGGTGGCATTATAGATGCGGTGATAAAGAGCAGAGAAGACGAATATTCCGATATTACAAATTAGATCGAGACATTGGCAGGTGCAGTGTTGGTCGGGTGTTTTTTCTCTGATTAATGCACAATTCTCCTTCAACCGTCCCGCTTCCTACTGGTCAGCGACTGGAGACTCGTAATTAATCGGCTTTTTTTTCTAACATCTGCTGCACACAAAGAGTACGATAGCGTGGAACAGAAGCAGGAATCCAGCTAGTTAGTTAATTAGTTGTCTTTCAAAAGGAATACATGGGAGTTCATTCTCTCTATGTGTGAGCCGTGTTCTATTTATTAGAGTTGTGTGAAAACTCGTTTTCCTTTGTTCCGAAGTTTCTTGTTTCCTGCTGTTGAGGATAAGCAGTTGTTTAAATATGATTAACTTTGCCCATTTAACAACAAATCAAAGAATTAACATTTGTCTGTTCAAATAATAAAACAACTTATCTGATATCCCAGCTTAAGACATCGTCATATCAAGGATTTGAGAAACACTGATTGGGTATTTTTCACCATTTTCTGGACAAAATGAATTTAAAGCTCACATAGAGTGGTCCTGTTGCACATATATGTTAGTTATGGAGGTCTACTTACATACATTAACTTGTTTTTATGGTCAAAAACCTCCTAGTTACTGTAAACGAGCCGATAGAAATCCTCTTTTCTGACGCTGTTGCCCGGCTGCGATATTTCAGACTCAACTCTCACACCCAGAAGACAGACTGTCTTGTGATTGGCCAGTACACGGAAGTGACAAATTCAGCACACCCGCTCTCAGAAGCGCAGCTCCCCCCTCTGGAACGGTGGATGCACTGCTACTCATTATCAAAACATTGTTTTAACAAATAGCTTCTTCACGACTCCCCGCTGCCGTCTCTTTTATGACTTTGACCCGGAGTCAGACCCAGTTAGAAGATACTGTCGCTCATGAAACACCTCCACAACGGACGTTATTCTTCTTCTGCAGTTCAATGTATGCAACCGGATGTGCCCGGACTAGTGCCCGGACTAGTGCCCGGAGCAGGACGATCTGCTGTTCCGGAGAACCGGTGTTTACGTAACCGGACCGGGTTTTTTCAGAGATCTCTCTGAGCCCGAGATTACAATAAAACACAGCGTTCTCAGCAGTGGCTGAACTGTTTGTTTTGAACCTTCAGGGCTTCTTAAACAAGGTAATGACGCAGATACACACTAAAAAAAACAGCATTAATTGGAACTTCCGGTCTAGGTCCGCTTTAATAACAGGCAAAATGTCAGATTAGCAACATGAGGTGCAAAAATGAAGCTGAAATAGAGAATAATTAACATCTACAGTCGTGTTTTTTGTCACTTTATTAACTACTTATCTGCACATCAATCGTACACCTGCAGACAAACAGACCCTCAAATGTAATTGACCAAACCAGGAGCTGACAACATGCAGAATCTGTATATATATAGAGAGATAGAGTCCTTATCACCATATTGCGCCGATGACAAGAGATCACGATAAGACGACAGAAGCATAGCAGGAAATAATATAATCTGCGTTCACGTGGCTGAGTGGCTCTGAGAGCTGTTATCACATGGCTGAAGATGTAAATGCATTAACCCCCGTATGACGTCTGCAGGCTTATCACTTGGCCTTAATCAAACCCCTGGATTGCAAAGCGCTTTAGCTCGTGGCACTTCTTCGGTCTATGAATGTGTGTGAGAGTAAGTGATTGAAATATGGAGACTTTTAAAAATCTAAGTTGAACACGGGGAACAATCCGAAAGCTGGTTACTGCTGCAGATTTTTATTTAGTTTGAAAACTATATCGCAGGTTGGGTCGCATTTTTGTTACAGACCCAACCGAGCCTGAGAGAAAATAGTTTAACCTGATTTGAACCCTAACCCGATCCTTATTTGGCTTATAACATAACGTTCTAACATTTCCAATTACTTCTGTGTGTCTATTTTCTACGCTCTTGAAGGTACAATGACCGTGGGAACCTGGAACCTTCACGGACAAATGGCTTTTGTGTTGCATTCAGACATTTGTTCTGTAAAAATAACCTGCCGTATAGCTCTGAACAGGATGTAGCCACCATCGTCAGAAGATCGGTCAGGTTTATTTATTATAGGGGTCATATTATAACTTATTTCTCCAAGTTATCCTAGTTCCCTGGTGTTCTAATGAACATGTCACATGTGACATGCTTTGGTCAAAATACCTTAAGGATGAAGCGACACAGCAGTTCAATCACCCTGAACAAAACAGCCCTGTTCAGAACGCTCTGTTTAGTAGTATCTCTTAAGGTCCACCTTAAAGGTCCACCTTAAAAAAAAAAGTAAAATGAAACTTAAGGGACAGGAAATGACATCAGCAGTTAGCATTTGGAAAAGTGATCATTTGCAGGCTCTAGAAGGCACATTGCCGTCATATATAACATGTATCCACTGGACAGATAAATCCTCTGAGGCTGGAAGTTAGTGTAGAACTCTGTGCTGCACTGTGGAGCCAGGAATATAACTTTTTGCGGACTTCGCAGACTTCCGGTTTTCGTATAACGCTGCCCTCGCCTGCACTTTCGCGTGTTTTACGGACAAAGCGGAGCTCCGCGAGACGACAATTCCAGGAAGTTAGCGCATTGTGACGTAGCAATGAGTGCGGAAGTCAACATCGCGTTTTTTCACACTTTGCCGACTGATAGGACCTCCAGAGTCCCAAATATAAGGATTTAAATGATTAAAAAAGTTGATTTTGCATAATAATATTATGGACATTCGACACACTCTCTCTCCCTCTCCCTGTCTCTCTCTCTCTCCGTATAATTAGCCATGTGTATTCTCCGTGATCGTCAGCTGATTGGCTGAAAAAACAACAAAAGCTCTGGAATGTGAGATCGTCACACCCAAACTAGGAGCGATTCACAGCGATAAAACAACCTTAATTCAAACACAAAGTTTATGGTTTTAAGACCCACAATACTGTGATTTGAAGCATGTAGTGGCTTCTTCAAAACTTCAACTTGTGTAATTTTGAAAAAAACGAAAAAAAAAAAGTTTTCCTGTTTTTCTCGTTTTGCGCTAGGCCGACTTGTTGCCTTTTTGTCCGTGGCGGGTCACATATGTCCCCTTTAAGGCATAATGTAAAGGAGCAAATACCTTCTGAACCCACATATTTCAAATGTATATTTTCCTGTGCAGTTTTTAAACATACAGGACCAGGAATTTGCTCACAAGTCAGACATTTTTTTCTTTATCCTTGTTACTTTTAAGTCACTGCACAACATCATCATGTACGTTCAATATTTAATTAATTTAGCAAAAAAAATATTTTCTGTACAAATTCTTCATTGTAATTTATAATACTGTGGCATGTTTGGGCAAAACATACTTTTAAATCCCAGAGTTCATAATTAAAATGCCATATTTTTTTTTTAATTTATTCTGGCATCAAATTCGTGAAATCAAATCACACAGTGAAGAGAAATTAGTCGTACTCCGCAGTACATATAAGAGGTGTTTCACTGAGGCTGTTTGTCTTGTTCTACATTTCACCTGTGATCCTTTTAAAACTGACCGACTGAAGGGTTGTTTCCATAGTAACTCGTTCACCTTGATTTCAGCTGGGCACCTTTTATTGCTGTTGCGACACGGTACACTAATACATCTATTGCGACCTTTACTTCACCACAATTGTTGTTTTCCTCTTCACAGTACACTCTAATTGTGTGTGTGTGTGTGTGTCAGCGTCTTACCAGGAATGTTTGCATTCAGTTATCAAACGTAATCCAAAAACATGAATTTTAATCAGGATTATAAGCGCCTGTATCTGCTCGTTCGCGGTTGTTGTACAATCAAAGCGTGACTCTGCGCGCAATTACATCTGCGCTTTTTTTTCCTTGCTGCACTTTGCCCTCAATTTGTCAACAGCCGGGTGCGCCTTCGCTTTGTGTCATTGCTATTTCATTGGAGAAAATAAGTGGGAGTGCAGCAACGACAACAGGGTCGCACTATTCCGCTAAGTTATGAACAACCTGTGATTTACAGCAGATGGAGTTTGAAGAAGCAGGCTTCATATGTTTTAATTTCATCTGTTTACTGTTGCAAAACAACCTACAAGGTACAAGGACAAAAAAAAAAAAAGTGTCATTATTGGTAGTATGGTAATATGGTTGCAGTTTGCGTCCCAAAAAATACCAATCTCCTGTGACATTGCAGATTGAGATTCCACTGAGAGCTGTTGTAAGAATCGTCTGGAATTCAGTTTAAAGAGGACGTATTATGCAAAATCCACTTTTTAAACATTTAAACCCTTATATTTGGGACTCTCGAGGTCCTATCAGTCGGCAACATGTGAAAAAAGTTGACTCACATGTTTTTGTGGTCCTCCTCAGTCTAAGTAGAGGAGATAAATGACGCAATTTTGACTTCCGTGCTCATTGGGATGTTCCAATGCGCTAAATTCCTGCAATTGTTGTCTCGCGGAGCTCCGCTTTGTCCGTAAAAGACGCGAGAGTGAAGGCGCGGGCAACGGTATCCGAAAACCCGGAAGTCTGCGAAAAGATCTATTCTTGGCTCCACAGTGCAGCACAGAGTTCTACACACACTTCCAGCCTCAGAGGATTTATCTGTGCAGCGGAAACATGTTATATATGATGGCAATGTGCCTGCCAGAGCCTGCAAATGATCACTTTTTTTAGCATAAAGAAAAAGTCTGACTTTCTGGTCCTGTAATATGTCATTAACTGCACAGGAATATATATATTTCAAATCATATTTACATTCAGAAGGTCTACGCTCGCATTATGCCTTAAAGGGGACATATTATGCAAAATCAACTTTTTAAATCATCTAAATCCTTATATTTGGGACTCTGGAGTTTCCTATCAGTCGGCAAAGTGTGAAAAGACGCGATGTTGACTTCCGTACTCATTGCTAAGTCACAATAGCGCTAAATTCCTGGAATTGTCTCGTGGAGCTCCATAAAACAAGCGAGAGTGCTGGCGACGGCAGCGTTATACGAATAACCGAAAGTCTTCAAAATTTGGGACTCTGGAGGTCCTATCAGTCGGCAAAGTGTGAAAAGATGCGATGTTGACTTCCGCACTCATTGCTACGTCACAATGCGCTAAATTCCTGGAATTGTTGTCTCGCGGAGCTCCGCTTTGTCCATAAAACACGCGAAAAGTGCAGGCGAGGACATCGTTATACGAAAACCGGAAGTCTGCGAAGTCCGCAAAAAGTTCTATTCTTGGCTCCACAGTGCAGCACAGAGTTCTACACAAACTTCCAGCCTCAGAGGATTTATCTGTCCAGTGGATACATGTTATATATGACGGCGATGCGCCTGCTAGAGCCTGCAAATGATCACTTTTCCAAACGCTAACTGCTGTTAGCTCCCAGAAGCCTCTGTGGCTGATGTAATTTCCTGTCCCTTAAGTTTCTTTTACTTTATTTTTTAAGGTGGACCTTTAAGGTGGACCTAAAGAGATACTACTAAATAAAGCGTTGTGAACAGGGCTGTTTTGTTCAGGGTGATTGAACTGCTGTGGTGCTTCATCCTTATGATAATTTGACCAAAGCATGTCACAGACATGTTCATTAGGACACCAGGGAACTATAGGTTGACTTGTTGAAATAGGGTATAATATGACCCCTTTAATTCATTTTTCAGTAAGTGTTGTTAACTGTGTTACGTTGCAGGCGTAAAGTGGGTGTTGTTAAATGTGCTGACCTGAGAGCCGCCGCTGTGGTGGAGATCCAACACAATGAGCCCTGAGACGGTCGGCTCGTGTGCCAGATCACATCCTCATTAAATCTCAGTTTTTCAGCTGAACTCATTTAGAGCGTAATTGAGGGGACACGCAGAAAACCCTTGTTCTGCTGATTTCCACGAACATGGACAAATTGAAGCTTCAGGTGCTTAACGTGTGTGTGCGTGTGCGTGTGCGTGTGTTTCCAGGCACGACCGTAAAGCGTTTGAAATGTTCTCGTTTTAAATATGATGATCTAGAATGTGTCGCACATTCATTCCGTTTGTGGAGATTCAATCGCGTAACGTGTGAAAGGAAGGTTTGATCGCCATATATTTCAAGGTTGATGGTTGCAAAGCAATGTTCTGGCTTTGTTTTAAGGTCAGAACGCGCTGCTTAATTCATACATAAATGTATTAATTATTCTGCAACGGGGAGAAAAAAAATGTTTAAAACCCTTTTAAAATAAGCAGTTTTTTCAGGGATTTTTGTCCTTTGGCAAAAGAGTATTGTTGACAACTAGAATGTCCTCTGAGTGCCCAAGAGCCCCCTACAAAGACTCAAATATGGATCATTTTCAAGATCTGCACCAACTTGCAATAGACATATATTTTAGATTTGTTTCCCCTTGGAAATTAATAAAAATTTCAAATGTCTTGCATTGTGAAAAAGAAACGTGTGTCCAAAAATGACTGGGTTCTTTTTTTGGCCGATAGTCCCCAGTATCAAGACGTCAGGACTATATTTTCAGCATAATCCTGCGATCTGATAATCTACTGTATTTATACAGCACAAATACTGATAAATCACAGTAATATACTTTATTTTGTTAAGAAATGACTGCGTTATATGATATAATGTGACTTAATCACAGTAATGTAGTTTATTTTTCAAGAAAAAATACTGCTAAACCAACTATGAAAGGAAAATACTGCTTACTACTGAGTAATATACTGTGTTTATACAGGGACATGTTGCTTATTCACAGTAATACAGTGTATTGAGAAAAATATTACTTTATCACAATAATATACTATAATTATTTTGGAAAATACTAATAAATCACAGTAATATACTTTATTTTGTTAAGAAATGACTGCGTTATATGATAAAATCTGACTTAATCACAGTAATTTTGTGTATTTTTCAAGGAAAACATTGCTGAATCACACAAATATGATGTATTTTTCAAGAAAAATACTGCTCAACCAACTATGAAGGCAGGGTAAAAACACAGTATAGGAAAATACTGCTTAATCACAGTAATATACTGTGTTTATGAAGGAATATGTGGCTTATTCATTGTAACACAGTGTATTCTTGAGAAAAATATTGCTGTATCACAATAATATACTTAAGTTATTATGGAAAATATTGATAAGTCACAGTAATATACTTTATTTTGTTAAGAAATGACTGCGTTATATGATAAAATCTGACTTAATCACAGTAATTTTGTGTATTTTTCAAGGAAAACATTGCTAAATCATACTAATATACTGTATATATCAAGAAAAATACTGCTATGAAGGCATGGTATTACCACAGTATAGGAAAACACTGCTTAATCACAGTAATAAACTGTGTTTATACAGGAACATGTTGCTTATGCACAGTAATACAGTGTATTCTTGAGAAAAATATTGCTTTATCACAGTAATGTACTATAATTATTTTGGAAAATACTGATAAATCACTTTATTTTGTTAAGAAATGACTGCTTAATATGATAACATCTGACTTAATCACAGTAATTTTGTGTATTTTTAAAGGAAAACATTGCTAAGTCATACTAATATACTGTAAAAAATACTATGAAGGCAGGGTATTAACACAGTATAGGAAATACTGCTTACTCACAGTAATATACTGTGTTTATGAAGGAACATGTGACTTATTCATTGTAACACAGTGTATTCTTAATATACTATAATTATTATGGAAAATACGGATTAATCACAGTAATATACTTTATTTTGTTAAGAAATGACTGCGTTATATGATATAATGTGACTTAATCACTGATTTTTTAAGGAAAACTTTGCTGAATCACACGGATATACTGTATTTTTCAAATAATCACAATAATATACTATAATTATTATGGAAAATACTGTATCGTGCATCTACAGAAGAAGGAGGAGGCAGTAATGCAACATTATACCAATTGCATCAACATACATCTACCAAATGGCTTAAAATGTTATGGGCAGATAAAACCAGAAGACTGACAGTAAATCCAAATCATTGTGTGACCTGTCTGCTCCTCGTCTGATAGGTGACCAGGAAAAAAAAATAAAAGTACTTTATAGGAGCTTCAGTCAGCGAAAGATAAGTGTCCCACGTTACAAGTACACACCGTAGTTGAGTCGGTCATTATTGAATGTGTCCCTCAGCCATCTTTCATTATCTCCCGAGGGTCGACGACTCGGACTCGCAGCACAACAGAACGCGCGTCAACTTAAAAAAACGCGCTCCTGCAACAACCGAACTTGTAGTTCAATACGACGTTATTCGGTCCGAAAGCAGGTTTTTATTCTCTCTGAGCCTTCTGCTGCGTAAGCTGTTTCTACTCCAGACAAGTGCACTGCCCTTTAACATAGCTGTGCCTCAGAAACAGCTGAGCTGGACACTTTAAGATTCAGGTTCTTCTTTTTAAGCTCCTTTTATAAGAAGGAGCAGCTGTCTCATTAACTTGTTCTCAACTATACGGATGGTGATGGTGGGGGTTTTATATATATACGCGACGTTAACAAGAGTTTGTGTCCGTGTATCATTTGTTTTACAGCACAATCCTCGCCCCCAAATAAAGATGAGATGAAGCACCTGCAGCGCTGAGGTCAACACATACTGTAGCTTCAGTCTGGGGGAGAGTCTGGCTTTTTTTGTGCTATAAGCAGGTGCAGGCGGTGTTGTACTTTTTTTTTTGTTAACGGCACAGTAGCATAGTCGCAGTGGGTCAGCCGTTTTAATTCCAGCAGCCTTCACCTACGAGTATCTACCGCACATCTGATTTCCAGCAAGCGCTCTTATCGGCTTCTGCCTTGTGTGTCGCTCGCTCGGACCTTATATTGTGTCGATCGTGGGGCTATTTTCTCCAGAGGACTAAAAAAGGGTTTAAAAAAGGGTTGTATGCAGCGTATTTAAACCAAAATAAGATAAGATAGTCCTTTAAAATGTATGTGTATAGTCCCTGAAAAATGGTACCATGCAAAAACTAAAATAAAAATACTCTTAATTTAACCCTTTAACACCTAAGCCTCAAAATGTCCTGCATTATTATTATTATTGTTATTATCTGAACTTTTTTTTTTGCTTATTTTAACCATAAAAAGACCAGAAAATGTCCTGTGAGTACGAAAAACTTTCAATATCTGGCGGTTATTTATGATTTACTGCATGTTAAAATGGTGCATTATGTAATAAATCTAAAGCAACTGTCTGTAAAATCCTCCTAATATGTCACAGAGACTCAGGAATAATGTTCATATAACAAACTGAACTCACCAACAACAACAGTACAGACAAAATATTCGAAAAAATATATTTTGCAGACCGCAAATCATGTTTTGGCATGTGGCGCCACCTACCGCCGTCTACCAATCATTGCAGCCAGTAGAGTCTCAGCTGCCCGGGCAACCCACGGGTTGCCAGTTACGTCTGAATTTGAGTGTAGTAACCGTTTTTGGCCACATTCTTACATACGCCGGCTTTAAAATGGTGTATTAGCAATTTAAAATGAAGAAAACAACAAAAGGTTTTATTGAGAAAAACACTGTAGTTATACATCAACACCAGATTGTGTGTGTTAAATTAGGAATTTGAACAATATATCACATTATTTAAAAGTGTCTTTGTCTCAATGTCCAATAAACAGGCCACTAAATAGTTTTTTTTTCCAGCTTTCTCCTCTCTGGTGACAAAGACGCTGATTCTCCGGCTTCCTGCAACATCACGATTGTAATTACCGTAATAACCTTACGTTGGCTTTGACGTGCAACTTCTCAGCCTTCAGAAACCGCTGGAATGTTTTTTCCGATAGCACAAACCACTGCGTAATTGCGGTAATGCAAATTGTGCTTGTGCTTGCGTTCATGTTTTGTTTTTTTTTGTTTTTTTTGTGCTTATTTTAACCATAAAAGGACCAGAAAATGTCCTGTGAGTAAGTGCTTTTGTCCATATTTCCAGAATAGCTGTCAATATATGTTAAAATGGTGTATTAGCAATTTAAAATGAAGAAAAACAAACTGCTTACGCAAATGCACAAGATTGTGCGTGTTAAATTTTAAATTTATTTAAAAGAGTCTTTGTCTCAATGTCCAAAAACAGACCACAAAAAAAAGCCGTTTTTTTTCCAACTCTCCTTGTTCCTGTAACGGCACAAGTGAAATTACCGTAATGACCTTACGTTGTCTCTGACGTGCAACTTCTCAGCTCTCAGAAACCGCTGGGATTTTTTCCGATAGCCCAAACCGTTGCGTAATTGCGGTAATACAAAGTCTCATCTGTGATATTCTTGGTGTTAAAGGTTTATATTTAAGTTCTATGAGGGCCTCAGGGCCTCTGTTTATTTGGCTGCATGTGATGAATTTGTGGTGTTATTTGGACGCCGTTGTCCTTGTGTGGATTCTGTTTAAAAACACTGTGGAATGGGAATCACTTTTAGTTACACATCACTTGCATTTGGGTTTTAGTTATATTTATGTCGTCAATCAAAACCATATATACGTTGCGTTTGTGTTTACACGCTTGATTGTAAGGCAAAGTCGAAGAAGAATTTTTCATCACTTTGTCTAACAAGCGAAAATGGAATCTGTTATTTGCTACAACTGGAGTTAAAACGCAAAGATTAAACGGAGCGGGAAAAAACGAACTCTCCTGTTTATCCTCCTGAAAACTAGCGAGTGTCGCATGTTTAAAGATCCCCATGAGAAATATAACCCCACTCAGAGAAAGTGGGAGGCAGCTCGTAAAAAAAAAAGTAGAGGAGAGTGCAGTGGTGCATCCTCCACTGGAGAACATCTTTGACTTAAGTCGGGCGTGTGACCACGCACATGTTAGTGGCTGTGGATTTTCTGGGAAATAGAAAGCGTTGACAACAACTGTTTTTGAACAATTTGATTGATGCATAAGACGATATGATTTAAAAAAAAAAAAAAAAAAAAGTCATACAATTCATATACAAATGGTGAATTAAAATGACTCTTAATTTGTGAAGTTAAAAAGTAAAAACGTGTCCCAGTAAATAAATACAACAGCTGCTCATTTGACCCGCTCTAATCATGTGTGTACAAACTTATTTTTATTTGAGGAAAAATACGAAGCGATCCACAAAATGTCGGGTTAATAACATCCCATCGCTTCAGGTACTTAGCACTTGCTTACCGTTAAGCCTGGCTAATCCCGCAACCAGTTCAATATCTGACACTGCCTTTTTTTTTTCTTCTTCTTCTTCTTTCTGTTGGCTGCATTTATTCATCTGCTTCACAATCACCGGCTTTTTTTTCTTCACCTTCCATGACGCCTCGGCTGAATGCTTGGCAACAGAGAGACTGATTTAGAACTTAAATGAATGAGCATGAGCAGGAGGATCAGTGACACTTACGCGTACGTGTCGACACAACTTTTACTACCTTTTTCTCGAGAAATTCCACTCCCTTAAAGGGATAGTTCGGAATTTTTGGACATAAGACCTATTTTTTCCAACTCAGCCGGTGTGAGCCTGAGACGTTTTCAAGAAATTTCATTCAGTTCTTCTAGTTGCCAGAGTTCGCTGGTGCTATGGCTAGCGCAAGTCAATGGTACACGTTAGCATGGCATTAAAAACACTCATACCGACTCCACAGTGCACCCGAGGCAAATCGATTGTAACGGGCAGACTATCGATGTACATATCTGTGTTGATAGAATGATATTTGAAACAAAACTATTGCGCATTGCATGAATTTTTGAGGGACTACTTTCTCAACACTATACTTCTGGCAGCGGAATCAGTCCGCCACTGCCGGAAGTATGACGCGCTGCTGCTGCTGCTGCTGAGCCATAGATCCTTCAAATTACAAGGTTGGTTTTATTTCAAACATTCTATCAACACAGATATGTACATCGATAGTCTGCCGTTACAATTGATTTGCCTCGGGTGCACTGTGGAGTCTAATGCCATGCTAGCTCGTACCATTCACTTGCGCTAGCCATAGCACCAGCGAACTCGGCAACTAGAAGAACTGAATGAAATTTCTTGAAAACGTCTCCAGACGTCTCCATCACACCGGCTGAGTCCAAAATTCGGAACTATCCCTTTAAAATATTGGATGGCCGTTTGTGTCTAACCCTAACCCTAGCCTAACCATAACACACGGCCAACATGTATTATTATTATTATTATTATTATGAGCTGTTCCACTCCAGTCCATCAGGTGGCGGTAGTAAAACGGACTATACAACAAAGATGTTGCATCGGGTAACACCGCAGAGCTAACGTTAGAGCTAATAGCAAAGTAATGGTGGAGCTAACAGAGACCCTATGACGGATTGAAATCATCAAGTAGGGAAATTTGTCAACACGTTTTTAGGATGGAGCAATCTGTCGATTATTTTTTGGAAGAATAGAGTATTATTTTGTCCGTAAAATGTAGGAAAATGTTGAAAAATCAGTGTTTACCAAACATATAAATTATATTCCGAGATTAGAAAACGTTGGTATTCAGAGATTGGAAAATGTTCACTTTCACATTCCGAGTTCATAAAAATATTCACACCGAGAATGAAAATATTCATGTCTCCTCAGTTTTAATATTTTTTATTTTTTGTCAAATGTATCAAAGAAACCAGAATATATTCATATTTAAGAAGCTGAAAAATCCGAAAGCTTGTATTAATTGTAAAAAAAAAAAAAAAAACTCTCTCAAGCCAATTAGTTGACGATTAATTTAGTCATTAATTAACAGTCGATGAATCAAATAATCGTTTTTTGAGTGGAACACAACCCTCTGCAGACATGGAAAGTATAATAAGTTGTTCTGTGTCATTCTTGCAAATATCAGGTATGGCTTATAGTTATACTTACTTGGACTCTGATTAAACATTAAAATGTGGAAATATTGATTTAATTAATGTTATTTAAAACTCCTTCACAGTCTTCACAACAAACAGAGACATTGATGTAAATGGAACTGGACTTGGTTGGAGGTGGTTTCCAACCATGGTGGTGGTAATTCTGCTTATCAAGTCAAGCAAATGAATTTTAATTGTGAATGTTGGCCGGAGGACAGAATGAAATTGATGGCTGATGTGTGTGTGTGGTGTGTGTGTGTGTGTGTGTGTGTGTGCGCTCTGAAAACTGCCGTGTGTACTGACAGTTTTGTAGCCAAGCCGTGACAATGTTTGTTTTCGATGTTTTCTCAACCGTCTGCGATTTAGTCTTCACAAAATAGACGTGTTTTTGCTCATCAGGTGTTTTTTTCTTTTGTGAATATCACCCAAAAAACACCTTATGGTATTATTACATCTCTACAATAACAAAAATATGCCTTTCTCACTCATTTTCTATTGCTTTATCCTCCTCATGTGTCCAATTTACCTAATTCCCAAATCTGCTTGTTCAGACCCGGGGCATGAACCCAGGTCTTCTTGGTGAAAAGGCAAGATTGCTAACCACTACGCCAACCGTGTGGCCCACAAGCCTTTTCTATTTAGTAGAAATATAGCGTCTATCTTGAAATAAGTGTTTAAAGTGAAATACTAGTGCTGGACACGTCAACGGGGTCAATGTTTACGAATGGCGCGTTTCCATGACGGAAAAAGACGCGCGTGACGTCATGTTTACGCGATTTCGGATTGTTAAAAATGAGTCTCTAAAGTAACTCTAACACATACACAGTACACCGTCACGCTAGTTATTTGTAGCGCTGCTCTTTTCGTTTAATAAACAGACCGCTATAGTTCGACTGTCGGTGCGCTAAAGGAGCTAACGTAGCTAACGGAGCTAAACGGCGCCTGGACTCCGGTGACACGGCACGTAAACATGCCGCCACACGTGTCTTTTTTCCGGGTCAGTCGTCATGGAAACGCGTCATGCATTAATGTTGACATCGTTAGCGCCTTTAGCGTGCCCAGCCACAACAGAATTGATTGGGCTGGATTTTCCATCTCTGAGTTAATTTTCCATTTTTGGTTTAGAAATTCTTTTAGCTCTGCTATGTTTATTTAATTCACAACTTTTTCCCTCATTTAATCATCTCTACCAAGCTAATATTTACTTGGGAGATATAAGTTATGGTTAAAATGAGTGTTTTGAAATTCAAAACTGTTTTTTTTTTTTTAATGAGCCCCATTGCTGTTACAGTGGTCTTGACCTCACATACGCTGTTAACGGCAGACTTTCACTTTGAAGGCGTTGTGTACATCCATGCTTACTTGTTTACATATGCGATTTAGGTGTGAGAAGTGTGTTCTTGTTATGCATTTTTTTTTTCACGAATCATTTTAAATTAATTTGCTTGTATATATATAAGCAAACATTATTTTTCCTTTTGTCTAAATTTTGAAAGCAGCATTTTGACCCATGCTTAACGCACTATAGCAATGTGTTATTTCTCTAACCAGTAGTTGTCATGAGGCCAGAGGTGGAGACGGCCCTGAAGAGCTTGTTTACACAGGCCTACATAATATAGAGACAAACTAACGTTCACATTCACTCGCATCTCTTCAGTTCAGAGTTACTATTTAATCTGACCTGTGGGAGGAAACCGGAGCACCCTCCATTATGCAAACTCCATACAGTAAGGCCACGGGCAAAGCTGGGCTTGACCTTCTTGCTGTGGTTTGAATATTGATGGAACTCACCCGATAGCAGCTCATCGCTCCTCTCCTGTGAATAGTTTTTTTTAATTGAAACTCATCCTCATGGCAGCGGTGGGAATTTTTGTGACACCTTTTCACTTGGAGGCTAAAAAAAGATTCGGGCCCCAGTGCCGTTCCTTTAAGAGGAACGGTTGATGGCTTAATTACCATGCAGTGATGACGATGTTCGTACGTACAGAAGGAGAAGGATAATTACTCCATACGCCACATAAGGGAGCAGTATTCTCTACCTCAACTAACATATTGTGACCCTCTTAAAATAATCGCCCAACTAATTTTTTCAAGTTTTTCAGGAAACACAAATAACTTCACACACTTGACATAGGCCCATTATCCTAAAGGGGTAAAATTACATGATCTGATCAACTGAGGACATAAGCGATTTTACCATAGGTGGCCAGCATCATGAGGAGATGATTTAGGCAAAAATAAAAATGACATAGCCGATTATTTTAACAGTGTGATGATATCTTAGAATATTGGTAGCTCAGTTTAAAGTTGAGGAGTTAGACCCAACTATGGGTTCTATTGATGGGGTCGTACCTATGTTCCTCGTGAAACACCTCCACAACGGACGTTATTCTTCTTCTGCGGTTCAATGTACGCAACCGGATGTGCCCGGACTAGTGCCCGGAGCAGGACGATCTGCTGTTCCGGAGAACCGTTGTTAACCGGACCGGGTTTTGTCAGAGATCTCTCTGAGCCCGAGATTACAATAAAACACAGCGTTCTCAGCAGTGGCTGAACTGTTTGTTTAGAACCTTCAGGGCTTCATAAACAAGGTAATGACGCAGATACACACTAAAAAACAGCGGTTATTGGAACTTCCGGTCTAGGTCAGCTTTAAGTACAAAAAAAATGATGTTTTTCATTGTGGTGTAGGTCAATGTATTATGCCGTCAAGATTTAGAGAATTTCCAAACTCTCAGAAATCTCTTTTACCTTCTCAAGAGTTGTATTAAAGTTAAAAACAACAACAAAAAAGAGAATCCATCTCAATCTATTATTCCAACTCTTCTCAGCTCGCCCTGAATTCCCCTCACCTAACTTGATGCATCGGTGCCACTTAAGCCGTGGCACCTTGCTTATTGGGCTTTGAAGTGTCACCATCTCAGAGCTCAACGCTCACATCATCTTGACAGGCATCGGGCGCCGTACGTGTAAATTTACCACTGTGGAAGGCGATATAACTCCATTCAGGTGTGCTCGGTCTCGTTGTGAGGACCATAATTGCCTGTGCTGCTCTTCCCTTTGGTAATTGTCTTTTGATTGAGGTCATCAGGACAATTAAAACCATTGAGGGGTGAATGAAAGACTTGATACGGTGATGCTGGCTGGTCGAAAGGGATGAACAAATCGAAAGGGATGATTATGAGCAGAGAGTCCCACTGACGACAGTCAGGACACGGCTTTATCACAGTGTATTAATTAAATATGTCTATTTTTATTCCCATTTCTTTTTAACAGTCACTGGCGGTTGTCACTGGCGATCTTAACGGAGCTTGTTCCCTAGTAAGATGCTGGTGTGTGTGTGCGCGTCATTATTTAACCTTAACCTCAGGTGGAATGGCACGCTGACAGTGTAATTATGTAAGTATGTGCCAAAGGCAGAAAGTAAATCTTAACATTTGTGATCTCCAATAATTACCCATAAATCATTTTGAGTGAAGTAGTTGAACTTAGTGTTTTACAGCCGAGATTAATGTGATAAAATAATGCAAAGCAGCTAACGCAAGTTTGTTTACTTCTCTGTGTGCTGACCTGACGTGAAAGCCAAAAATGATCTGCATGGGTAACAAGAGTACATAACCGACCGCCATTGTGCAGCCAACACGAGTATATAACCATCCGCCATCTTGCAGCAAATGCCGGGTAACAAGAGTATATAACCGCCCGCCAATGTGCAGCCAACGCCGGGTAACGAGTATATAACCATCCGCCATTGTGCAGCGAAAACTGGGTAACAAAAGTATATAACCATCCGCCAACGTGCAGCCAAAATGAATATATAACCGCCCTCCAACGTGCAGCCAACGCCGGGTAACAAGAGTATATAACCGCCCGCCATCGTGCAGCGAACCCCGGGTATCAAGAGTATATAACCGACCACCATCGTGCAGCCAACGGCGGGTAGCAAAAGTATATACCCACCCGCTATTGTGCAGCGAACGCCGGGTAACAAGAGTGTATAACCGACCACCATCGTGCAGCCAACGGCGGGTAGCAAAAGTATATACCCACCCACTATTGTGCAGCGAACGCCGGGTAACAAGAGTATATAACCGTCCGCCATCGTGCAGCGAACCCCGGGTATCAAGAGTATATAACCGACCACCATCGTGCAGCCAACGGCGGGTAGCAAAAGTATATACCCACCAGCCACCGTGCAGCAAATGCCGGGTAACAAGAGTGTATAATCGCCCACCATCGTGCAGGGAACACCGGGTAACAAGAGTATATAACCACCCGCCATCGTGCAGCGAATGCCGGGTAACAAGAGTATATAACCGCCTGCCATCTTGCAGCCAACGCCGGGTAACAAGAGTGTATAACCACCAGCCACCGTGCAGCAAATGCCGGGTAACAAGAGTATATAACCGCCCGCTATTGTGCAGCAAACACCGGGTAACAAGAGTATATAACCACCCGTCATCGTGCAGCAAATGCTGGGTAACAAGAGTGTATAACCACCCACCAACGTGCAGGGAATGTCGGGCAACAAGAGTATATAACCGCCCGCCATCGTGCAGCGAACCTCGGTTAACAAGAGTATATCTGCCCGCTATTGTGCAGCGGACGCCAGGTATCAAGAGTATATAACGGCCCACCATCGTGCAGTGATTGGCCGGGTAACAATAGTATATAACCGCCCCCGCCATCGTGCAGCGAACCTCGGGTAACAAGAGTATATAACCGCCCGCCATCATGCAGGGAATGTCGGGCAACAAGAGTATATAACCGCCCGCCATTGTGCAGCGAACCTCGGGAAACAAGAGTATATCCGCACGCTATTGTGCAGCGAACGCCGGGTAACGAGTATATAACCGCCTGCCATCTTGCAGCAAATGCCGGGTAACAAGACTATATAACCGCCCGCCATCGTGCAGGGAACGTCGGGCAACAAGAGTATATAACCGCCCGCCATCGTGCATCGAACCTCGGGTAACATGGGTATATAACCACTTGTCTTTGTGCAGCAAATGCTGGGTAACAAGAGTTTATAACCACCCGCCATTGTGCAACGAATGCCGAGTAACAAGAGTATAAAACCGCCCACCATTGTGCAGCGAACCCAGGGTAGCAAACGTTGATGAGCCGCTGCTGGAGGTGTAGCGTGAATATCCGTTGAATATCCATCATGAAAATATCCATTCATCTTCTATTCTTTATCCTTTCACATGAGTGTTGCTGTGGGCTAATTTCTGCTAATTTCACTGAAACACTTTACTTTTACTTCCAGTTAAAAGTAAAAAAAAAACTGTGACAATCCTTGTTTGATAGCATGCACCTACCCCTTCCATTGCAGTTAATGTGGTTGTGTTTAGGCTAATGTGGTTGTGTGGGTTTCGTATACAACATTTTGTATTCCGATGCTTCCGGGCTTAGCTGAAGATGTAACTGTGGTCGTGATTACAGGAGTGATCAATTTACTCCACCACCTTTTTGCAGAAAACACATCTGAGAGAACCAAGAATGTGTACAGTTACGTTAGCTGTGTCTTGTTATTGTGTTCCTGTTGTGATTTGGCGAGGTAATCCTCCATTTTATACAATTTTAGTCTTGTCTAATAATCAGATAATGGTTGGAAATCTCTGTGTAAGATAGATTATGCAGTTACTTGTGGGGAAAAAAAAAAAAACACCCCAACAAAACATGATGGTACACGGAACACAACTAGATATGATTGATCTTATTTCGCTGCGGAGCTTCTTGGATAAATCAGTGTAATTTTGTCAAGTGCTGCTTCTTAAGAAAAGGACACATCATTCAGCCAATTTCCGTCAAATTGGGTCAGTGGTTGCGGGGATGTCGCCTCTGACTGAGGAGAATAGAGATGGATGAATAATGAAGAGGAAACTGTTTCTGAGCATTCACACATAACTGGCCTCAACAGTAGCGTTTTGACTGATTGTCATGTGTTTTTACACAAGACATTCTGTGTGTGTGTGTGTGTGTGTGTGTGTACCTGTACGAAGTGTGAGCAGAACAAAGCTGTCTCTCCTGTCACTGTGTTAGCGTTTTAAAGATCTATATTAATTACTGTCAGTGGGATTTGAGTAATATCAGGGTGGGGCGAGTTGATGCAAGTTTTGTTGATATTGCAAGACGTGTCCAAAAAATTACATCAGATCACAAGTGATCTCCATTCTTAGATAGATAGATAGATAGATAGATAGATAGATAGATAGATAGATAGATAGATAGATAGATAGATAGATAGATAGATAGATAGATAGATAACTACTTAGCGATAGATAGATAGATAGATAGATAGATAGATAGATAGATAGATAGATAGATAGATAGATAGATAGATAGATAGATAGATAGATAGATAGATAACTACTTAGCGATAGATAGATAGATAGATAGATAGATAGATAGATAGATAGATAGATAGATAGATAGATAGATAGATAGATAGATAGATAGATAGATAGATAGATAACTACTTAGCGATAGATAGATAGATAGATAGATAGATAGATAGATAGATAGATAGATAGATAGATAGATAGATAGATAGATAGATAGATAACTACTTAGCGATAGATAGATAGATAGATAGATAGATAGATAGATAGATAGATAGATAGATAGATAGATAGATAGATAGATAGATAGATAGATAGATAGATAGATAACTACTTAGCGATAGATAGATAGATAGATAGATAGATAGATAGATAGATAGATAGATAGATAGATAGATAGATAGATAGATAGATAGATAGATAACTACTTAGCGATAGATAGATAGATAGATAGATAGATAGATAGATAGATAGATAGATAGATAGATAGATAACTACTTAGCGATAGATAGATAGATAGATAGATAGATAGATAGATAGATAGATAGATAGATAGATAGATAGATAGATAGATAGATAGATAGATAGATAGATAACTATTTAGCGATAGATAGATAGATAGATAGATAGATAGATAGATAGATAGATAGATAGATAGATAGATAGATAGATAGATAGATAGACTATTTAAATATTAGAAATAGCAGAAATGACAATAAATACTGTATATGGGTAGCTAAACAAAAAGTATGACAAGAAAATAAGACAAGAAATGACGAGATGATAAGAAATACGACTTTTTTTTGACTGTCTGCAAGTTATTTTCGTTAATTTTGTATTTTTGTACCACCATTACATTGCCTACATATGTAGAGACAAACGTTTCTTAACGTGGATAGGTTTAGGCACTTATTTTGGTCTGAAAATATGTTTTTTTTTTCCAGCTCTGGTAGTCCGTTGCTCATCCGACTCGATAACAATCCACAGTAAATCTAACATTTGTTGTCAAACTGGTCTCTGGTCACTTGACGGATGTCCCTATACATTTCAAAACAACACCATCTACTTCTCCTCTTTCAAATAACTATTAAAACTTAACTGAGAATGCAGCTTATTTAAAAAAAAAAAAAAAAAACATTTAAAATTTTTTATTGCAAGGCTACAAAAAAGAAACCATAACATCTTGGGTGTAGACGGCAGTAACTGTCAATTTCCAGGGTTACGGGACATGATTTGACAACAAAATGAACAGACATCATTTTCAGCTGAAGAGACGACTGAGCATTAAAAGTCGCAGTGAGCAGATACTGTACATGAGCGCACCCATTGATAACAGCTCACTGAGCCTTGAGACACTTATTACGCGACATCATTCCGAGACAAAAACACTTAACAAAGGGTTTACTCCAATTAGATTGTCATTACCCATTTGGATGACCGTCAGTGACCCTATTTTAATAGACAAAATCCCCTGGAGTTGGATTGAATATTCGAAAAGGGGGGAGGGGGGGTTACAATCTGTTTTCACATTCAGTGGAAAAATTGTTGTGAAATTGAGAAACGCAGATCTAGACTCTCTTGGCTGTGAAAGTGGATCCTTATTGTTCCATATACGTCGCTTGTATCCAGGCAACTCTCATCAGATACGATGACATGCTAATCAGAATCATGTCATGTCGCACTCGTTCGACTTGAAGAACCCCCGCCGTACTGTATCGCTCTCTCCATCAGTGTTGAACTGAATGGTAATTAAAACTCAATCGGGCTGTAAATGAAGGTTGAAAAGCATTTAAATTCTCTCGTGAAAAGTGTAAAGGAGTCAATTGAAAAAAAAACCCCATAGAGTATGGCATTCAGATTTTTACCGGGATCTATAACGCCACAGTGACCCGTCATGTTCTAAAACTAAGGATGAGACTTGAATTAAGATGTAATCAGTTGACCTTTTCCCGAGCCGATCCAGTGAGACTGAATTAATGAATGGCAGAGCGGGGGCTCGGAGGATTTTTATATTGAATATTGCATCCACGTGGAACCTGGCACGAAGTGTGAGGGGCCTATTGTTCCTGTTGAGATTGTTAATTTTCTCTGACATGCGCTCAGTTTTGAGGGGGTTAACTTGCATAAAAAACTCTTGAAATTCGGCAGAAAACGCGATAGTGGCATCGGGCACGAATCCGTTCGTAGCCCCAGGGCTCTATAGCGCCCTCAGAAGTCGGGTCATGGTCAGACAAATGTTGTCAGATCAGGACGAACTTTGGTGAGTTTGTTGTACTCTTAAGTTTCCTGGGGATCTTTTTAGGAATTTTTGATGTGAGAGAAAGTGGCCAGAATTGCGTTAAATGCTAAATTTTGGATTTATCGTGTCTATGTCGCACATATTTGTTCTGATTTTAACCAAACTTGGTACACTTGCTGCTCTTATGATTCCGGACAAATTTCCAATGTACTTCCATAAGCTCCGTCCACCCAGAAGTCGGCCATTTTGGAAATACAAAAACGTCTAGTCTACGCATTTGAACGAACTCGTCCTAGCACGTTTAAGCTAGCCGCTTCAAACTTGGTACATATGTTCTAGATAAGATAATGATTGGAAGTTATCAAAGGATTTGCTCAAAGTCTAAAGGTGTGGCCTCAGCCCTCCGACAAATTTGGAAGGAAAAGTACTTTGAAATTCCACTTTTTGAAAGCTTTAACGTAAACAGAACTATCTGTGAGTCCTACGAGCCTAGTGACACCGAAATTGTCCCCAAGTCCCTATAAAAGTCTGACTTTTCAATGAAATGGACCCTATCTGAGCAGCAAAATGAACACCTTTCACATTTTGCCCCCAAAACAATGATCTATGAAGAAAATTTAAATGATTGCTAGTTTATAAACCAAAAAAACGAAAGAAAAATAACATCTTTAGTCATCCATTTTTTATCGATCGTCCGTCCCCGGTTGATGATTGATGAAAGTATAACTCTCAAAGATATCTTTTTTGCTAATATTAGTCTCATCCTGTGGTTTATTTTCCCGAGACAAGCTATTGATCTTTTTTGTTTTGTATTACATGCAAATGAGGGCCATTTGGGAGAAAACAAGAGAAATGTTCAAATTACACTTACTGACAACTTGCTTTGACATTTTCACTTTGCCAGAGTGAGTTCTCCAAATATCCTAATTAAAAAAATAGAACTCTTCTAATAAATGTATTATGCATAAAAAACAGTGTATTTTAGACAACACTGTGAAAATCACTTATTCCATTTAGAGCTAAATACTTCCTCATACATATTTTATTTTTGTTTATATCCACACGCGTTGAAGATAGGAGTGAAACATTGTAAATAAAAAGCAAGTTTGGCTGAGAACGCATATATATTGCTATGAATCTAAACTAACTACTGTTCAACTCTAAAATAATATGCATTTGAACTGTTTTATTAAAAAAAAACAATAACATGTAAATGTGATGCCGAACGAGTCTTTTCCACCACACTGGTTCGCTCGTCTGGATTGAAGAAGGACTCCCACGAACGAGTCTTTTTTTTTTACGATTCCATCGCTCTCTCAGAACGTGTGGGTGTGCTTTAATAGCAGATGGCGGTGACACTTGAAGGCTGAAAGTGTAATGAAAAAAAACAATAAAGAAGTCGACCGGAGAGAGAGATCGTGGAATATTAAATCGATAAACTGGACCGTAGTCGGAATACTGAGTTGGTGAAAATACCCTTTATGATGGCACAGGTCTTCATCACCGAGGCTAACCGTCCTGACCTCTTGTTTATTGGTGTATTTGCACTGATGCATCTGTAGATAGCCCCTTGCCTATGGAATTAGATTTGTGTCGAAGTTTACAAAGAAAAATATCGATGTAATGATTTAAAAATGTTGAATTTTATTGTTTGAAAATACACTTGTACGCTCCCTGATCTTTGCGCTCTGTCACTTGTTCTTTGTGCCGTGGTTTTTTGTTTGTGGCCGGGCCTTAAAGAAGCTGCCTGCTGATTGGCTACTGAGTTTTGGAGTGACAGCTCAATAGACTGATGGCTAAGCCTTAAAGTGATAGTTCGGAATTTTGGACATAAAACTTTTTTTCCAACTCAGCCGGTGTGATGGAGACGTCTGGAGACGTTTTTTAAGAAATTTCATTCAGTTCTTCTAGTTGCCGAGTTCGCTGGTGCTATGGCTAGCGCAAGTCAATGGTACCTGCTAGCATGGCATTATAAACACTCATACCGTACCATAGTGCACCTGAGGTAAAGCAATTGTAACGGCAGACTATCGATGTACATATCTGTGTTGATAGAATGTTTGAAATAAAACCAACCTTGCAATTTGAAGGATTTATGTCTCAGCAGCAGCAGCAGCGTGTCATACTTCCGGCAGCGGCGGACTGATTCCGCTGCCGGAAGTATAGTGCTGAGAAAGTAGTCCCTCAAAAATTAATGCAATGCGAAGTTAGTTTTGTTTCAAATATCATTCTATCAACACAGATATGTACATCGATAGTCTGCCGTTACAATTGATTTGCCTCGGGTGCACTGTGGAGTCGGTATGAGTGTTTCTAATGCCATGCTAACGTGTACCATTGACTTGCGCTAGCCATAGCACCAGCGAACTCGGCAACTAGAAGAACTGAAGGAAATTTCTTGAAAACGTCTCCAGATTGTTACAACATTACAAAAAGACGATGGTTTTTGCCGTAGGACGTGAAAAAAAAGAAGAGGGGGATCGCTTTGTGAAGGGCAAAAGACGAGCCCATAGAAAGTGTGCTGACCCAGGGGGAAAAGCCCTCCCGGTGATTCTGGTGGATTATGGGATGTTTGTCCAAAATACGCGAAACGCCGAGAGACGGACAGTCATTTTGAGACCAATGTAAGCGAAATGCGGAAAGTTGTTGTTTACTACTGTTGCTAGGCAACGGACGTTTACCGGCAGTACAAGATGCATATTTTGGTTGTGCGCCCTCTGCCGTTGCAGCGAATACTGCAACGAAACAACACGCTGAGCGTAAATGCCTCCGTACATACGCCACGGCGTCACGCGCGAGTACAAAGAAGGCTTTAGGAAGCTGCCTGCTAATTGGCGACTCCAAACTTCCTAAGGCCTTCCCGCAAACAAAAAAAGCCATGGCGCAAAGAACAAGTGACGTAGCCCAGATCTCGGTGCACTCAAAATGACCTGAAAATTCAAGGTATTAGTGTTTTTTTTTTTTGCTTTAAATGTCTTTGAGAAGTCATGTTGATACTTTTTCCTCATCGACTCCACTTCGAACTTCATTGACAGATGAGAAAGAAAATTAGAAGTCACGAATGCCCCAGTGTGGGCCCTCGGAAAAGACTTGGACTAAAATAAGACGAGCACGGAGAGGCTGCATTGGCTGCCGCGTGTCACCTCTGTCTTTAACACCTTTTAATATCTTCATAGATGTTGTGTGTACGTCGCCCTCAGGCTGCATGCCATTTCTAAGCGGACAGCTCATCACGATGAGTGGCAAGTGAAGGACTGAGAGCTTTACCCGATTTAGGAGACGGATGCAGGATGATCAAATGCCTTTTCCACTGTTTTAGGTCCATTGGCACAAATTGAGGAAAAAAAAAAGCATCGCCTCAGGATAAGCTTATCAGTGTTTGCTGAGGAATGGTACCACTAACCCTAACCATAACCTGCTGCTGCTGCTTATCTACATTGTTCACCCATATCTTCCCTGCAAGCCTGAAAGTAATGAAAGTCAGTCAAAAGCTCGCCTCTAAAGCATTATCCCCTCCTGCACATGGCCCCCGTCTTAGTTTGTGTGTTTTGAGTTTGTGTGTTTTTTTTATTCTCTCCATGGCTTTAACATGATTTGGTAAATGGCTAATCTGAAAAAAAAAATAAAAATAGACTTCCTATTAACAAAGGGCTTGTTTTGGTCAAAGGAGAGAAACTGGTGAGCGTAATCCCTGCATTATCACGTTTTTCACTTCATCCCTTAACACTTGGCTTAAAACCTGCCATGTGTGTAATGACACTCTGAAGAGCTTAGCTGCGCGTACGGCTCGCGCATAAAAAAATATACATAAGCAATGTGTCCTCTCTAGTCTTTCAAAATAAAAGTTTTCTCAATTGCATTTTCTTTATTATACTCGTACCCTCAATTTCAGGCAAACGGTGAATTCCAATTCCTTGCTTAACCCTCAATCTTAACCCTCAACCTCAAAAATGCGCGCTCCCTCTAGTGCAAGTGCTGTCCCGATTCTCAGAAAAATTAAGTTGAGGGGCGAGTTTAAGGGTTGTATCGCCCTCAATATTGAGATTTTCCGAGACCACCCTTGGGAGCAAGGGCTACCCAGAATGCATTGCGTGTTTTCACATAAGAAAGATGGCTTCGAAAGCAGCGAAACGAGTGCGCTACAAGTTAAGTATTTTCTTTGTCAATAGAGATATAAAAATGATGAAAAACATTGTATTATCTTAGTTTAGGCCCATATAATGGATTACTGACGTCATTGTTGCGCAACATTTATTTTTATTTTACGATCTTTTGTCAATAGCCGGCCGGTCGTTTTACACGCGATCATTTGCTATGGTTTACTTTTCAATAAGCCGTGGTGTGTGGTAACTGTCAGCTGAATATGTCCGTGGTTGTGGTATTTGTATGAGTATCATCTTATAACTAACTAATAAATAATCGTGATGTAAATGTGATCTTCTTCTTCTTTGGAGTTGACAGACTGGACGCAGCTTTCGCGTTATTCTGCCCCCTACAGTCTGAAGACGTATCTGCATTCTCACATTCTAAGTGACAAAATAACCCTCAAGACTTGGTTTTGAGGGTTAGTTAAGATTAAGGGTTGAGATTGAGGGTCAAGATAGGAATTGGAATTGGCCCAAAACATAGGACATGAATAGATATAGCTAAGTAGCGATGTATTAATTCTGCTGCTGCTAAAACTCAAGTTCAAGCTTCCTGTTGGAACATTTTTTTTTTTAAAGCTACTAAAATCTTAGAAGTTCTCCTGCGTCTGTTGACACCAAAGACATTTAATAGCCTATAAAGTGAAAATCCAGCCCTGAACATTCTTTGTATCTGCATCAGTGCTTTTAAAAAAACTTTTTTTATACCAAGTACTACCTGAGAAAATATTGAGCTCTCAAAAGCAACACCATTATCGGCAAACATTAGAATACAGTTGTGTAAATAAGCCAGAGAAAAAGTCGGCAGGTTTATAAGAGTTTGCCTCTCTTCATCATCCTCCTCCTCTTCCTCGCGTACACTTCAGACACTGGTTTCGCAAAATTACATTAAGATGGAGTGAGATATAATGCGACTCTGATTATTATGATTTAATTTGTGGTGATTTTTTTTTTGTGTATTTGTTTAATATTCTCCGCGCTCTCGTCAAAATTCGCCAGCTCCGCTTCAATCATAAAACTCAATAGGTAGCCTTTTACCTTCATCTTCGTCTTATTAGTTGATTTGAATTAGATTTATTTCTCACTGTGTCCTCTTCAGTAAAGTAATCATTATATTATCCGTTTGTGTGAATTGACTTTGTTGTGGTTAAATCTTTACATACCAAATTACGGGGACAAAAGGCGATATTTTCAGGGTGAGATGTTTATGCATGAACGGCGGAGCGGCATCTGGTGAATTTCCTTAATAATGCACACAATGTTGGAACTGACAAATTGGTACATGTAGTACGGCGGCGCCTGTGAAAAGGACACGATGTTAAGTCTCACGCTGCAGTGTGAGGCTGCACATTATGCAGACAATAGTCAGCGAGCATATTATTATCATCCTCGTGTCCCCGTGTCCCACAGCTCACTTACTCCACTGTCAGGTTTAGTTTGTCTCGTCGAGAGTTTTCCGTGGCCCGATGTAGACCGATGTGGTACCACTGGGTATGGAGGGTTGAATTTCCGAACTGCTTGTGAAACAGTCATAAGGGATTTTGGGGGAAGGTCTACCCTGACTGGGGTGAATCTGCGGAAGGTCGCCACCGTAATTTGCGGATTCTCGGCCCAAAACCAAATCAGAGCAGACCAAAGAAGCCCTTGTCTTCAATGAAACGCAGACGCAAACTGACATAAATGGGGAATCGTGACATTTGGACCGAGCCGTGTGTTTTCAAAGGTCGCACTTGTTTCGACGTTATAAGCGTGTAAAGTAGTCTTAATTTAAAGCTTTCGGACTCGGAATAATTCATTAATCTGGGCGTTCATTGGTTAGTTCTCATAATAATTGGATTTTTGCCTGCTCCGTTTACAGTTTGTGAAATGTTTGTTTTAATAATTCAATGAAAACTTGTTAAATCTTTGATTGTGTGCAGTTTTTTGTTTTTTTTCTATGTGACTGTTTCTTGTTACGTGTCTATTTAAGAATACTGTTTGTTTTGGGCATTAAATATGCATGGCCAGTATTTTTAAATATTAACAGCCACATGGGCCGTCAAATTTTTTTTTTTTAGCATACACTCTGGTCAGGAGACTACGGAGCCCCCGAAGTGACATGAGAAAAAAAAAAATGACTAAATTTTTTTTTTTTTGAAATCTCGAGTTTCCAAATTTTTTTGAAAAAGACAAAAAAATATTTTTTTTTCTATTTTTTTTATATATATATATATCTTTTGGAGAAACTTGAGATTTCAATTCATTTTATTTTTTTCTCATGTCACTTCGGGGGCTCTGTAGGAAACAAACTTGGTGGCCATGTATAGGTTGGCCACACAGTGTGACATTAAAATAACAATTGTTCAATACTTTTACAGAAGTATTTATGTATTCAAATTTAGCAAAACGAGAGAAAAGAAAATCTGTTTTAACAGAACAATAAATCTCCGACAGAGCCAGACTGTGCGGCCATCTGCCTAGACAGGTTGTGGTGAAAGGACAAATGGGGGACAGAAAGTGTGGGGGGAGAAAGAGACCGGGAGCAGATATACAACAACATAGTTTCTCTAAAACCCGACCACAATCACTTTTGTGCTAATTTCATTCAACGCTTTCATTTGTTCCACCCTGACAGTGGAGGGAGGGAGTTCCACTAATGCACCGCGGCTCGATGTCTCGGGCAAATACAGAATTGGACCGTCTCAAATTAAAAATGTGAGCAAACCATTCACAAGAGATTAGAGTGAACTCAGCCGACCTCCCGTAGCTGCAAACCTTGAATGAACTCGATTGCAGCCGGCGTCGCCGTTACAGGTGACATACGAGTGTTTTTTAGTTTTTTTTTGCCGGTGTCGTGTGTGAATAGATCGCCCTCAGTGTTCAATCCGTCAAAATGACAGACAGCCTTCACCATTTTTCTATCATGGTGAGTTCTCAGTTAACGTGACCCCAGCTACAACACAGAAAGAAAAATGTCTAAAAATATAGAAGAAAACTATCCATTCAGAAGTATAAAAATGTCTGTATTTTTTTTTTTAAAATCACTATATTTACATCACCTCCCTTTCTGGTTGTTTTTTCTTGTTTGATGCCGGTGTATCTCAGAGAGGCTTTTCTATAAAAGCACTACTAGCAGGTTATGTCAGTCCGAATATCGCTCCTAGGTTCTGCTTTTCTAGTTTAGTCGAGACCACATGGGGATTTTATGAGGCACATAACCTTTTTTTATATCTATATATATATAAAATAGGGCTGTAACGATATGCGTATCGAAATCCCGATACTCAGAGCCACGAACCTGTGTCGTGGCTGAGAAAACAGAATCGCGAAAACGATTAATTGTAATTAATTAATTACAGTCATCATTAACGCGTTATGTTTCTTAATCGCGTTTAATCTCTTCTTCACTGATGTCCCCGCTACCAGGGGCAGCGTCAGACGCAGCGACAAAAGCGTCATAACTCCATGTCTAACTTTAACAAACACAGACATGCTGCATACCCACAGAAAGGTCAGAAACTCAGGTAAAAGCTCATATAAACCATTCTTATGTTCACCAAACACAGTTAAAACACCGATGGATCAAACCCGCAGGAGCGGAAAATACCCGTTACAGCGCACACGTTGAAAAGCGGGTTCGTATCACTCTACGAACAAGATTCACGGATCCAGCCCCAAAATAAGACCAAAACAACAACTGACTTTCAAGAAATACAAGCAGAAATGTTGTCTTACCTTTGCTGTTTATCAAAACAAGTCTATTCCACTGGAACAAAACTGCTTCTCATGAAGAACTACACTTCCCAGCATGCTTTGGGGACAAATCCCAGTCTGATCGATCATTTACTTTGTATTTTTCAACAGTATTATTTTGTTACAGAAAAGAGAGAAATCTTTGGTTATTTTTATTATGTTCAAATCTGTTCACAGTGTTAAATGTTACATTAAGTTGCTATATAATTAAATGCTGTTTAGATAAAACGTTTTTTAAATTAAAAAAAAATCGTGGAATGTATCGAATCGTGAGTTTGTGTATCGTTACAGCCCTAATATAAAAGGATTTTTAAAGTTGAATGTTGTTAAAAAATTCTATGTTAAGAGTGGTAGAACCTCACCGATTGTTACCTGTTAGAGGACTGTGGGGCTTTTTTATGGAAGGAGAGTTTTTAAAATAGTGGGTTAGAGCTCAAAATGTGCCAGTGTCTAATTTTTTAAAACCCTTTCCTGCCCCATTTTTTGTCTTTATCTTCACATGATACGATCTCCTGAAGGCGTTGACTGTGTCAAACCCTAAGCTTGGGATCCCACGTCTTCCCGCGACATGACAAACCCCGAGTAGAAGGTATCGCGCTCATTACAGCCGGTGCACTCTGCACGTTACCTCATTTATAATCATTCGGCTGTGCTGTGATCGCTTGGACAGAAACGAAGGCAGAATCTAGGTTCCGCCGTTCTGCCAAGTTATGTAGCTCACAGCTGGAGAAGTTACGGGGACAAGCCACAGAGGAGAGTTCCTCTTTCACAGACGCGCAGGCATCAAAGTAAGGATCTCATGGGTGTCTGACGCGCCCTGACAGGACACAATCCTTAAAGTAATTAAAGCCTGGAGAAAAAGTCTCAGCACAGTTAAAACTCCTTCATATTTCTGTTTAATTTGGACTAATCTCGTTCTGAACTTCACGATTTGTTAGATTGGATAGTGCATATTTTTGCCCTAATTGAGCCCATTGTTTCGTGGCCCTTACAGTTCGCTGTCTAAACCCACTTCACTGTAAATGCTTTATGTCTCGTATGAAAACCATTCCACCAATTTCCTCTGCCACACACACACACACACACACACACGCAGTGTTCGGTTGGCTGGAAAGTGAAAGCTTGTCCACAAATGACATGTCTGGCTGAGTTCTGTGAGACACGAGAGCAGCCGAGTGGTGTGAACTTTACGCTGTCGGAGTACACGCTCACTTTATTTCCGAGTTTGACAGTCGAGAGGCGAGAAATATTCACATCCTTAGACCTCGTCGCTGTGGAGCACACTGAATAATACGCTGAATGTGATCATTTGTGTGGGGTGTATAGAGCTGCAACTAACGATTATTTCTGTAAATTGATGAAAAGTGTTTGTCAAACCTGGAAATGATGATGTTCTCGAACGTCTTGTTTTGCCGACAAACCAAAATATTTCAGTTTTAATGGTTTTTTTTTGTTGTGCAGAGCAAAGAAACAAAGAAAATATTCACATTTAAGAAGCTAAAATAGTCCCATAGATTGGTCTTATGGCACATATATGTGAGTTATGGAGGTCTACTTACATACATTAACTTGTTTTTATGGTCAAAAACCTCCTAGTTGCTGTAAACCAGCTGATCCAAATCTCTCCTCACTGAAGCTCTCATCAGCTGTGCTGTTTCAGACTAAAAATCTCACCCTCAGAAGACAGAACTGCGTTGTGATTGGCCAGCCAACGAGAGCTTTCCCAACTGACTTGTGATTGGCCAATACCTTGAAGTGACGTAATTAGCAGAAGCGCAGCTCCCCCCTCTGGAACGGTGAATGAACTGCTACTCATTATCAGAACATTGTTTTAACAATGTTTAAAAAATAGCTTGGTCACGACTCCCCGCCGCAGTCGGACCCAGAGTCAGAAGACACTGTCGTAAAGTGAAACACCTCCACAACGGACGTTCTTCTTCTGCGGTACAATGTACGCAACCGGATGTGCCCGGACTAGTGCCCGGACTAGTGCCCGGAGCCCGAGAATACAATAAAACCCAGCGTTCTCAGCAGTGGCTGAACTGTTTGTTTGGAAACTTCAGGGCTTCATAAACGAGGTAATGACGCAGATACACACTAAAAAAAACAGCGTTAATTGAAACTTCTGGTCTATGGGAGCTTTAACTCATTTTTGTGTCTTCAACACCGATACAACAACAGGTATAATATTCAGCACTCGTTGTTCTTCCCCTTCTTTCTAAACCCAAAGTGAGCCGTTCCATTTCTCACAATGCACCGTGTCAACATTTGAACTCGGCGTGCCGCTCTCTGTAGGACAAAACATCAAATTACTCGGCGTGCCCGCAAGACTGACTGGCAGAGCGGTGTAACTGATTGAACTGTTAATGAGGTGTGCGCGAGGATATATTTGGCTCTCGCTGGGAAACAACAATCTGCTGGAAGAATATTGTGTATGGAAATGTGCTGATGTTAAAAATGTGGTGGGATTTTTTTTATTATTTAAAAGTTTGCCTCATGGAAATGTTTTTATTTTTCCACTCGAATTGTTGAATATTTAGTTTGAAAGTTTGGGGTCACTTAGAAATGTCCTTATTTTTGACGGAAAAGCACTTTTCTCAATGACTATAACATGGAATTAATCAGAAATACACTCTATACATTGTTAATGTGGTAAACGACTATTCTAGCTGCAAACGTCTGATTTTTAATAGAATACGTACATAAGTGTATAGAGGTTTCCAGTGTTCTAATGGTACATTGTGTTTGCTAATCGCGTTAGAAGGCTATTGGATGATTAGAAAACCCTTGTGCAACGATGTTAGCACAGCTGAAAACAGTTTTGCTGGTTCTTTATTTTGATAGAAAATCATTCTTTCTAATCTTGTCAATGTCTTGACTATATTTTCTATTCATTTTGCAGCAACTCTTTTGAGGAATAAAAGTGTGACTTTTACAGCAAACCCCCCCCCCCCCCCAAACGTTTGAACGGTAGGGTACGTTGGTGCGAGCATCATCTTTCGTTTCGGGTTCTGTGCAAACACGGCGCCGGGCCAGAGACGATAAAGCAAGAAGCTGCTAATGGGAGAAATCGGCCTCCGTCTCCCCCCGTTACCAACTGGAGGTTAATGTGGACGTTGTCCGGTTCCAACATGGACAGCATGGCAGGGTTTGATATACGACTCACGCTGCCAAGAAAATGAAGGGAAACGGTAAAAGAACGAAGGGTTCCTTTTCCTGGGGTGACCTTTCTAGACAAACAACCATTTTTTTTATTTTATTTTATTAAATGATTGACAGTCATGAAATACTCATATTACGTGTCTTTCACACTTTTATTTTATGTAATTTTTCCATAAAATCCAATTTCCAATATGAGAAAAAAGGGGCTTCTTTTTCCCAGGCAACAATAACAGCTCAGATTACAAGGAAGGAAATAGATTATTGTGTTTACCTCGGTGTCTTCCCTCTTATTGCCTTTTTTTTTTTGTTAATTCATTGTCTATATAACGGATAGCCTAATTGCTTAGCCACTAATTGTTAAACCCACTATCGTACTAGGGTTTTTTTTTTTACATTCTGGGAGAACGGGGGAGCAAATGAGGTGAGGCGCCGAGACAAGGAGGCATAAATGATTAATGTAAGAAGGATCCCCCGGTTAGATCTGGACATGCTTCCCTCAACCCCTCGGAGCTGTCTGTGCTGCTGCATTAATGATCTGAATGACACGGGCAACTTAAATGAACATGAGAGAGAGAGCGAGAGAGAGAGAGAGAGGCTGATATTGAGATAAGAGAGGCGGGGGGAAAGAGAGAGAGAGCGAATATCAAATAAAGAAGAAATGCTGCGACGAATCGCATTAGAGGAAAAAGACACTAAGGTCATCACGCCTTAGTCTTCCTTTGCGGCAAGAACACACGCCGCCAACAACGCCGCCTATTAGCATTGTTTTCGAATGACTCGGACTTCTTATAACAACACAAGAGAGCTCTAACTTAAGTTGACTTTTCGGTTGCTCCTCACGCACCACCGTCATGTATAGATATCTCGTACTCTCCATGCAGACCAGACAGACCTCATAGTTTTATAGCTTATGCATGCGAGTGGCACATCTTCAGTCTACCTGTCACTCCAACTCTCTGGCACCGAAAGCCCAATTTATACTCCTGCGTAAAGTCCTCTACGTAGGTTACGGAGACTCCTCTGCGTCGTCTCCGGCTGCACAAAATATTTTTTAAGTGTCCGTCACTCCGTCAAGGGACAACGGAGACGGCAAAAGCTGCGATTGGTCCTCAGGACAGGACAGGCCGAGTGTCCACAGAGGCGGAGCTGATCACCGCCGACAACGTCGCTGCCAAACTAAAAATACGTCATATCTTAAAGGGACACTGTGTAGTATTTATGGGTTTATATAACCCAAAATCCACTCTTTTATACATATTATGTGCTCCTGCATTGTCTAGTCGCTGTATAATAGTTTTTTGTTTCATTTTCATAGTGTTTCAAAAAGTCATGTAAAATAACATGGTTGCGGGCCGTGGTTGCATAGCCACTGTTAGCAGCGAGACGCCATGTTTCTACCGGAGCCTGTAAGGACAAACGCGAGAGAACAAATCAAGCGTCTCTTTACTTGTAGTGGAAGTCCCGCCTCCTCTCTCTCCGCTTCGTCTGCTACGGCCGCGGTAGCTCGCCCTCTCCCTCGCCTCACGAACCTCATCTGCTGACACGGAGAAAGACGACGAGGACGACATTTGACCGGCTGAGTGACACCGTAGCGCACAGGGAAGGGAGGGGGTGAGCAGAGGAGCAGTTCTTTGTTGTAAATTTCAGCCTCTCCTCTAGATGGCACTATAAACTACTTACTTCACCTTTAATACACAAACCACATGTTGAGACCCATAATGGCTAATTTCTCGCCTCAAATGATCTTTAAAAACTGCGTTCCGGGACACAGAAAAGTGCGAAACGGCCACTGTTTCAATGTTATTCCGCTAAAAGCCCAACAACCTTGCGTTGCGACCCCTGCTGATAGGGCGGGAAATTGCAGTGCGTGTCCGTCACCACGACGGGGAAGTATGAAGGCTCGAGGTGGGGTCTCCGTGGTTACGTAGTCGGTTAATGCATTACGCAGTCGGAGAAGATGTGGCCTTAAGAACAAACTTTGTTCACCTCTGCTTCTGCAGTAGAATGAATGCTTGATAAAGTGATCAGTAGCTTTCTGTGCGACTCAGTAAAAGACAACACATCAGACTTCAGCGTTGCACATCACGCTCCTTCTACACGTGTCCTAGCTTGTGCATTGAAGCAGGAAGGCATTTGGTTAGCATGGGGTAACCTTTGGTGTGTTCATGTCCTCACATAACAACTGCTTTCTTTTCCTTCTTTTTATTTTTGCCATTTTATATTTTTGGGGAGAATGTGACCTGAATTCTGAAGGAGGTTAAATTTGCAAATAGCGTACTTACTCAAAAAAAAAAAAGCGGCAAACACAGACATCGGATTTGTGTTGTATCTGAATTAAATAGTTGCTGTGTATGCACATCTCAAACAAACAGCAACGAGCAAGCAAGACCTGGAGAACGCAAAAAACACAAACTAGTGTTGAGCAAGGCACTTCTCTAGTTCGGTGTAACTGAATCATTAGAATCAGTTAATTACTAGGATTTGTTCACCAAATCGTTCAGTCCTCCCTGCGTCACCGGAGCGCAGACTCTGCCTGACACTCTGTTGTGATTCGGCTCACGATCGCCGGCTTTTGGCAGCGCTGTTTCTAAATACACCAGACGCCTCTGTTAAATATTGACATTTTAGAAATGTCCTTGCTAAATGATGGAGATGTACGCATGTTTTCAGGGTTTCCAAGTCTTTTTAACCGATCTACAGTTCGGCATTGTTCCCTTTGATTCTTGTATCAGACGTCGCACTCATGAATCTTCCAGTGAGTACACTCTCTGACCAATCAGTGGACGGAAGTTTCCCCTGAGTTTAGAAATATCTTTGTTCTTTTCTTTGTTACGTGCCCACCAGTGACACTTGGTCCTGTTAGCTTAACTGTTGGCAAAGATGTCAGACACTTGGTCTTTTTAGCATAACTGTTAGCAAAGATGGCGGACACTTGGTCCTGTTAGCTTACCGGTAAGCAAAGATGGCGGACACTTGGTCCTGTTAGCATAACTGTTAGCAAAGATGGCGGACACTTGGTCATGTTAGCTAACCGGTAAGCAAAGATGGCAGACACTTGGTCCTGTTAGCGTAACTGTTAGCAAAGATGGCGGACACTTGGTCCTGTTAGCTTTACTGTTAGCAAAGATGGCAGACACTTGGTCCTGTTAGCTTAACTGCTATCAAAGATGCCGGACACTTGGTCCTGTTAGCGTAAATGTTAGCAAAGACGGCAGACACTTGGTCCTGTTAGCGTAACTGTTACCAAAGATGGAGGACACTTGGTCCTGTTAGTGTAACTGTTAGCAAAGATGGCAGACCATTGGTCCTGTTAGCTTACCGGTAAGCAAAGATGGCGGACATTGGTCCTTTTAGCATAACTGTTAGCAAAGATGGCGGACACTTGGTCCTGTTAGTGTAACTGTTAGCAAAGATGGCGGACACTTGGTCCTGTTAGCGTAACTGTTAGCAAAGATGACGGACACTTGGTCCTGTTAATGTAACTGTAAGCAAAGATGGCGGACACTTGGTCCTGTTAGCTTACCGGTAAGAAAAGATGGCAGACACTTGGTCCTGTTAGTGTAACTGTTACCAAAGATGGCGGACACTTGGTCCTGTTAGTGTAACTGTTAGCAAAGATGGCAGACACTAGGTCCTGTTAGCTAACCGGTAAGCAAAGATGGTGGACACTTGGTCCTGTAAGCTTAACTGCTAGCAAAGATGGTGGACACTTGGTCCGGTTGGTGTTTACATTATGGGAATGAGGTCTCACCCACTAAGGTTGGGTTTAAAAAGTGCAGAATTAGCGTTGCATTTTAAATCCTCGTACCAAGTGACCAAGTATGTGATTCTTGTCACTACCACCCGGTTTTTTAATCACCATCCATTTTGTATGTAGTTCTCCTTAGCAGCCCTAGAAAGCACCATTATTGAGGATTTTGTACGGATACTACTTTTCTTTAAGTTTCTAGATATAAACTGTTGTTCCCCAGGCAAATATTCGCCAGTTATTTAACAACTCGCATCCTGCCTCACGGCAGTCTATCTTATCTGTATGGTAAGGAAGAGGGAGAGGGAGTGTGCTCATAGTTGTCCTAATAACAAATAATAAAGCTCAGTGATGTGAAGCGGCATCTCCTTTGCATCACGCTCCCACTTGTTTGTTGTTTTTGGGTCACCTTGATGTGCTTCAAACTTCATATATAGATGTCTGAGCTTGTCTGGGGAATATCAAGGATTAAACAAAAGGTGCATGATATATATATTTGTGTTTAGAAAAGTCAGTTATTCGCTGGAGAAATGGCAAGAAAGACGTGGCCCTGTTCAAAAACCTGTTTTTGGAGCAGTGCTTGTGTTACATAGGTGTGTGTGTGTGTGTGTGTGGAAAGTCTTTAAATATGTATTTGGGTAATAGTGGAATAATATTCACCGTAAAAACAAGAAAAGACAAACACATGCTCTAGTTTTTTGTACATAAAGTATAGGAGTACTTCAGATGATGGCTGGTAATGACTGTCGACCCATTTTGGAGCTGAATAATTGCTGTCACTGCGACGGATTTCTCAAAATGTTTCTTTCTCTGCACAAGACCTTTAGTGGTTTTCTTGTTTAAGTGCGATCTGAGAGCTGTGGTGGACTGTAATTAGAGTGTGTGTGTGGGATTCAGCAAGAGCTGTTTGGTTTTACCGAGTGTGTGTGTGTGTGATAACCATGAGCTGCTGCTGCTGCTGTTGTTCTAACTCTCTCTCTCTGTTTTCCAGACGCAGCTTTAATGAAGAAGCAAACCTGCTAACATTCGTGCAGAAGGGACCCTCTTCAACAAGTATGGGGTCACCATGGAAACCATTTCTCCTTCTGTCTGTCATCAGTGGCCTTTCAGGTGAGACATTCTTAAAGGTGTTGTTCAGGGATATAGTGCACTCTTAGAAATAAAAGTGCTAAGTAGAACCATATAAGGTTCTTCTGCTTGTCCTAATAGGAGAACCCTTTTTGACCCTTTTGGAGGGTTCCACCAAGAACCCCTTTAAAACCCCTTTCCTCAATAAAGGGTTGTCTGGATCAAAATGTATCTTACTGGAACCATTCGTGTTACCAAGAACCCTCTACCTGGCACCCTTTGCTTCTGAAAAACCCTTTCCCGAAGCAAAGGGTGCCAGGTAGAACCTCAGCCCTTGTTGAAGGACCCTTTTGGAACCCTTATTTCTAAGAGTATACACTTTTTTACCATTCACACAGCACTTTTTCAATCACACGTCTTTCATGCCCATTCACCATTTCCAGCACAATTGTCAGGAGCAAACACGGAGCTGGGAATTGGACCCTCAACCTTCCAATTGAAAGACAACTCGCTCTACCACTCTGCAGTCGCTCTATTAGCGAATACAACTAGTACAATGGTCTACCGATGTTTGGCTTAGAACTGGTCTTGTAACTGGAGGGTTGCCAGTTTGAATCCTGACAGGTCAAAGGCTGGGGTACCTCTAAACAAGGCACACTCTTAGAAATAAAAGTGCCAAGTCGAACCATATAAGGTTTTTCGGCTTGTCCTCATGGGAGAACCCTTTTTGGCTCCAGGTAGAACCTTTTCATAAAGGTTCCACCTGGAACCCTTTTAAAACCCTTTATTCAGGAAAGGGGTTTTAAAGGGTTCTCTGGATCAAAACGGTTCTTACTGGAACCATTAGTGTTACCAAGAACCCTTGAAAAAGCCTTTCTTCCAGGTAGAACCTCAGCCCTTGTAGAAGGACCCATTTGGAACCCTTATTTCTAAGCGTGTACACTTAACCATATAAGGTTCTTTGGCTTGTCCTCATAGGAGAACCCTTTTTGGCTCCAGGTAGAACCTTTTTATAAAGGTTTCACCTGGAACCCTTATTTCTAAGAGTGCAGTTGCACACGATGATCTTGTCAGGCACCACGGTTGTTGTAATTGTGACACAGCTTGGAGAATTGTTGTTTACGGAAGTTTAAAACGCCGTTGCACGTCGTGTCTCTTTTCACACTCGTGGAAGGAATCCACATTTTTGTCCTAAAAAATATTGAATTGTCACGGCTCGTTGAGCGTTCTTGTTCTGGTGTCGAATCTCCTTGAGAGGCTTTTGCAGAAAAAAGGTCTGCGGGGGACTGTAAACAGCAGGGACACTGAGGAAGGTAAAACAAGGCCACATTTCTGCTCCAGTCTGAGAGCCTTATTTGAATGACATTAGTCGAATCGCAGGCTTCGCTGGCTCGTCAAACATTACCCGCGTTCCAACTTAATTAAACAAAGAAAAACAAAAGCTTCGCTCGGTGGAAATGCTTTATCCAAAGTGCCTTTTAAGTATCTTTGTAGCTTTAGTGGCCCCAGTAGGAATCAAAACCTCAACATGTCGGGGGCTTTTCCTGGCAGCACATCTTTACTAGTCCGATTAGCAATGAGTGCACAAATTTAAGTTCCAGATCAAGTGTCTCCCTCGGTGAAGCCACAGCATGTGTTTGCCAGTCTATTGGATTTTGCCCTTTAATGGTTTGTTAAACCCAGCGGAGGAGGGTTCACTTACTTAAGCTGCTGAGTGTCAAACACACAGCACTTCGCCTCACCTGAGGCCGTGACGTGGGAAAAACAACACTTTCCGATGTTTTTGATTTGATGTTGATGTTCCTGCAAAAATGCTAAAGCGTTGTATCTACTGTATGTAATGAATTTACATTCAAATTCGACGTAGGAATCTGCACAGTTTGCTGCAGCCTTGAGCTCAAATGATTGAACATGACATATTTTTTTTTTTTGCTGCATTCTGCTTTGTTGCTTTGAATAAGATGGAGTCAATGCAAGTGATGCGTTTTTTTCCTCTAGTTCGAGCCATTTATTCAGTAGGTTTGCTGGTGCAATGGTGAAGATTTTTGGTTTATTGCAGGGTTGTCAAACTCAGGGGGTCACATAGAGAGCAGTCTGATCTCAAGTTGGCCCGGACGAGTAAAATAATAGCATAATGACCTCTGTACGATTTACAACGTACAGATATCACAGTGGATCTACAAAGGTACAAAACGTTCAGTCACAGGTGTCTGGAACTAAAAGTTCTAGCATTTCACATATGATTACAACATCATCTAGAGATTATTTTAGTACACATTTATGTAGTATTCCTGAAACTGAAGTGTGAGCTAATAAAAAGGGGACACATTACTTAATTAAAGGTGCCATTCGTAAGAATGTGGCCAACAACGGTTACTATAATCAAATTCAAAATACCGAGCTCTTTTAGGTTTGGTTTTCAGACATAACTGGCAACCCGTGGTATTTATCGTCATTATCGCCGACCTCGTAGGCTTCAAACATAATTATGTTTTAACCATAAATCCCGAACGATTTGTTCAGCGCTTTCGAAGTCATCAGCGATGACGTCATCGAAGATGAGAAACTCCTCAAAATCGCTGCCTTCAGAAATCTCTCCGCTGTCAAAAGTCCTCCATGTTTGCGCGAAGTAATTTCAACAACAATGTCGCGAGGAACCCTTATAACCCCCTCGAAAATTGACGTATCCGCTTTACCGGCGTTTACGGTAGAAACGCTGCAATGCTTTCCCGGCATCAAGGGGTTAAAACGCAAGTTCTGATTGCTTTAGCTTCTTAAATGTGAATATTTCCTTTGTTTCTTTGCTCCACGTAACACAGAAATGGTTAAAAGTGCATCATTTTGTGGCCAAAAAGAGATATAATCGTTAGTTGCAGGTCTAGGTCTCAGCATTCTTACAACAGTAGTAGGCTGGATTGGACCTCCCCCATGGGCTGTTTCTGGTCCGCAGGGCCGTACTTTTGACCCCCCTGGTTTATTGTATGGAAATATAGAAATGTACTTGACGGACAGTCTTCATACAGTGCTTTAGTTCTGGCTAATTGCTGTACATTAACTCAGTGTAAGGGACTCACGGTATCTCTCAGCGTGGTGTTATTCAATTAGAAACTACCTTTCCGTCGTGTTCTCTGTGTTCACAACAAACACTGTGCTCATGCCTTCTGTCTCTCACCCCGGCGTTTGCTTACGCTGATTTATATTTGTGCAAAACATTTGTTCTTAACGTGATGAGAGCGAGCTATCTCGACTGAGCGCGGGTCATATACGAGATAAACAACGCCGCGCCGTAAAGTGTACACTTAGACGTGGAAGCCAACTGGGATTTCTCCTGGTCCCGTGGTGGACCCGTCTCCATTGAGAGAACAGGTTTTCATGCAGCAGACTCACAGTTAGTGCACATTCATCAACATCAACAGAGTAATGTAGAAGTAGCACGCAGCAGTGAGTAAGTGTAATTAACTCCCCTCCCCCCCGCCCCCCTCCACAACCCCCCTACCTTTCTGTCAGAAGCTTTTTTTTTTTTTCCTGTGCTTTAATCCCTGGATTCAGCAGAGGGAAAAAGACAAGCGTGCCGGATGTTGGTACACTTCAGCAAACCCGCACTCCTGCCAATTCAAATTCAGGAGCTTTTTTCCGGGGGAGTTCGTCAGGCAGATCAAGGCAAAGTGACGGAGTGAAATTAAATTACTCAAGAAAAGACTAAAGACACCTTCATTATCTGGTTGTCACTTGAGGTGTTAACTTCCCCTCTCAGGGTTTGTCGGAGAAAACAATGAAAGACTCAGCCTTTAAAGACTTTAAAAGAGAGGGCGGAAAAACTGTTCTGTAACAATAATTATGACAATATGATTTTTCCTACTGTACATATCAGGACAACTACATTTATATTTCTGCATTGTACAAACACATATGTGCCTGGTCCCAGGTACTTTTTTGTAATACCTGCTCTGAAGAGTTTGGTCAGAGTGCTGTGACAGGAAGAGACGTCCAACACAAGAATCAATCCAATGCCATCCATCCAGCCATCCATTATCTACCGCTTTATCCTCCACCAGAGGGTCACGGGGTGGTGCTGTGCCTATCTCAGCTGACATTGGGCGATAGGCGGGGTACACCCTGGACAGTTCGCCAGTCCATCACAGGGCCACATATAGAGACAAACAACCATTCACTCACACTCTCACACCTACGGTCAATTTAGAGTGACCAATTCACCTAATCCCCATATCGCATGTTTTTGGACTGTGGGAGGAAGCCGGAGAACCCGGAAAAAAACCCACGCCAATCCAATGCCGAAAACCAAAAACAATGCTGAACTGTAGCTCGCTTAAAAAGACTTAAAGGAGACATATAATGCAAAATCAACTATTTACATAATACTTACATTTGAGACTCTGGAGGCCCTATGAGGAGGCAAAGTGTGTGTGACTCACTCATGTTTTTGTGGTCCTCCTCAGTCCACGTACAGGTTATAAAACACGCGATGTTGACTTCCGCGCTGATTGCTACGTCACAATGTGCAAATTCCTGGAATTGTCGTCTCACGAAGCTCCGCTTTGTCTCAAAAAAACACGAGTGCGGACGAGGGCAATAGTGTCCTGAAGAGCGGAAGTTGGCAAAGTTGTTCTATTCTTGGTTGCACAGTGCAGCACAGAGTTCTACACAAACTTCCTCAGAGGATTTACATTTTATATATGACGGCAAAGTCAAACCAAATTATGGTTTTTCCCAATGCTAACTGATGTTAGCTGCCGTAGCTGACGTAGTTTCCTGTGTCTCATTTGCATTTAAAGAGACAGGCACTCAAAAGCTAGCGTTCTGAACAGGGCTGTTTTGTTCAGGGTGATTGAACTGCTGTGGTGCTTCATCCTTAAGGTATTTTTTGATCAATGCATGTCACAGACATGTTCATTAGTACACCAGAGAACTAGGTTCACTTGGGGAAATAGGGTATAATATGTCTACTTTAATAAACCCCCAAAAATGTGTTAATCTCCAATAATTACCAGTGAAATAAGGAGTCTGGTGTATTTAGAGACAGCACTGCCGATCGCGACTGGCAGACGTCTGTGCTCCGGTCATGGAGGAAGTACTGAACAAATAGTTTTCATTAACTGATTCTAATGATTCAGTTACACTGAAAACAACTGCTTTACAAGTGCCAAGGCGAGGTGAGCCAGGACCATAGTGGAAAAGGGCCAATATAGACATTGTCTTTTGTTTTCTGCATTCATTACTTTCTCGATTGATCCTGATAATTGTTGATAGCGAGTGGTATTATTTCTTCGTGCATGGTTAGTCCAAGTACTTGGACTTAATGGTTTAATACTGTCACCATGTAATACAGTAAAAAACAATAAAAACAAAACTGGCCACTGCAGAAATAAAATCACTGAAAGAATTTCAGACCAACACATGAATGCAGAGTAGAATGAATGAAATGAAATAGCCTTCAAAATATTAATGAAAGTTTCTCTATCTTTTATGTTTGTGTCTGTTCGCAGCACAATCCATGGTTGGTGCAATGGTTCAATGTTCATCTATATGTTTATGTTATTGTCTAAAAATGGGAACATGATGTCACTCAGTTCATTGGAATGTATTTAAAGTACTGGAAACTTCATTGTTTACCAAATTATAAAAAATCATCCGTTATTAATTTTATTCCATCCTCCTCACGGACTAAATATAATTAGTAGAGATTAGTAAATCTCCAATCCTTACAAACAGGCTGAAAGAACACTTAGTCTGAGCTGTTGTAGATGAGCTGGAGGTTTTCTGTTTAGTAAGACTTCAACTAGTTTATCAAGTTTTTAAGCAGGAGGCTTACCGGCTTGTGCAGTTAATTTGTTTCAGTCCATTCCATCTATTGATTTTTGATCTCAGGATTTGGTTCTTTGGTACTCTGGGCCGCATATAGTTGGCAGAATTTACTCTACACGGCCATTATATGTATCGCAGAGCAACAGACTCCTGTTTGTCTTTGTACTTTGCAAATAATTGCCTCTCTCAAAAAAATATGGAGGCTGCTCCTCGCAGGCTTTGTAAGGCTTTACTGCAAAATAGATTTTTTTTTTACCTTTACATTGCATTTGCTCATTTGGAGGGAAACATGCGACCATATTTACTTCAGTCCCCGCTGAAATTACCATTTCAGCCATCAAAGGTTAACAACATGTAGACTTTCAGGGACACATCCAATTAAAATGTTCCCAAGTTTCTGCGGAGAGGTTTTGTGAAATCAGCCACAAGTTTAGTTCCACTGAATGCCTGCCATTACAGTAAAGAAGAAGAGTCTCTTTTTGGTGCACGGTGTGTTCACGTTTTTCACATTAAGCCAGATATAATAATATGCAAATTTAACGCTGCAAGTCGTTAACCTTTCAGCAATGAGGGTGTCATGAAACAATTTCCAATAGATGAACATTAAATTATAGTCACACAGTCTTGACATTTGCATACTATGTACCGTGGCCCAGTTTGTAGGATTGCGGTTTAGTACTGTAGATGCATACATTATGCATACATGTCTAGAATATATAATTAAACACATGGCTAGTGTAACTTTGTTTTCTCTGTCCACATCCGTGTATTTTTTTATTTATTTGAAACCCGGCAAATTGCTTGTTTTTGAAATGGATATATCAGTTTGCATTCCTGAACATCTGAAACATTTTGGCCACCAAAACATATCGGCCGAAAATGGCCAAAAAAGGCATTTCCGGTTTTTCGGCCGAAAGACTTTTAACACTGAAACAAAACGACCGAAACAGGACGCATGCAAAAACCGCGGCCAGCGCGCACCTATCTATACCCCCTTAGAGTCTGTCCAAGATCAGTTTGGAACACCAATAAAATGGTTCCAACAAGACATAAGTACACGGTGGAACAGCACCTATTAAATGCTGCTAAGCTTCTTTGCGCAAAAAAAAAAGAAAAACTTGACCTCCCCGCGACATTCACTCAGATCCCCTGCACATAATCATTACCTGGATGTGGGGATAAAGCAGCAGATAAAGCCGAGAAATGATCCAGGCTGCGTTGGATACGGAGAGCCCTCTCGGAGACGATGTTTTCAACGTTAAATGAAGACAGACAAGGAAAAACAGTGTAAGAACTAAATTGTGGCTGTTACAGTGCAAATCGTTGGCGGTACTTCTTAATGAAGACGGATGCTTCAGGTCATGTCGACCTCGCTTCTGCTGCGCTACGGAAATGCTACGGGAAGAAGAAGCCGCAACGTGTACAACAAACGGATGGATTCTTTCACGGCCGAAAGAGAGTGGCAGGACATGAGAATAATTGGACACCTTGAGGCTAACAGGCGTACGGTGGTTAATACTGAGATGACAACGTGACGCCCGCTTTGAAAAGAAAGCATCCCGGATGCTCTTATTATTATTATTAACCTCCTATATTCTTATAGGGTGACATATCAGAGATCAACACAATAAATACAGGACGTATAATGTCCGGTATATATTGTTTTATCTAGTTTGTCCATTTATACAGTTGGCCTGTGTTTCTTCGTCTATAAAGTCCTCTATAGTTTGTTGAATGAGAGTGCAAGGAGATAAAAGACAGTGTCGACAAATGAAATTTTAAGGGCATCACATAAAAACCTTGAGAAGAAGATACACACTATATATCAGTATTGTCCTCAGGCATGTTGTTTTCTTATAACAAGCAATGACAGGTCTTTCCTTTTGTTTGCTTGCTCTGTTCTTTTAGCCTTGGGAGAAATTTGTGAGCTCATTCCTGCTTGGCAATTGCAGAGAGATGACTCTCTGTGGACTTTTTTTTATCAGATCTCCACAAGGAACTTGTATTTCCTGCCGTCATCCATCCACACATTAGCAGCAGAGCGCTGCTGCCTTATCGATAAGTGAAATCAAATTAGTCAGATTACTGCGACTGCGTTTTTGTCTGTAGATCTGGAATCATCCGGTGTTGATTGCTTCCGGCCAAAGAGATTCTGTTTTTTGATGTTGGTTTGTTTGGGTGTCGATGTGTTTCGCCAAAAAAAACTTCCAAACATGGAAGAATACGGGAAAAATCTGGAGTCAATGTGCACTGAATCTTTAATTGGTCCATATTCTACCCCTTTATCCTACACATGAGGGTTGCTGTGCCAATCTGAACTTACATATGGTCAATTTAGAGTGACCAATTCACTTTATCCCCATATTGCATATTGTTGGACTGTGGGAGGAAGCCGGGGAACCCATAAATGGGGAGAACATGCAAAACTCCATGCAGAAAGGCCCTTGCTCCAACCGGGGCTCTAACCCAAAAGGCAAGAGCGAAAACTACTACATCAACTGTGTGGCCCTATGACATAACGATCTCACAGGGGCTACATCCTATGAGATGTGCTGAATCCAAAAATCCCATGCTCAATCAGGTCAACTTTCTGAACAATGCTACATGTTTGTTTTTGTTCACATGTACGGGTATTTTCATGTCATATGATGCAAAATTATTTTATATTTCAAACAATTTCTGAAGTTTTTGCATGTGCCAACTTTTGACAAATTTTTTTTGTGAATGAAATGGCTTCGGCTAGAATAAGAATAATCTTGCAAAAATAAGCCTGACGAATTCTGCTACATCATCTTACAGGAATCTAGTCACAAGTTTCATAAAGCATGCTTACCATGCTTATTTTGGTATTGGTGACCAGGATAAAGCTTGGGCTAAATGTAATCAATTTAGTCAGACGATCAGATTTTTCAAAATCAAACTAGCATAAAAACCTGACCTGATGAAAAATGGATGAGATTTTTGGATTCAGCAGTGCAAAAAACATGGTCCTAATTCAGTTGAAAAGACATAGACAATTCACATATTTATTTTTGCAACCCAGTGTAATAGTCATGATGAAAACAATCTGGCAAAATGTGTTAATCTACAAACTGCTAAAAACTTAATGCCGATAATGATTTGGATTTTATTGTTGGCAGAAATTCCAACATTGTGATACAAAAAAAAACAAAGTGTCGATGTATTAAAAGCGCCCGCATGGATTATGGGGGAGTTGTTCAATTTGCACCAAAAAAATGATTTGACTAATGCTGGGCCACAATGAAAGTCTATCAAACACCGTGGTTGTCCACTTAAGTTAAAACAGTACTGTGAGCTTGAGCATGATTTTAGCACTGAGCGATATCAGCGTCATGTCACATTTTAGTGAGTGCCGTACTTGAAACTGATTTTTTTTTTCTCTGTATATATAATCAGCAACTATTCTATGAGGCAGGGTTTGTGTCTTTTGTGATATTTTTGGTATGATGGCATGTGTGTGTAATGGATTATTGACCTTGTGTTATTGCTGAATATTCTGAGAATGCTCGCTTTTGAAGACAATAGATCTGCCGTTGTGTTGTGTTTGTGTCTGCACCTGTCTCTCACTCTGCTGTCCACTGATAATATTTCACTCCATAGATATTTAAATCACGCAGAAGCAGAGAGAGAGAAAGAGAGCGCAGGACAATTAGATTTCTCTCATGTTAGTGGGCTGGACAGGCATGATGTCTGAGGCTATTTTTTCTTCTTCTCTGCCTCCCTTCAGTGTGCCACTGATTGAAATATAATGTTGCTTGGAGTGTTAAGTGTGGAATAGTAATGCAGCCGTGCCTTCGGCACAGTCTGAGGTGCCTCAATATTAAAAGTGGTTGCAGGGGGAATATGGATGCTGTATAAAGTGACGCATGAAGTCATTTCCACCAAGGGCAAAAGAGTCATGCATGAGAAATGTTATGGCGTGGGGAGAAATTGGGAATTTGCATCATGCATCACACACGCCTGGACCATGCAGTGGCTATATCGCGATATATACAATCATCAAAATAGAGAAATGAAAGGTAGACACTGACATTTATCATTTTCATACACTGTATTTTACAATGTTTATTCATATTAAACGTAGTGCTGGGCACGTTAACGGCGTCAACTTTAGCGCATGACGCGTTTCCATGACGACTTACCAGAAAAAGTCGCGCGAGACGTCATGTTTTACGCGACTCGCGATTGTTTAGTCTCGAAAGTAACGCTAAACTTTAAAAACAGAGGCACACATACGTAGTACACAGGTACGCTGGTTATTTGTAGCGCTGCTCTTTTCGTTTAATGAGACAGACCACTCCAGTTCCACTGTAGGATCGCTAACGGTGCTAAAGGAGCTAACGCAGTTAACAGGCGCTAAATTTTAAAAACAGAGGCACACGTAGTACACAGGTACGCTGGTCATTTGTAGCGCTGCTCTTTTCGTCTAATAAACAAACCTCTCCAGTTCGACTGTAATTGCGCTAACGACGCTAAAGGAGCTAACGGAACTAACTGGTAAACACGACGTCACAGGCGTCTTTTTCCGGTCAGTCGTCATGGCAGCGCGGCATACGCTAACATGCGTTAACGTTGACGCCGTTAACGTACCCAGCACTAATTAACCGGTTGTTCTCACAGCTGCCAAAGGTCGACAACCTTTTTATTAAAATACGGAGCTTTTTAAAAGTCATTTTCAAGCTGCAAAGGTCAACTGTATGTCCCAGTGTCCAAGTATATATACCACTAAACCAAATGCCACACACCTGCCTGCCACCACCAGCATAAAGCAATCATCTCCTAGTCACAGTCCTGACTTCTTTGTCGTTCCACTGTGCTTAAAATCAAGAACTTTAAAATCTATATATGTGCCCACCACCAACAGGGAGAGCTGGAGGTTTTCCAACTGGCAAGGGAACCTCAGTTGTGACAGCCTTTTTTTTTATACTCACAAATTAAGCCAGTAAGTAACACTGAAAAAAAAAAGTGATTGCGTGAAAAGTTGGACACGGCGTTCAAGTCTTGGCAGTGAAGCTTATTTAGTGGCTACAGAGTGATCAACACAATGATCGGTACCTGGGGGATGTTGAATTTGGCAATTCGCGGAGTACGCGAGCACATACAATGAGCCTGGTGCTGTGAAGTTTGTGAAATAAAGCTTTTGCTTTTGTGTTCTCTTTTGCCTCGAGCCAAAAAGAAAAGGTTGTGATTTTTACTGGAGGATTATATTTCTAAATAGAATACCTGTGAGATGCGTCAGCCCGGGGCCAAATTGCAAATGTATCATCGTCTGCATTGTTGAAAAACTAACAATTATTTTCGTAACAGATTAATCTGTCGCTTATTTTCTCGATTAATCGTTTGGTCCATAAAAGGTCAGAAAATGTTAGAAAAACGTTGATCGGTGTTTGTCAAACCTGGAAATGACGACGTTCTCCAACGTCTTGTTTTGTCCACAAACCAAAATTACTCTGTTTTACTGATTTCTTTGTTATGTGGAGCAAAGAAACAAAGAAAATATTCACATTTGAGAGGCTAAAACAGATCAGAAATCGTGTTTTTAATAATAAAAAAAGCTTCAAACCGATTAATCGATAGGGGTTAGGGTCTCAGAGCTAGAACTGTCCATCACCCTATACCTGCCCAACACAGAATACCAGGTCCTTTTATGTCTTTTGTATTGTATATTGTGTGATTAAGATGTCACTCCCTGATACCTACAGCTCCCTGATACCTACAGTAGACAAAGAGGTGTGAAAACATGGCCGGGAAAGCCAGACTCCTTTGTCTATTGGAGGAATGCGAAAGGGGAGTTGCTCAGGTATCAATGTGGGGGGCTCACTTTGCTCTGGGTCTTTCTCCAGATTGACCTTTTCCTTGCAAAGAAAATGAAAACTTGTCGGCCGGCAGTAGTTCTCTATTTCATTCCTCACCAGCAGCAGAGAATTTCCACAACAGCACCCATGCTATCTTCCTGAATTTCCGTCCTACACTAAACTTTAACGGCCCCAAACTTGGCTCACACCCTCGTCCCTCCACAAAATTGGCAAAAGCGAAAAGCCGTGTGTGTGAAAGTCTTTTTTTCTCTCTCTCTTATCCTGCTTATCAAACGATCCAACAGATGGATAGGGGTGCAAACACAAACTCCTTAACGGATGTGAAAAATAACTAAATATACACGACTAACAACAGAGCGTGCTGGAGAGAGCGTTTTTCCCTTCACCTTCCAATAAAAGCCAGGATTGCGTTAATGCCATACATCTTACTGCTTAACAATAATGTTATCATTGCTCTGGCAAGGTTGAAGCAAACCCGTTCAATCCTCATAATACAGCAGGGGTGGGGATCATGAAAATAAGGCTCGGTTTTTAGTAAGTAGTCCGCCGTGATAGGAGCTGAGGTGAGGCTGCATATGATGTATGGATTGTTCTATCTGTAATGATATTCCGCTGAATAAATGGTCTCAAGCCTAATCAGCTTCAGTCAATATGATCTCCCTGTGAAGGTCTTCATTAATCTTGCGGGTCTACAGCTAATCATGTCCGTCTACTTTGAACCCTCGCCCGGCGTCTCACCTACTTTACTGTATGGTATTTTAATTCATTATTCCACAGCACACAGTCTAGGAGGCTTTGGAGAAAAGCCCCAGGAGTCACAATTTGCCACCCGTGCCGTACCGAAACCGGTGACCACATGGATGTAGATCTAATAAGTAGGAGACTTTCTCAGTATCTCCCCATTGTTCATTCAAAGCTTCTTCTTAAGCCTCACCTTCACCTCTTTTGTTGGTTAGTTTCTCACTTTTGGAGATACTGTATTATAACTTACTCTCCTGAAGGTTGATATCTCAGCAACGTCCACAGGGGAATTTATTCAGATTTGGCACAAACGTTCAGTCAGTGATGAACTGATTCGATTTTAGGTGGTCAAAACGTCAAGGGTACTGTGTCCACACATCCATCCCCGTTCTTGTAAACGCGATATATGAGGAACACACAGCTGGAGGTAATTTCGTTATATCCGCATGGACACCTCAAGGGTGAACGGACTGGACTTGAGTGGACTTGGGTCAAAGGTCAAGGGAGTTAAGATGGGAGAGATTTTGGCCGTCGCTCAAGAATTCATATGGTTATTATATTAAAGATGCTTAATACCATTCTCTGAATCCTGTCCAGGTTTTTATGTATACCATAAGGTGACTTCCTATAAACACACCGTCTAACAGACGTACCAGGATAAGGACAAGATAACAGTTGGAGTTCTTTGTTCGAGTAGAAAATGGCCGCTGTCTCCTTTGTCGACGTTATCGCGAAGACCCCGAAACGATCGCGGACTCTAAAGATCTGTAAAAATGCTGTAGGTGCAGCCCTTTTATTTCCCGACTCAACAATGAGTGCTTGTGATTTTCCGCCCCCCTTTGAAAGATAGAGATCAGACGGATCTGTAAGGGTCATTGCATTTATCAGATGAAGGTGACAGCTGAGCAAGAGCAAGTGGCCGTCAGCTTCACCAGTCAAACAAAGCAAAGGGGACTTTTTTTTGTGTGTGTCAGGATTGAAGTGTTATTTTGCTTCTTTTCTTTACAAAAACGGTGCAATTAATCCCTGTAATCTGTTAATAATCCTATCAGGACTCATATTACACAATTGTATTATTAAAATTTAACTCCACAAAGAGGGGAATTAGGGTGAATTCCAATTCCTTGCTTAACCCTCAATCTCAAAAATGCGCGCTCCCTCTAGTGCAAGTGCTGTCCCGATTCTTAATTAATTAAGTTGAGGGGCGAGTTTAAGGGCTGTATCGCCCTCAATATTGAGATTTTCCGAGACCACCCTTGGGAGAAAGGGCTACCCAGAAAGCTTTGCTATTTTCACATAACAAAGATGGCGCCCAAGGCAGCGATACGCGTACGCTACAAATTAAGTATTTTCTTTGTTAATAGAGATATAAAAATGATGAAAACCATTGTATTATCTTAGTTTAGGCCCATATTATGGATTACTGACGTCATTGTTGCGTAACATTTATTTTAATTTTTTTACGATCTTTTGTCAATAGCCGGCCGGTGCGGACAAGCGATCGTTTGCTATGGTTTACTTTTCAATAAGCCGTGGTGTGTGGTAACTGTCAGCTGAATATGTCCGTGGTTGTGGTATTTGTATGAGTATCATCTTATAACTAACTGACAACCTAATAACTTGACTGACAAACGGATCGTAATAAATAGTCGTGACGTATGTGTTCTTCTTCTTTTTTGGAGTTGACAGACTGGACGCAGCTTCCGCGTTATTCTGCCCCCTACAGTCTGAAGACGTATCTGCATTTAAGGGGTGTCCCATTTCTAAGTGACAAAATAACCCTCAACACTTGGTTTTGAGGGCCAGTTAAGATTAAGGGTTGAGCTTGAGGGTTAAGATTGAGGGTCAAGATAGGGGGGTCATACCTATGTTCCCCGTTTTCCCCAAAAAAGGTTCTATGTTCCCCACTTTGTGGAAGCCTGGGTGTGGAGCTCCAGGGTAAAGGGTTAGGGTTAGGGGTAGGTTCCTATGTTCCCCGGGTCCTTTTGGGTGAAAGCGAGGAACATAGGACCCTTTGGGTGAACAGCGGGGAACACATTTTTTAGAGAAAGGGTCCTATGTTCCCCGGTCACATAGGACCCGGGGAACATAGGACCCCGGGGGAACATAGATACGATCCCAAGATAGGAATTGGAATTGGCCCTTAGAGTCTCCTCTTTGCTTCTTCAAACTTCTGTCCACGAATTTAAATTATGTAATCGTGTGTTTCCAGCAACAAAATCCTTACGCATGCGTAATTTATGAATAAATATCCAAGTGAAAAATGCCAGAGAATATATTTAAATATTCCCCCGTCCCCACTCCCTTAAAGGGAGTCGAGCTCGCAGTCAGGATTTGTTACTGGCTCACCCGTTTATTACTGTAGGGACATCTGGCTCCAGTACATTAAGTACAATTCAGTGGAACACGCTCCACAGCCGTCGGCAGTACAGTGCGCCGTGAAAAGCAGCGTTGAGATTTTCCAATATTATGAGGTACAATCGAGTGCACTGCGGAAATAGTGCACTTCAAACCGATCGTCGAGTGAAATCACGGCACCTCTGCGACTCGGACGTGAATCTGAAACGAACCGCGAGTCCGTGTTTGTGTTAAGAAGCGTCGTAGCATCACTCAAGAACTTTGATTACTGTATTAAAGTCTCATGCTCGCCACAACTATGTGAATATCAACACTGCACTTCGATATCTCTCTGGTCTTTGACTGTCTGTGAATCATAATTGAGACTTTGCAGAGACACTATAAGAAGATGGTATTGGTATGGTAATGTGCCAATAGCAACCTTTTCATCAAAATAACATCTCTTTTGATATCCAGTCTTACTCCTAAATCATTTTATATTGTAATAAAAGTTTATTATGGAATTCAATGATCAAAAAAGACCAAAACTATGTTGCCTACCCCAGCTTTAAAGGTGCATTATGTAATAAATCTAAAGCAACTGGCCATAAAATCCTCCTAATATGTCACAGAGACTCAGGAATAATGTTCGTATAACAAACTGAACTCACCAACAACAACAGTACAGACAAAATATTTGCATTAAAAAAAATCTTTTGCAGACTGCAAATCATGTTTATGTTTTGAAATCGTGTTTTGGCATGTGGCGCCACCTACTGCCGTCTACCGATCATTGCAGTCAGTAGAGTCTCAGCTGCCGAGCAACCACGGGTTGCCAGTTACGTCAGAAAAAACGAAAACTAAAAGACCTCGGTATTTTGAATTTGAGTGTAGTAACCGTTTTTGGCCACATTCTTACATATGGCACCTTTAAACCTGGAAATGTATTTAGTGTTTAGTTTGCATTAAAAGTGTTTAGTTTAGTGTCAGGTTGTTTATAATGAGATCATTTTAATCATTCGGTCCATAAAAATGTCATTCAATGTTAAAAGAAATAAAATAGAAGTAATGATCGTTTTGTCCACAGACCAAAATGATTCATCACTTGTTAATACGGACCAAAAAAAAAACACCAGAAATTTTTTTTTTTAAGAAGCTATTAATTAAATAATAGACAAATTAATTAATAGACGATCAAAATAGTCGACAGACAATTGTGTAATTGATTAATAGTTGACGGAGGGATTAATTGCTTCAGCCCTACATGTGTCATAATACAATAATAAATAAGAATAATTAATTAAACCGGGGTAGACATGATATGGCATGTTTACTTCCATATTTTAGGAAGAGAAATTAGTCTTTTGTTTTGACAGTATGTTGTGCATGTGTTTAGGTAAAGTCTGCGCAGGTGTCAGGTTTCAACATGATCATCTTTTCATATATATATATATTTATATATATATAACAAGCTGTTTCCTTGTCATCACACTGGTTTTCTCTGCCACGCTGCAAATTTGGACAGCTCAGTTGTCAGTCAGACGGATTCTGCTAGTGACAACTGGCTTCCAGTCCGAGAGATACTGTTCCTAGCACTTAGGTATGAGGAACATCTGGCTGGTGTATGTCAAATGCAGTATATTCCAGTTAGCATCATCTCCTTTCCTCAATCTCATGATTCATATGTACATGGCAGACTTAAAAAAGGTTTGTTTTTAAATGTGAAGGAGGATTAAAAAACGGCGAGTCCTTACAGTCCTTGATTGCAGAACACGGACCTTTGACCACACAGAGTTTAAGCTTTTTTCATGATTAAAACAAGATTTCTGGTCGTTTTAGCTTCTTAAATGTGAATATTTTCTTTGCTTTTTTTTGCTCCACATAGCAAAGAAATCATTAAAACTGAATCATTTTGGTTTATGGACAAAACAAGACATTCGCAAACTTCGTCATTTCCCGGGTTTGACACACACTGATCAATGTTTTTTTTTCAATGTCTATTTCCTGACATTTTATGGACCAAACTATTAATTTATTAATTGAGAAAATGATTGACAGATTAATCAATTACGAAAATAATCATTAGTTGCAGCTCTCGTTTTGTTTTCTCCTCTCTTTATTTTAAGATCCATCACTGAGGGTGAACTCTCTAAAGACAGAACATGTTCCGTGATATCTGGTGTCATTTCACACTGACCTTAGTTACCTTTCATTGACAGGAGATGGTAAAACTGACAAACAATCAGAGAGAGTTGGGAATATGACGCCATCGAATCCTAAAGTCAACGATAGGTTTTTCCCACTCTGGGAGGCATCTATCTATAAAGCGAGTTGCGTCTGTGTGTCTGTCTGTGACAGGCATATCTCGCTGACCATCAGTCAGATCGCCCTAAAACTTTGGATATTGGTTAAGCATGGCCTGATCGGGTGCATCCTTGATTTTCAAATACTTTGGAGGAATTTTAATTTTCGCGGATTTATCACGGTGCAGCAGGCAGGCAGCGGCTCATCAGCAGCAGCTGCGCTGTCTGGGGCGGGGAGGTGGGAGTGAAGAGGCTGTCCTCACAGCGGCTGAGACGTGTTCACACGGTTCACTGCAGAACATGGTGTTACACTGAAACGACGAGGTGTCCATTCACCAATACGCTAGCACATATTTATTTTGCATTAGCATGCGACTACTTTGCGGCTAACTTGGCGAACCTGTTTCCACAGGTAAGCTAGCGAGGCTACGAGTAGCGTTAGCGTAGGGCTAACATAATACAAACACTGTGCAACCTCATTAGGCACAACGGAAATGTTTTCATTTTCGATTAGCATTAGCGTAGCTTGATGTTGTGACTGTCAGCCACGCCAGTGGCTACGCTAGCTAATGCTAATCGAAAATGAAAACATTTGCATTGTGCCTAATGAGGTTGTTAGCCTTTACGTTGCTTATCATGCATTACCATAACTGAAAAATCGTCTTCAGCTCCCACTTTATGAATATATACTTCCTACGGACACTGCACTAGTTTTCAAAAAAATACCGTGTGGACGGAACGTCAAAAACCTGTTTCCGTTTGGACGACCCCTTAATCATTGATTTAATTATTTGGCATTTTTTCCACCAGACATTTTGGTCTTTGACGAAAAAATTGTGTCGGCCAAATTTACATGACAACGGCCAAAAGACAGCATTTAGCGGCTAACGTAAACCCCGGCGACCACATTGCAATCGTGTTGTTGATATATTTTTGGCAGTTTTGTTTCATCCTTCGTCATGTCATGTGTGACGTTGCACAAACATGTTTCATGTCTCACACCACACACTACGCCGGGGCGACATCCTCGCTTCTGGCCACTGTTACAAAATCACGCCTTGTCCGGCAGTCGAACACAACCTCATCGCACAAAGACGACGAGTGCTGACATTATCGAGCACCACTTCACACACGGTCAGCGTCAACAGCTGCGGTAAACGTTTAGAATCTCTGTCTCTCTCTCTCTCTCTCTCTCCACTGTGCTTTCGTTTCCACTGTGTCCTTGTGCTGCTCGGCCACCACTCTGTACTTGTTCAAGGGAGAAAGGAAACAAGAATTTCATACTTTCCCCGTTGATGAAAGTCTAGACAGTAATCAATATAATGCCATCGCACAAAAAATGTGACGGCAACATTGACCCCCCAAAAAAAAATGTCCTGACAAATCAATGAAACATTACTAAACAAGCAGAAGATGCAGTTATTCCTCGGAAATAAAGTATTTTAACAAAAGAAACACAACTCAAAATCACTGTTGAAAAACAAATTACTAAACTAAACTCTCGCATTGATGTTGTATGAATAAGGTGGTGTTCTACGGGCTGTGAGCTCGCTCAGCCAACTGTGGTCTATCAGCACCGTGAATGCGCTTTATGTCTCAATTGAAGCTAATTCTCATAGTGAGATAAATGACTTAACTGACTAACAACCACACACTAATTGCTTTGCTTATCAATTTATAGACTCACAATACCTTAGATTTTAAATGGAGTTCCCACATTGCACCCCCCCCCCCCAAAAAAAAAGAATATGTGACACAGTAATTGCCCACTTTTCATTTGTAGATAGCAGTGCTTTTGCAGCTGACAAATCCCCAAAGGCACATAATTATTCCCCCAGTTTTGTTCTGTTCTTTCACAGCACTTTATCGTGTAGTGCAACAAACACTCCCTTTCCCCAGTTAAGAATTGTGATTAGCCCCTCGCTGGGCTTCTGTTTCTTTAAAAACATTGTACCCAGACAGCAAAGGTTCCATATTATCAGTAATCCCAGCTGTTTGCTAACGCGCCGTTTCTGCAGCAGTTCAGTCGTTTCGAGGGATGGTTTTTTCGAGGTGAACGATCACAGCGTTGAATTCATACCGATAACAGTATCACTCTGATATGTCCTTCACCTCATTTCAACCTGATATGTTAATAAGACATTTGAGCTGGTGCAGTCGTGAGTGTACAGCGTATTATTTGCAGCCCACATTATTTAAAGCTCACATAGAGTGGTCCTGTTGCACATATATGTTAGTTATGGAGGTCGACTTACATACATTAACTTGCTTTTATGGTCAAAACCTCCTAGTTGCTGTAAACGAGCCGATAGAAATCCTCTTTTCTGACGCTGTTCCCCAGCCGCGATATTTCAGACATAAATCTCACCCCCAGAAGACAGAGTGTGTTGTGATTGGCCAGCCAGCGTAGAGGCTTCCCAACTGTCTTGTGATTGGCCAATACCCGGAAGTGACATATTCAGCACACCAGCTCTCAGAAGCGCAGCTCCCCCCACTGGAACGGTGGATGCACTGCTCCTCATTATCAAAACATTGATTTAACAATGTTTAAAAATAGCTTTTTCTCACGACTCCCCACCGCAGTCCCTTTTACGACTTTGACCCGGAGTCAGACCCAGAGTCAGAAGACACTGTCGCTCGTGAAACACCTCCACAACGGACGTTATTCTTCTTCTGCGGTTCAATGCAACCGGATGTGCCCAGACTAGTGCCCAGAGCAGGAGGATCTGCTGTTCCGGAGAACCGTTGTTTAGGCAACCAGACCGGGTTCTTTCAGAGATCTCCGTGAGCCCGAGATTACAATAAAACACTGTTTAGAACCTTCAGGGCTTCTTAAACAAGGTAATGATGCAGATACACACTAAAAAACAGCGTTAATTGGAACTCCCGCCTATCGCCCAATGTCAACTGAGATAGGAACAGCGTCCCTCTGGTGGAGGATAAAGTGGTAGATAATGGATGGATGGATTTTGTGTCATGTTTAAGGTCCATGGATCGTATCTGATTGCACTTTCTGACAGTACTTTGGCCACTATCGACTAATACCAAATTGTTGTCTTACTATTTTGACAATTGGGCCACACCGTTGGTGCAGTGGTTTGCACTCTTGCCTTTGCCTCAAGAAGACCCAGTCTGCATGGAGTTTGCATGTTCTCTTTGTGTGTGTGTGTGTGGGGGGGGGGGGGAGGTGGTTTCTTCAGGTTTCCCGGGTTCTCCGACTTCCTCCCACAGTCCCACAGTGTTCAAAATGAATGAAAATGAATAGAAAACATAGTCAAGACATTGACAAGATTAGAAATAATGATTTTTATCCGAAATAATGATTTTGCCCTTTCGTCAAAGAACAAGCAAAACTGTTTTCAGCTGTGCTAAGATCATTTCACAAGGATTTTCAAGGGTTTTCTAATCATCCAATACCCTTCTAACGCCATCAGCAAACACAATGTACCATTAGAACACTGGAAATGGGCCTCTATACACCTATGTACTTCAAAAATAAGGACATTTCTAAGTGACCCCAAACTTTTGAACGGCAGTGTAACTGAGGCCACTCGACAAATCACTGACACAAGGTTGGGAAGAGGTTTTTAAACAACAGGGTTTAGCTGCTTCAGAAATACCTTGCGTGCTTGTGGATAAAGCCGTAAGTGTGCAAATGCTGATCAAACAATGAATGCATAGAAAGTGACCTTTTTGTCTTTGCTGTGTGTGTGTGTTTTTTTTTTTCTTTTCTTCTGTCTTCTTGGCACAAGTGGCACATTGACCTCGCGCCGAAAAACAGTATTTTAATGTCCATGGATCACGAGGTGCACAAAATTAGCGCGCGTCAGACAAACGATAGTTTCCGTCGCTGACACGTCTCTGTTCTGTGTGTGTGTGTGTGTGTGTGTGTGTGTGTGTGTGTGTGTGTGTGTGTGTGTGTGTGTGTGTGTGTGTGTGTGTGTGTGTGTGTGTGTGTGTGTGTGTGTGTGTGTGTGTGTGTGTGTGTGTGTGTGCGTGTGCATGTGTGTGTGTGATCGGCCCCAAAGGTGACGGCAATAACTAGTGACAGCCTCGAGTGCAGATTATGGATATTATTGTGAACCACATGGGCTTTACTTTGAAGGAAGCCATTTCTGTCTGCTCCTGTCACACGGACTGCTTTATTGAATTCTGAGATTTGAATAGTGATTTCTAGTGTATGTGGCGTGTCTGCGGTGCATTGTAAGAAGTGTAGGTTTTCACTTAACCCATTATGGCCTGAAACGCCTGGAAAAAAATGCCTGGAAAACCTATGGGTGATTTCAGAAAGGACCTCTAAAACCCTCAAATTCAGCAATTGTGTCAATGCCTACTAAATGATTGATTTCTCGGCCTCTGTAGCAGATAGGAAGAAAATTCAAGTATTTGAGAGCGTACACCTGTGGTAAATCGACTTTCACCCCTGCTGTGCTGTTGAAAACGATGCGTCGATTACGGTGGTAATTCTCTGTCTGCCGTCACTTTCAAAACCTTCAAACTCATCGTAGTTATCGTCGACTTCGTCGTATTCAAACATAATTATGTCATTTCCATAAATCCCAGTCGATTGGTTCAGCGCGCCTATTCGCTGAAATTTCCAAACAAGGCAAAAATTGACCCTAGAATTACGGTAGAATTACGCAACTCCACCCACCGGTTTTAAAGGGGACATAATATGCAAAATCAACTTCATTATCATTTAAATCCTTATATTTGGGACTCTGGAGGTCCTATCAGTCGGCAAAGTGTGAGAGAAGATGACTCACTCATGTTTTTGTGGTCCTCCTCAGTCTAAGTACAAGTTGACTTCCGCACTCATTGGGACGTCACAATGCGCTAAATTCCGGGAATTGTTGTCACCGAAAACCGGAAGTCCACGAAGTCCTTGAAAAGTTCTATTCTTGGCTCCACAGTGCAGCACAGAGTCCTACACAAACTTCCAGCCTCAGAGGATTGATGTTATATGTGATGGCAATGTGCCTGCTAAAGCATGCAAATGATAACTTTTCCAAATGCTAACTGTTGCTAGCGCCCAGTAGCCTCTGTGGCTGATGTCATTTCCTGTCCCTTAAGTTTAATTTTTTAAGGTGGACCTAAAGAGATACTACTAAACAGAGCGTTCTGAACAGAGCTGTTTTGGTCAGGGTGATTGAACTGCTGTGGTGCTTCATCCTTATGGTATTTTGACGAAAACATGTCACAGACATGTTCATTAGGACGCCAGGGAACTAGGTTAACTTGGAGAAATAGGGTACAATACGACCCCTTTAATGGTAGAAATGAGGCAATCCTTTCCCGGGCCTAAATGGGTTAAGCCGTCATTAAGTTTCCTCGAATAGCAGAGAGGCTACGTTGAAGGAGAAAGACTCTGTGCAAAGTTCTGGAAATATGAGTTTTCACACCTCCACATTCCAAACGCCGTTGCCAAAATGTTTTCCGACATCTATTGCATCACAGATGTCATGGCCACATTTTATCAGCAGTCTATTTCCTGCACCATGTAGCAAGTACATTCCACTTTTTCCCACCTTTTTCACCCAGAGCTGACGACACCTCCTTATCCTGCTTTCTCCTCTCTTTTTTTTTTTTTTTTAGCCGTTCAGCAAGATGTCTGCTTTATGAGACACCAATTTGTTGCAAATTATTCCTCCATGCTATAACATGAGAAACTGACTTGTCATCAGTTTTTTTGGAGAGGAGGGATAATACATAGAAACGTGTGCTCCTCCACAATAGATCGTAGTGTTCATCAAACAATAAGCTTTTTTTTGTGCTTTCTCGCTATGAAATATTCATCTAAATCGTTGTCATTTTCTCGTAGTTAGGCTCAATTCTACTCAAAGTCACGGCTACACATGACGTAACTCTTCACCTTTTCTTTTCCAGATTTTGCAAGAGCTGTCGCGGCGCGGCCTATATCGTACGCCGCGGTATTACGACAGAGACCAGACAGCTCTTCTTCTTCTTCGTCCGTGCTCAGCTCGCGCAGCAGATCCAGACAACAGCACAGTGGTGGAGGGCTGGTGACGACCGACTGGCCTGTTTTCTCCAGTCACCGACTGTCAGCCCTGAGTCTGCTCAGCTCTCAGGAGGACTACCGTAGTGAAGGTGAGACTAATGGAGCAGTTTCTTTTTTTTTTAACTCTTTTATGAACAATATAAAGCTGTGCTTTTGAGCTATTATAATTTACACAGCAGGGTTTTTCATGAGTGGAAAATCAGGCCAAGGTTCGTGCGACCTGTCTGTTCTGTGGTTGGATTTTGTCTCGTATTCAGGTTTCTCTCTCCGTCCCATTCTTGTGAGTGTTTTCAGGGGAATCGAATTTCTTTTTAGACCAATTTAGACAAAAATTGAATGGGTTTTAATAATTTGGTACCTAAGAACTCTCAAATGGCACAGATGTTGCCAATGCCTAGACATCGCTTTACTAAAACCTCTGTCATTTTACTCTGCTTCACTTCAGCAGCATCAGACTTTGCACAGCTCATGTCCACATGTTGTTACATGACCTCCATGAGTTTTTAAGCTCCTACTGCATATTTTAAAGGTGATATTTCCTTTAAAATGCAATATTTTTTAGGCGAGTGAAAAAAATCCTTCATGTATGCTGCGTCCCATGTGCATTTACTCTGACACAGTGGCACTCTGGTGGAATCTCACAAGTCTTATCTTTATTTTGATATCAAGATAATCCACACAAAAAAGCTGTGCTTCTGAGCTATTACAATTTACACAGCAGGGTTTTTCATGAGTGGAAAATCAGGCCAAGGTTCGTACCTGTTCGGTAAATTCTTTTAAGCATATGTTCTGGCGACAGCTGTGGTTGGATTTTGTCTCGTATTGAGGTTTTTCTCCGTCCCATTCTCGTGATTTTTTTCAGGGGAATCGAATTTCAAAGACCTTTTTCTTTTTAGACCAATTTAGATCAAAATTAAGTGGGTTTTAATAATTTGGTACCTAAGAAATCTCAAATGGCACAGACGGTGCCAAACTGTGCCAACGCCTAGACATCTCTTTACTAAAACCTCTGTCATTTTACTCTGCTTCACTTCAGCAGCATCAGACTTTGCACAGCTCATGTCCACATGTTGTTACATGACCTCCATGAGTTTTTAAGCTCCTACTGCATATTTTAAAGGTGATGTTTCCTTTAAAATGCAATATTTTTTAGGCGAGTGAAAAAAATCCTTAATTTATGCTGCGTCCCATGTTGTTAGCAGAGAAAAGCAGTTCTGGGAGGGACATAATTAACGGAGTTTCAAACCACAAAACATGCTTGCATATGAGTTCAAATAGACTTTTCAATGTTTGTGATAACACGTTTGCACAATAAAACAACTTGAGTCAACAGTTTGGCACTATTTTCTCGGCCCCTATCACTATCCCGCAAAGTCCCAAGTCGCGGTGTTTCAGCTGTTTTAGTCTTAGAGAGAGTGAGGGGGAATTTAACTGATGGTAACTGATGGAGATGAACCGTGTAGCGAAAACCCATGAACCAGAGAACACAATTGTCAATCGTTAAAACACAAATACACAATATATATCGCCCACATCCAGTAGTATATGTCAATTTCAGCCAAGTAACCCTTTTAAATGCTACACACTGGACTTCAATTCTCTGTGGAGGATATCCTTCACTGACACTGCACTTAAAAGTCAAGTAGCCACACAAAAGTAGCACATTCATCGTCTAGTTTTCCCCTTGCATTGATTTCGTCCACGACTTTAGCCAAAGGATAATGAAGGCTTGTGTGGACTTAGACGTATTTACACAGTTCTGCTGTTCATTAGTAGTGAAAACGGGGCGAGACAGCTGAATAAATATCAATAGCAAGTCAGTAGTGGGTTGACTTCAGTTTATTTTCTGGTTCCCTCTTCTTTGTCATGACGTTGTGAGTGACTGAGACTTGAATGGTCAGGTATACACTACACTCTTAGAAATAAGGGTTCCAAAAGGGTTCTTCTACAAGGGCTGAGGCTCTATCTGGAACCATTTGCTTCTGAAAAATACTTTCCCAAAGAAAGGGTTTTTCAAGGGCTCTTGGTAACACTAATGGTTCCAGTAAGAACCATTTTGATCCAGAGAACACTGTTCTTGGTGGAACCCTCCAAAAGGGTTCTCCTATGAGGACATGGCGAAGTACCTTATATGGGTCTACTTAGCACTTTTATTTCTAAGAGTGTACTATTCAAGAGTGTCGGGTCACCTATATAATTTTTCAAGTCCAAGTTTTCCATTATGTCACACTTTTATGCATCAAAAGAGTTGCAAAATGAATAGAAAATATAGCCAAGACATTCAAACTTTCAAACCTTCAAACTTTGTTTTCGTCAAAGAACCAGCAACACTGTTTTCAGCTGTGCTAACATCATTGCACAAGGGTTTTCAAAGGTTTTCTATTCATCCAATAGCCTTCTAACGAGACACTGGAAATGGGCCTCTATACACCTACACTCTTAGAAATAAAAGTGCTAAGTAGAACCATATAAGGTTCTTCGAACCCTTTTGGAGGGTTCCACCAAGAACCCTTTTAAAATCCTTTATTCAGGAAAGGGTTCTCTGGATCAAAATTGTTCTAACTGGAACCATTAGTGTTACCAAGAACCCTTTCTTCGGGAAAAGGGTTTTTCAAAAGCAAATGGTTCCAGGTAGAACCTCAGCCTTTGCAGAAGGACCCTTTTGGAACCCTTATTTCTAAGAGTGTATGTACATATTCCATTAAAAAACAGATGTTTGCAGCTAAAATAGTCGAGTGTATTTCTGATTCATTTAATGTTGAAAAAAAGTGCTTTTCCTTCAAAAAATAATGACATTTCTAAGTGAGCCCAAACTTTTGAACGGTAGTGTAGCAAAGAGGATGTGCCTCACGAGTTGAGGTGACATTATTCTCACCTGATGAAATGGACCAAAGTAAGAGGGTGGACACTCCAGAGTTTGAATAAGCCCCCTCCAAACATTATTGGTGTGAATGCACCCCTGCTGTCTCTGCCTCCAGTCTCACTTCATACATGTCTGCCTCTTTTGGACCAGAAATTAGTCTCACCTATCCATCATCACCGTGCATGGTCTACTGCGACCGGGGTCGTGGCCTTTGTGAAATTGAAGTGGGATCGTGGCAATATCCCACTCTCTCTGTTCCTGTCAGCACAGGAGCCGTAGATGTAATGGATATCTTTGTCAAAAGGCAAGATTTAATACCTCAAAACACGGGCAAACACACCGTTATAAATCTACATGGGTCACTCGCTGTCCTGACGTACAGTGTGAATAATTCTCGTGGATGTAACGGCAAATTGATTCCCTCTTATGAGATTAATGTTCATTGCGTCTGGAGCACTTAATTAATGGAGACGTGAAGTATTGCCGCTGAATTGGCTGAGAGTGTTTGGTGTAGCACACTGTACTGTAAGAAATAATTCATTGTGGTTTTACATGCAGACAGGAAGCTTGTTTTTTTGTATTTTTTCTCTCACAGTGTCTGTCATTCTGTCTCCTCTTAACTTATGGTATTATTTCAGATGTTATCACTGTGTAACCGTAAAATGACTAACTGTACGTCTCTACAACCAAGAGAGGTCTCTCCGTTGTCACCGATGACACGAGCATTATCCCACTGCGCTGGATTGATGTGCAGCGAATGAAATGGATGCCAAAAAGTAATGTACCTTCGGTGGCTTAAAGGGGATATTGGTTTTTGGCTCTGTGAGTGACAGATGGCCACGCTACTTGACATTGAGTGATTTAGACGACTTCCAAGCTTCTCTCTGTCTGTGTGTGTGTGTGTGTGTGTGTGTGTGTGTGTGTGTGTGTGTGTGTGTGTGTGTGTGTGTGTGTGTGTGTGTGTGTGTGTGTGTGTGTGTGTGTGTGTGTGTGTGTGTGTTGGTATTCGGCACACACTGACGTGGACCATATGTCCCAAAGCACCTTACCCCTTTTTTTTTTTTTTCTTTGTCCAACTCTGACAAACATGAATTGTGTCTCCTCGAAATAATTGAAAGTAGGACCGCTCGTGGGACCCTCGCCCCACACAACTCGTCGTATCCGATGACTGTGAGGAATTTTGTGTAGCTCTGTTTACATTAAAGCCTTCAAAAAGTGGAATTTTAAAGTGGTTTTCCTGACATTTTAGCGTCAACTTTGTCGGAGCACTGAGGCCACACCTTTTGACGTAGAGAAAATCCTTTGATAACTTTTAATCATTAACTTGTCTAGAACATATGTACCAAGTTTGACACAACTAGCTTAAACATACTGGACTGAGTTTGTTCAAATGCGTAGTCTAGCCAGTGTTGTTTTTCGAGTGCAGATTATGGATATTAAGTTAAGGAAAGTAAATTAGAAATTTGTTTGGAATCATGAGAGCAACATGTGTAACAAGATTGGTTGGAATCGGAAAACAAGTATGTGCGACTAAGACACAATAGACTAAAATCTAAAATTTTGCCAATTCCCCAAAAATTCCTCAAGAAACTTTGGATTAAGCCTGACAACTGTTGTCCCAATCCAACAGATTTTGCCTGACCATGACCCGACTTCTGTGTGCGCTATAGAGCCCTATGCCAATATTGTTTTTTTCGCCGACCCTACCTCCATACTAAATTTCAATATTTTATATGCATGTTAAACCCTTCAAAAATGAGCGCAATGTCAGAAAAAGGCCACTTTTCTAGACATTAACTTGTCTAGAGCATATGCACCAAGTTTGGCGTGGCTAGCTAAAACGTGCTAGGATGAGTTTGTTAAAATGCGTAGACTAGGCATTTTAGTTTTTTTTCAAAATGGCTGACTTCAGAGTTAATGGAGAGTTAATGGAAGTGCATTAGAAATTTTTTGGAATCATGAAAGCAACAAGTGTACCAAGTTTGGTCAAAATCCGAAACACATATGTGCGACTTAGACACGATAAATCCAAGATTTAGCATTTAGCGCAATTTTGGCCACGTCAAAAATTACCAAAAAAATACCCAAGAAACTTTGGAGTAAGCGTGACTCACTCAACAAATTTCGTCCCAATGCGAAGAACTTCATGACCCATGACCCAACTTCTGGGGGGCGCTATAGAGCCCTGGGGCTACGAAGGGGTTTGTGCCCTATGCCACTATCGCATTTTTCATCCGTGCCAAATTTCAAGAGTTTTTTATGCTGGTTAGATGTGTCAGGACATTCAGGAAGTTTCTTTTGACCTCATTTGTCTGTTTATTAAAAACTCTAAAAGTCACTCAAAGTCATGATTCACAGTCTCTGCTGGATAATACGCACCATGTTCAGTCTCCAGTGTTGACTGTAATTGCGGCACACTCAGGAAGGACAGTCGAACAAACAAAAAACGTGTTTTTTTTGGCTCCTTGCTAAAGCTCACTGGATTCGAAATAAAAGAATATCGATGAAGTGAGGCTGTGTTTGTCCGTATCAGATGGACGTGATGGGAATTCCAGCCCTCTTCAGGGATCATCCCTCAATTTTAGGAGACGAGAATGAATTTGGAGAATTAACGCACACTACACTGGGAGTATTTGTGTAAAGTCATCGGATGTAATGATATCTTTCTTTCTTTCTTTTTTTTTTTCTCTCCACTTAATGACTGCCTGTAGTCTGCGACTATAGCAGACACTTGGCGTCTTCCCCGGGGAATGGCAACTGATGTTATCCAATTTCACTTCTTCCAGCACCAGAAATGTTACGCTTTCAAATGAAATAGAAATCATTTCATCGTACATCGTTGGCCCCATCGTCCACAAGCCAAACGGTGGCACGGGGGGGCAGGGCACGGGTATCTCCTGAATAACCAGCCTGGATGCATGAATGGACGTGCGTTCGAACACAAGGACGCGACAAGTGCCGGAATCGTTTTTGCTTCATAGGTTTGCCACCTAACATTGATTCATTACGGCTCCATTATTCCAAAAAGCTTTGTATTTCCCCGCGGAGCAGTCAGGGTGATAACACCCTATACCGTGATGATTCCTTTCTATCACTAGGTCTTTATATAGAAGCGACAAGTATTCAAGGTTAGTGACTTGGCGTTGTTTCGTTATTTATATACAAGGAGAAAAAGCCAGTGAAGCCTAAACGCTATAAAAACAGGTTGTGTCGAGTAGACGGCTCACTTTCTGGTTCAGGAAGTTAAAAAAAATCCTTATAAGAAAAGGGCTTTAAGCCATAGAACCAGGATAATCGTAACCATAAAACATAGATTGTTTGAGTGCGGAAATAGTGCACAGAGTTATTAACCGGGGAAGGAACTAAGCAAGGTTTGCAACCTAAAATTTGATTCATTTTCTTCCGCTGTGATTAAAGTATTATTCCAAAAAGCTTTGTATTTCCCCGCGGAGCAGTCAGGGTGATAACACCCTATACCATGATGATTCCTTTCTATCACTAGGTCTTTATATAGAAGCGACAAGTATTCAAGGTTAGTGACTTGGCGTTGTTTCGTTATTTATATACAAGGAAAAAAAGCCAGTGAAGCCTAAACGCTATAAAAACAGGTTGTGTCGAGGAGACGGCTCACTTTCTGGTTCAGGAAGTAAAAAAATCCTTATAAAAAAAAGGGCTTTAAGCCATAGAACCAGGATAATCGTAACCATAAAACATAGATTGAGTGTGGAAATAGTGCACAGAATTATTAACCGGGGAAGGAACTAAGCAAATGATTACTTTCGGTGAAACTTCCAGCACTCCTTCTTCATTCGAACCTTGTTATGAACACAGTGTGGCTTAAAAATGTACGTTTATTAGTGTGTTAGGAAGAAAATCCGCTGCTGCTAAATGTTCCCGGTTATGGTATGTAATGTTCTGGTGCTGCTGCCTGAGATTCATAGGCGAGTACAGTCGTGTTTTCTGCTGCTAATAAAACTAGATTTTCCCCTGGAAAAAAAATAATTGATATCGTAGGAGCACATGTTTTACAGCCGTGGATGATTAGAGGGTTATTATGGCTGATAATAAAAATCTCTTATTCATAAAATGACAGGGAATTGTTGCTTGGCCGAGTACCGCACTACGTCTGTGTGAAGCCGTACTAAGCGTCTGTGTGTTGTGTAACAGGGAAGGAGCGCTTGTTTACTATATGGCGTCCTCGCGAAAATTCATCATCTCATAGAAAGAAAGCAGTGCATTCAGATTTCACTCGTAAGAGCCTTGAATTCTGAGATGCCAAAAAAAAAATAAAAACCTTCTGCGATAAGTGCATCCACTTCTGTGTTAACAAAAGGCCGGATCAAAGAGTGCGCTGTGAAGAAGAAGACACTCGCAGGCAGAGACTGTCAGGCAGACAACATTAGTGCTGGAAAACACGTCGATACGCCGCTGTGTCGAGAGGTTTTCACGTATTTTTAAACTGCCAATTTGAAATCGCAGGCGGAAGCAGCTTTGATCAAGAACGTCTCGCAGTAAACACAACTCCAGTGTTTTTAATTCAACTTTAAATTGACGTTTTTAATGCAAGTATAACAAGTAACGCTAACACTTTAGATTGGTACGGTGGCCCTGAGGTGCAAAACACAAACGCATAATCGCAAAACACAAACGCAAAACAAAAACACAAACGCAAAACAAAAAACACAAACGCAAAACACAAAACACAAACGCATAATCACAAAACACAAACGCAAAACAAAAAACACAAACGCAAAACAAAAAACACAAACGCCAATCTAAAAACGCAAAACACAAGCGTAAATCAAACACAAATCACAAAACGCATAATCACAAAACGCATAATCACAAAACGCATAATCACAAAACGCATAATCACAAAACGCATAATCACAAAAAAAAAACGCAAAACAAAAAACACAAACGCAAATCAAAAAACACAAACACAAATCAAAAAACAAAAACGCAAATCATAAAACACAAATCACAAAACACAAGTCATAAATCACAAATCTAAAAACACAAACGCAAATCTAAAAACACAAACGTGTTGTCCCTTGTTGGGAAAACAATGTTGGGTTCCTAAATTGTCCCTCAGGTATCTAAACCTTGAGAACCCCTGCTTTAAAGGGTTAATGTGAAAAAGAGACAGCATATTATGTGTAAACCTAAGTCAGCGTCCAGTTTATTGTCAGTAATAGTGGCTCAATATGTAGTTCTGACAATAAATAACAATGAACGGTAATATGCTAAACTCTCAGAGAGCCCTTTTCTTAACATTTAACATTTCGGTTAAATATACACATACGATGTATACCACGCTCATAATTCATCCATTCAGTTTCTATTTTAGAAGATGAATCCTGTCCAAACAGGTTCATTTAATAACTGTAAATTGTATAACTTGAGGACGTCTCGAGGGTTTCTCATGATGTCTTGATTAAAATCACGGTTTCTAATTGCATTACACTGTGTCGCTGAAAAAGCTTCCCCCCTCCCCCCTTTCTCGTCTTCCCTGTGAGTTGTTTTAACCATGTGTCTCATAATAGAAACATTAAAGGTGAACGACGCTGTTGTAATTGTCACTATCTCTTTTTTTCCCCTCTTATAGAAAGTGAGGAGTTTGGGCCCGTGTTTGTTCAAGAGCCAGACGACGCCATTTTCCCGCTGGATTCTAACGACAAGAAAGTGATGATGCACTGTGAAGCGCGGGGAAATCCGCCGCCTAAGTACAGGTGTGACACATGTTCTTTCCTCTTCCTACATTTTACATTTAATTACTTTACCATCTCATTAACCAGAAGATGATTTTTTTTTTTTTTTTTTTTTTCTCACAGTTGGTACATCAATGGGACAGAAGTGGACTCGGAGGCAGATTACCGCTACACCTTAATCGATGGAAACTTGATCATCAGCAACGCAAGCGAGACCGCGGACTACGGGAAGTACCAGTGTCGAGCCGAGAACATCGTCGGGACCGTGTTGAGTCGAGATGCTCATGTGCAGTTTGCATGTGAGTAATTCTTTCACTTGATTTCACTGTCTTTTTTTGTACAATTTAGAGATTTTAGATTTACATTTACATTTTAACTCCTTATATGGACATCCTGGGGATGTGTTTATAGGTCACATTTGCCTTGAAACAAAGTATGGGGGGTTGTTTTCCGTGTTCTTATGTGTTGTGTGAGTCAAAGTTATGATTTTTAGTTGTGGTATAAAGTAGTAATAATTGTGCAGAAGTCGTATATAAGACGTATATGTTTTCCCCGGAAGTTGCAACAAGTTAGCAACATAACGCGAAAAGTCTCAGACGGATTTGGATGAAATTTTCAGGAAATGACCCCCAAATGGGACCAGGAACAAGTGATTACATTTTGGGGTGTGATCCGTAGGCGCTATCACTATTTGTATCGCTATTTTGTGGGGGGGGGGCTGAGCTGCCTTGGCGGAGGTCTGCGCTCTCCGAGTGCTTTTTGTTCATACAAAGGAGCAAAGTGAACTTTTTTTTGACTATGACCTATTTCCAAATTTCACAAATTCAATCCGATTTTAAGCATTTTGAGCACTTTTCCATCAGATTGGCTGTGTTGTGCTTGAAAAAAAATGATATAAGAAACTATGTATTGCACATACTTATAGTATATATCCTATATTGTATTGTATATACTCTGCGTTTTAACATCGTAATGGAACAAAGCAGCCAAAATGCTCCTGTGTTTTAAGGGTTAATCGATCAGATTATAACTTGTCAACGCCTTAAAGAAAGTTTGGAAGATAATATTCATCTTTTTTGTCGAGTTCAGTCACAACACTTGAATGATGATGTTGCCATCAATGATTCAGGAAAAGTGTACGAAGAGCAGGCTTCAAAATAAAAGCACAACCGTCACATTCTGCCCCCTATCATCAGCCATCTTTACAAGGAAATAAATCTTCAATCCTGGGATGGAGGAGGAGGAGGATCTGAGGGGGCGATGTGGAGAAGGTCTCAGAGATAGGGAGGGAGCGAGGTTGTGGGTGGCCTTGAAATTTTTGAATTTGAATTCTGAGATTGACGGTTGTAGGATTGGGTGGGGCGGGGGGGGGGGGTGATGTGGTGGAACGACGGGGGTTCTGGTGATGATGATGATGCAGCTGACGTTTATGGAGGGATCAGAGAGGAGAGAGCTACAGTCGTCCACGCTGGAGGTGACGAGTGCTGTGGACAAGGATTGAAGTTGTATGTTGGGCGTAAGGGAAGGGGCGGAGTCAGAAATATTCAGAGCGACTCAGAAACCCCAGAAACGGAGGCGCTGTCAACTTTAAATAATGTGGATTTTGGTGCCAATAGGCAGGATTTCTGGTCTTTTAACTTTACTAATGGAAACAGTATTTTGTCCGATGGCACCTTTAAACCTACTTCCTGCTTTCCAGGAAGTGCAAACATGAGTTGCAGTGGAGGAAATGACAAGGCTTTGGGCCCCGGGTCATGTTCAAACACAAAAAAACAGAATTGGTGTCAGGTTCAGGTGTCTTGGACAGAAATGTGTGGCTCAAGACTGAATCCTGAATCCCTCTCCTAACTTGGTTCGTGTCCTCAAATACTGCATTTTAATGGTGAATTAATGTGAAAGGACATTGATCCCAGTAAAATGCATTGCTGCATTGTTTTCCACTGACTACATGAAACTTATCGCCATGTCTCCATGGAGCCTCCTGTCCTCAGTCACTGAGCTGCTGCTGTAATGTGTGTGTGTGTGTCCTCGTGCGTTGTTGTGATTTAAGTATGTACACTTGTTACGGGAGTGGAATAAAGCGCTGCGAGGTTTTTTGTCCTCAAATGTGATCATCACTCTGCTTCCTTTTCCCTTTGTCTTTGAAGGTATTGCTGAAAATGAGCTCCGTGGCAATGATTTGATGATTTATTAAAGCATAAACACAAAAAAGTGTTCAGGCGAAGCGTTAAAGTGGGGGGAACTAATTAGCAAATAGTTTTTTTTAGTTGAGTTTGGGATTATGGCATTTAATGTCCCTGAAAAGCCCTCTGTAATCTCACTTTGCCCATTGGCAGCAGCAACAGTCTCTATGTAAAGACACATAAAAAGCTTTAAAAGCAGGAGTGGAGGAGTTTTTTTTTTCTAATGTATTTTAAATGACAGAATAAAACATGTCTGGAACTATGTGTTATTCACAGGACTTATTTCAGTGCAAAATATGCCGTTTGTGCAGGTTTTGGCACAAGCTGCAGCTACTGCTCAATAAAACCGTCACTATTTCTTTTTCTTTCTCGACTAAGTTTCATTCGTGCGACCAAAAAAGGTGAAGGAGAATCATAGTTTAGGCCACGTTAAATTAACATTTCAAAGCAGGCTGTAAAGCACAGATGACAGACATGAACATATTCACTGGTCCCGGTCGTTCGCTCATAATCCTCCTCCTCCTCAATTCACTCAACTGCCAAAATCTGTTTTTTTTTGTGGGTTTTTTTCTCATATAAAAAATTCAACATGCCTGAAAATGAGCAGTCTCACATACAGTATAGGCTTTTATTTTCGACTTCATTATTTATCGTGTATGCGAGGGAAAATCATTTCTGTGACTACTTTAATCCCTTTTTTCTGTTCTGTTTTCGGTCTTAAAACAAAGTAAACGCACGTATGTGTGACATGAATGTTTACTATATTTGAATGATTTAAAACCAGTACGGCAACACAATGGATTATCTCACACAACAGAGTGTTTTATTCCTTTTTTTTTGTGCTGTGTTTAGCTCGAGGTATTGTCTCTAATAAAATAAAAACAGCCTATATTCATGCACAAAATTGCATTATTCTTTTTTTTTTTTTTTTTTTTGGGTGCCGCACGAGCATTTAATCTCAGCTTGGCTCACGTCCGCGGCCCTAAAATGTCACTGTCTAATTAAACGATTGCGTGAGTGTTTTTTGCTGAGTCAGCGGCAAATCCCCACAGCTCACCAACTGTTGCCGTGGCGAGATTTGAGCAGCGTCCAATGGATGTTTGTGCGGTGGAAGCACTCGAGTGTTATTTGTGGATGCACTTCAGATACCAGTTATAGAGATTAAAATATAACGCGTTTAGGGGATAAGAGAATAGAATAATAATAATAATAATAATCAGAAATTCCATTATCATAGGAACAAAGAAGCACTGTTTTAAAAAAAAATGTATCACAGATGTGCTTAATTGTTGCTTCCATAGAACAAATTATGTTCTTTAAAGGTCACATAGAGTGGTCCTGTTGCACATATATGTGAGTTATGGAGGTCGACTTACATACATTAACTTGTTTTTATGGTCAAAAACCTCCTAGTTGCTGTAAACGAGCCGATAGAAATCCCTCTTTTCTGACGCTATTGCCCAGCCGCGATATTTCAGACTCAACTCCCGCCCCCAGAAGACAGAGTCTTGTGATTGGCCATTGCGCTCAGAAGCGCAGCTCCCCCCTCTGGAACGGTGGATGCACTGCTCCTCATTATCAAAACATTGTTTTAACAGTCTTTAAAAGTAGCTTCTTCACGACTCCCCGCCGCAGTCCCTTTTATGATTTTTTACGTAACCGGACCGGGGTTTTTTTTCAGAGATCTCGCTGAGCCCGAGATTACAATAAAACACAGCGTTCTCAGCAGTGGCTGAACTGTTTGTTTAGAACCTTCAGGGCTTCTTAAACAAGGTAAGGACGCAGATACACACTAAAAAAAAGAGCGTTAATTTGAACTATCGCTCTAGGTCCGCTTTAAAAGAATATGAATTATTTTTCCGTATTTAAAACATAGACCTAACAAAAAGAAATCATGAACGTTTTCTTTTTAACTTAACGCCATCTGAATTTCCGTCTCTTCCACAGCCGAAAAAGAAACACTCTTCTTCTTCTTCTTTTCCTACAGTGGTAATCACATATTCAGAGGTATATACTATGTAGTAAAATATTCAGAAAGTTCTTCCCTGGCACTTTTGCAGAAGTTCCCGCATATTATGTGAAGCGCTTTTGCAGTTTACTTTCATCTTGTGTCGGTTTCGAGACTGGAAACAGTGCCGTGCTCAGTCAGTGTTTTCACCAAAGCAAACAATTAAATTCAAGTCAAGTCCATTTTGTTTTATTTGTATAGCGCCAACTCATAACGTACATTACCTCAAGGAGCAAACACGACTGTAGGCATCTTTTAATAGAAGAAGAAATCTCTGACGGAGCCAAATGTGCAGCCATCTGCCTAGACAGGTTGGGGTGAAAGGAAATATGGGGGACAGAAGAAAGAGACCCGGAACAAAATAATTGTAAGTATCTAACGTTTATAATCTGACAAACGTTAGATAATTACAGTTATTTTGCCTGTGACCACTTCCTGTCCGTTGAGCTGTCGTTCCAGATCTCAGTAGCCAATCAGCAGGCAGCTTCCTAAGGCCCCGCCCATGGTCAGAATTGCAAACAAATCAGGGAGCGCAAAGAACAAATGTATTTTCAAGCAATCCAATCCAATATTATAATAATGTGTTTTAATATATGTAATATATTAGTTGCTTCTTGAAAAGTGTTGTTTTCTTCGTGAAAATTTTAAATATTGACAATTTGGAGTCACCTTCTACACTGTAGAATCTTGCAGATGAACTTCTGGTCCTCTCGTCTCAGTCTTTCATTGTTTGTCCCCGTTCTCCTTTGCAACGTTACATCGTTAGTCACTGCAATCCGGTATAATCCAGTACTGAGTCTACGGTGTCAACGCTGCCTTTGTACAGAGTGCACCTGTAGGAGTTGTTCTCATTAACTTTAATGGCTTACTTTAATACCAACTGCTTTATGGAAGCTGAAACGCAACCAACTCCCCAGTCCCTGAAAAAAAAATGCCTTTTTTTTGTTTGTTTGTTTTTCTATGGGATTTACATTCATTAACGTGTTTCTGTTGTTTTTGTTTTTATGTGATTTTCTTTGTTCTGTTTTGATGTTTTTGCATATTCTTCAGAGGGCTGGCACTGCTTTAAACAAATTACCAGTACAGTCGTGTACATGAGAGAAAACTGTTGTTCTACAGTTCACGTACTACTACTACTACTGTACGTACCTAGACCGGAAGTTCCAATTAACGCTGTTTTTTTAGTGTGTATCTGCGTCATTACCTTGTTTACGAAGCCCTGAAGGTTCTAAACAAACAGTTCAGCCACTGCTGAGAACGCTGTGTTTTATTGTAATCTCGGGCTCAGCGAGATCTCTGAAAAAACCAGGTCCGGTTACATAAACAACGGTTCTCCTGAACAACAGATCGTCCTCCTGCTCCGGGCACTAGTCCGGGCACATCCGGTTGCGTACATTGAACCGCAGAAGAAGAATAACATCCGTTGTGGAGGTGTTTCACGAGCGACAGTGTCTTCTGACTCCCAGTCAAAGTCATAAAAGGGACTGCGGCGGGGAGTCGTGAAGAAGCTATTTTTAAACACTGTTAAAACAATGTTTTGATAATGAGTAGCAGTGCATCCACCGTTCCAGAGGGGGGAGCTGCGCTTCTGAGAGCGGGTGTGCTGAATAGTATTGGCCAATCACAAACAAGTTAATGTATGTAAGTAGACCTCCATAACTCACATATATGTGCAACAGGACCACTCTATGTGAGCTTTAAATGTGATATTTATCAGTGCTGTCTATAGGGATTGGGCCGATCCAATCCAGTATAGGTATCAGGTTCCGATACACACGTAATTCACGGATCTGTGGAGATGTCCGATCTGATACTGTGCCTTAATGTTTCGATTCCCTGACTGCTCTGTTCGCTGGCTGCAAAAAGTGGAATGGATTTCCTGATCGGAGGCGTGTCTCAGTGAGACTCGGAGTAATAATGCACGCCTCGGTTCGGGAAATCCACTCCACAGTTTACAGCCAGGTAGCAGGCGAGCATTATTGACCAGGAGTTCACCAGGAAAATCAGCTCTGCTGCAGCCGACATAATCCCAGCCGATGATAATTATATTAAAGCTAACGGAGCATCCATATCGGAATAGTGGCGGTATCGGCAGATATCTGAATTCAGGTATCGGATCGGATTGGAAGTGAAAAAAGCGGATCGGTGCATCCCTAGCTGTGGACACTCGTAGAAATAAGGGTTCCAAAAGGGTTCTACCTGGAACCATTTGCTTCTGAAAAACCCTCTCCCGAAGAAAGGGTTTTTCAAGGGTTCTTGGTAACACTAATGGGTCCAGTAAGAACCATTTTGATCCAGAGAACCCTTTAAAACCCCTTTGCTGAATAAAGGGTTTTTAAAGGGTCCTTGGTGGAACCCTCCAAAAGGCCAAAAAGGGTTCTCCTATGAGGACAAGGGGAAGAACCGTATATGTTTTCTACTTAGCACTTTTATTTCTAAGAGTGTACCGTATAGGGATGATATACAACGTGATGGCTTGGAATGGTCTAAGGCGATCATAAACAAGGTGCCTTTTTTCCCAGGGGTTGTTTCCTAAATATCCTTAAGTTGATAGATGCTGCTGCCTCCTGCACTTTTACAGAAAAAAAAAAAACAACCTTCATCAGAAAATCATTCCCGCTAATGACCGCACTTCTTCTTTCTTAAACGTGATCCATGGCCGTTCGGAATATGAAGTGACACCTCGGTGTGACTTGTTTCTCGACGGCGGCGGCGGCGGCGGCGGCGGCAGCAGCAGCAGCGTGTGATAAGTTTCACACTCGGCTCTTTTTGCAAAACGCTTCGAAACGTGACCCTTCACGGAGACAAAAGAGAGGTGCCCTGCAGCACAGCATTTGGATGCAGAAGCCTCTCTCTCTCCCTCTCCGCTCTGCTCTCTCTTTCACTTTCAGCCTAACAAATGGTGGTTATTCATCACTCAGCGTGGCGCTCAACTTTTTCTTCTTGTCTCCCTCGCGTCGGCACATACAGCTGTATCGGCATCGATATGCATGAAAACATGCGGCGCGGGCACATCCATCCACTGCTTCAACTAGTTCACAGACACACGGGGGGATTTTTTTTTTTACTAAAGTAAGGTTTAAAGAAAGAAAAAGTGCATCGATGTCAAAGATACAACAGAGAACCTTTGTGTCCCTTGTTGTTCCTGTTTTGTCAGTGTCGTATAACACAACGCAGATGAGGACACAGGTACTTTTCCTCAGAGTCATAATAACTATGCTGACGCGGTTCCTTTGTGTCACTTTTTCTGGGAAATCCTCACAGTAAAAGTAAGGCTTACACTGGATTAAAAATAAATGTGGATTATGTTTTTGTTACATTGTGCAATCAGTTTTAACATCATAATGATAAGTTATCTATTTTGGCTTTTTAAAATGTATTTTATGATGAAGTCACATAAAGGCCCCGTCCCGTTTCTCCCCCTTAAAATTTGCCCTCAACCGTAAATTCCCCCTCGTTGAGGGGAAGTGGTTTCCCTAGGGAATTGGGACACCACATTATGCAAATTAGCGCCGTGAACGTAACAAACGTGCTAACCTACGTCGCATGTTGACAATTCTACCGGTGGATCGAGCTAGCTCGCTAGCTAGTTAGCTAGCTGCTTTCATAAATTGTCAGTTATTTTCTGACATTAGTGTTCAAAACTCAACGGTCCTTTGGATGTTTATCAAACCAACGTATTTCAACACATTTTGACATTGTAACATGCTTATATTGTGAAAAATATACTTACAAAGAAATTGTTCCTCGGCAGATGTGGCCGCCATCTTGAATTCCCAAAGCGTCAGGGGTAATTTCTTCCACTTCTACTCCTTTTTAAGTCCACATCAGAGCTCACTACATTTTGAGGGTTGATTATAAGGGCAAAATCGCACTCCCCCTTGTTCCCCCCCCTACACGAGGACACGCAAAATTTAGTGTTAGGGCAAAGGTCGTATTCACACCTAATAGTCTCCACTTTCACACTTCGGTGAAACAAACCAAACTTTCTGAATAACGCGTTCCCCTCCTCGCCTGAGGCAGCGCTGCGTCAATAATTACTGAATGCGAAGACGAGACCACAGCAAATGAAAAACTTGCTCGAAAAAACACGGAGCTGCATTAAATGGTTTTATGCGAACATACGACACAAATATACGCTGCGACAATGACTCACACATTTCTCTCGGCTATCGTTCTACACCCACAATGCCCTGCGCTGTAGTCCACTTCCTGCACCTATGTTTTTTTTAGGCAAACCAGAGTTTGCTTCTTTGGTGTGGATCGGAGTTCGGTTGCCTCCACAAACGAACCGGACTTTCCAAGCAAACGGACTAGGATTCAAAATTCGAAGGAGCTGCCGTGACATAAGATTGGGAATCTGTTTTACGAGCGATAACTTGTGTGTTTTTTTTATTCACAGACTGCAGCGTCTGTCTTGAATGAGCAAGAATGGTGAATATTAAAGATTATGTTCTTCTGCTGCTGGTGATAAAGTTCTGTGTTCTAGAACAATAGCAGAAGTCCTGGAGTTATTTTGTGCAGAGGGTTTTTTTTATATTTTTTGTATATGCATGATATTTTGTCTTGGTAAAAATATAACATGGTGATATTTGCTGTGTGTGTGTGTGTGTGTTCTTGTATTCGCGGCATACTGAGGAGCAGTGAGGGTTTTTAACCAACAAAGTCATTTTTACGGAGTGAGGACATTTTGGCCGGTCCTCACTTTGTTTTCATTGAAATCACTCCCTCAGGTTGCTATAACATGCTATACTCAATTTGTCCAAAAAAAAAAAAAAATCAAATTTTGGACGACATAGTATAGTATGACGTTTTTGTCAAATTTTGGATCAAATATTTTGGGTAAAAAATTTTTTTTACATTTTGGACGACAGTATAGTGTGACGTTTTTGTCCAATTTTGGAGCAAAAAAAAAAATGGGTTAGAAAAAGTTTTCCAGCCCTTTTTGCTCTGGGGCTCCACCTGCAGACATTTTATGGTACTGCAACCAGTAGTTCTATATAGATGTCATTCATGAAGTAGATATTTGTATTTGTGTTGATTTATAAAGTGGAAATGCTGGTCCTCAGTATGCAGCAAGTACAAGCAGCGAGTCGGGGGAGATGTCGAGCGGTCCAGCCACAGAGCAGAAGGAAAGGTTCAGTCGAGGCTGTCTTTATTCTCTCCACTGGTCGAAAAGATGTTTTCGCTAGGATCTCTCTCTCTCTCTCTCTCTTTGTTTTGAAATTCTAAGCAGCCGAACTCACGCTTGCGTTGTTTTCCAGGTGTGACTTTGAAGGCAGCGCTGCAGAAAAGGGAGGCCCTCTGATCTTCCTCCCTAAAGATTCCTTCTCGGTGTGCAGACGAGAGTCTGGCTGGAGGCTCGGGTAGTTTGCACCGGCGGTAGTTTGCACTGGCGGTAATGAAATTAGTCAGTCGCTCAGACTGGCGCGCAAAATGTGAAACGATCAGCGTACGAATTTGATCGAATCGACCGCCGATCTCGAAAAAAACGCAGCTCCTTTGCGTTGATGAGCGGCTCTAACTCTGAGTCTTGCAGCAGATTTCATCACCACATTTTTTTTGGGGGGGGGGGGGGGTGTAAAAACACACGATGCTGTATGCAGTTTTTTTTTTTGTTGCTTTAATGATCATGCGGTTTACATTGTTAAAAAGTCATCAGCGTGGAAATAAATGATCCGTCGTGCGAGAGTTTGCGTTCGAGACTCCAGATCTCCCGCTTTCATAACACGCGTTCGACGCCTCTAACGTTTATGTCTCGTATTTGAGTGACTGAAACACTTGGCCCTAGTTTATGGGATCATTGCCGCGGTGCTTCTGCATTGCTCTTTTCACTTTACAACCTGACAGCGCTACAGATATATATCTGGTGCTGTGATTTTTTTTTTATTATTTCAGTTATGGTGTCTTCTTCCTCTTCTTTTTTTTTTTTTTACGGCCCTGTTTATTTATTCCAAACAAGCAGCGTTGCTTCTGCCCAAAGCATGAAAATAAACAAGTTTACCATAGTGGCTCTCTTAAACTATATGTACTGCACTGCATGGGTGAATAATTACCATACTATAGCAGTTAAGTATCTCCGGAATAGCCAAATAGAAGACCTTAAAGACGCTAAATTACACAGTGTTTATTCAAATTGGACTAGCTAAACTTAAGGACTATGTACACACAAGTAGAAGTTTATATTTTGTCAGCATAAAGGCCTCGGTAAAGTCTTTTCATCAATTTGTCAGATTCCTCTTAATTCCGATGAATCGCGTGACTTTGGGGCCGCAACTAACAATTATTTTATGGATTAGCGATTAATCTGTCGATTATTTATCGATTCATCAATTATTAATCGGATAAAAAGAAGAAAAAAAGCATGATTTGATTCCACAACGTCACCTTTGTGGCAAATTTGTGGACAGACAAACGCACAATTTCAGGCCAATTTAAAGCTCACATAGAGTGGTCCTGTTGCACATATATTATATGTGAGTTATGGAGGTTTATTTACATACATTAACTTGATTTTATGGTCAAAAACCTCCTAGTTGCTGTAAACGAGCCAATAGAAATCCTCTTTTCAGACGCTGTTGCCCAGCCGCGATATTTCAGACTCAACTCTCACCCCCAGAAGACAGAGTCTTGTGATTGGCCAATACCCGGAAGTGACAAATTCAGCACACCCGCTCTCAGAAGCGCAGCTCCCCCCTCTGGAATGGTGGATGCACTGCTCCTCATTATCAAAACATTGTTTTAACAATATTTAAAAATAGCTTCTTCACGACTCCCCGCCGCAGTCCCTTTGACGACCTTTGACCCAGAGTCAGAAGACACTGTCGCTCGTGAAACACCTCCACAACGGACGTTATTCTTCTTCTGCGGTTCAATGTACGCAACCGGATGTGCCCGGACTAATGCCCGGAGCAGGAGAACCGCTGTTTACGTAACCGGACCGGGTTTTATCAGAGATTACAATAAAACACAGCGTTCTCAGCAGTGGCTGAACTGTTTGTTTAGAACCTTCAGGGCTTCTTAAACAAGGTAAGAACGCAGATACACACCAAAAAAACAGCTTTAATTGGAACTTCCTGTCTAGTTCCGCTTTAAAAACAAACTTAACTGATACAAAAGCCCTCCAGTTTTGTTGATGGATAAGTGATACATTAACTTCCTTCCTCTTCAGGTGATGCAGTGATGTTGTGGTTGAGGTTATCTTCTTCTTCTTCTTTAATGGTGGTCAGCATCCAGCTTAAAGGCGCCTACTGCCACTGGGTAGCAACTGCATGTGTAAAAACATAGACCCAAATAATTGATTATTAAATAATTGATTTTAATCGATTTGTTGTTGCAGCCCTGCATGAGTTCAAACATTCGTTTGCGTTGCCCACGTGTGACACCAAAAATGCTGACACACTCTGCTCCTCGGATGCGTCTGTACTGTGCTCGTCCTTCATTTTTCACAGAAAAAACAACAAAACAACATCATTATTTTCCTATGGGCCAAGACGGCCATTCAAAATGCATGTAGGACCACAAATACCATTGCTTCAGACGGTCTGATTTTGCTTCTAGGCTGTTTATAGGCTGTCTGTGTGCTTGTTAAAGCTGCGATATATGACATCGATTGGCAATAAGTCAAGATCTGCGTTGGATGGAGCAAAAAAAAATAGGTAGAAGGAAGCTCCAGTGACAAAAAGAGACAAGGTGGTGACAGCTGACGGCGAATCAATATTGTGACTCTCTGAGAGCTAGTCATACATACTTAATGGACCAGGATAATGGCATCAAGTCGCTGCGGGACAGCAGCACAAGACGCCAAAAAAAAAGGGTATCTATGCTCATCTGCATAGTTTAGTTTTCCTGAGCTTAACTATTCAATGTGAAGTGGTCGGCACATATTACACAGTCGAGGTAAAAAGAAAAACTTGGACAATGTGTCCACACGTCCTCCCACTGGACGAAATGAAGCCACTTCTTACTGGTGCTGCCATCTGCCATCAGCACTGGTGACAAGATTCAGATCCAGGAGTCTGCACACTCGAGATTATGTATCAAGGTCCTGCAGATTCTCTCGCTGCACCCGTCATAAGTCACTCTCAGCTGTCAATCACTCGCTGGCTTTTCTACTTTTTTTTTTTTTCTCGCATCAAATAACAAATTAAATCATATCTTATCAGAAATAGCAACATGATTTTTAAAAAAACAAATGCTGATTATTATTATGATCTAATTGCCCTGATGCACTTTGAGCTGACTTTCGTCTCAAAAACGTAAAAACGTAAAAAAAAGTATCTCGGAATGACTGGAAATTTACCATCATAATAGTCGGCATCGCCCTGAACAATGATCTGTTGAAAATATTTTCAAACCTCTTAAGGAATAATTTTAATGATTTTTTGAAATTCATGAAATTATCCATTTGCCCTGATGCACTTTGAGCTGACGTTCTTCTCAAAAACGAAAGGTATCTCGGAATGACTTGAAATTTACCATCATAATAGTCGGCATCGCCCTGAACAAGGATCCGTCAAAAATATTTGCAAACCTCTTAAGGAATAATTTTCATGAATTTTTGAATTTCAGGAAATGATCCATTTGCCCTTATGCAGTTTGAGCCGACTTTAGTCTCAAAAACAAGAAGTATCTCGGAATGACTGGAAATTTACCATCATAATAGTCGGCATCACCCTGAACAAGGATCCGTTGAAAATGTTTGCAAACCTGTTAAATTTTCTTTCACCATGACTTCAGAAAACCCTTTTTTCTTTTTCGTCTTTTAATTTATTCATTCATGTGAGTCAGAAAAAAAAAAGACATGTAACCGCACCGTGGCCCTGCAAATTGAAGGGAAATTGAGCGTGCTACATGATAAGATGAAGGTCACGACCCGCGCTCATTATTCTCCGCGCGAGAATATTGAAAGACATTCAGGTTTTCACGATTCACTCGGAGGCATAATTATCCGGCGCTTCCGAGATGAACAGCAAACGCTGATGTCTTTCATCGCGTTTGAATGGAAAGCGGCAGAGACACGGAGACTCGCCCTGGGTCAGCGGCATGTCTCTGTCGCTTGATTTACATTTTGGGCATTGTTTCGAAACAGAAATTAAACAGGTGGCGTTTTGGTTTCCGTACGGCAGCAGCAGCAGCTCTGAGACTTGAGATTAAAACCTGCTTTGTTCTACTTTTACTGACAAACAACCAGGTATCAACGGGGACATTTAGGGTCTAGCTCGGCTATGAAGACCTGGGGCCTCCCAGACCGATGCTCAGAGCAGACCCAGAGGACTGACCATCCTCTGGGTCTGCTCTGAGCATCGGTGGTCCTCTGAGCTCCTGACAGGGGGATGTGGATGAAGCTGTAGCCGCTCCAACACGCCCACCCATCAGCCGTGTGCCGGCCTTTGGGGGCACCACTCCTCACCAGTGCAGGGCAGATGAAAATTAACCCGCTGAGACCTTACCGGCCTGCGTAAGCAGTTTTTCCGATCACATGACTTTCGTTTACAACAAAGCTGACCGTAAGGTGTGAATGCAACCTTTACATGAATTCAACATAATGCCGTAGAGGAGATTTAATTGATTCTGAATGACTCGGAAATTGATTGTTTCCTGTCAAGAAAATGTGCAGAAACTGTCGAGGAATCGTCACTCGTGGGAAAAACGAGGTAAACAGCTCGGTGCGTGCCTGTGCCGTGGTAGATAATTGTGTAGTACGTGATATATTTTCAATGAATCAATGCAACACAAATGGAAAAAAACGTCTTTATTGATTCTTAAATGTGGGTATTTCATGTTTTTTCTGTGCCATTTATGAGTCGGAGTGTTGGTTAAAGTCTTAATATTCATGTCTGTGCTGTTGTTGGGCAAATGTGCGGCGTATCAGATATGCAGCAGACGTCGTCAGTTCACTATTTTTGCAGAGTTATGGCAGCCATTGTTTTTTTTTTTTCCATCTCAAGGATTGCTTGTTGAACTCTGGATGTTATGCCGTTGCTGTTTTGTTCCCACTTTCTTTTTCTGGCTTTTTTTATTATCCTCTATTCCTCTGTTTATATAATATGCACTCAATGTATATGCACATATGATTTGTATGTCCAGGATATACTGTATGTATATGAATGAAGAAGGAGAAGGGGAGGGGGGAAAAGTCAGTTGCCAGTACAGCTACAAGGATGAGAGAATGTTAACATCGCCAATTGTGCGTGACACAACTTCAAAATCCCTGTGTGTTGATGCATTAGTGATTTATGCTCACATCCCTGAGTCCTGTGAAAAAAGTTGAAGGCTGCGGGGGGGAGACTGAACCATTCTGCATAACTCTGATATCGACTGTGTTGCTCAGAGAGGTATTGTTTTGTGTGTGTGTGTGTGTGTGTGTGATGTTTTTAGATCTCGGCGCTTTCAGTGGGAAGACCCGCGGCGGGGTTTCGGTGCGTGAAGGCCAAGGTGTGGTCCTCATGTGTACGCCTCCTCCTCATTCACCAGGTGAGAAATTATGCATGAGCTAAAATCACTGCTGGAAGAATAATAATAATAATAATATTAAAGAAAAATATGTTTTTTTTTTGGCGGGGTGGGGGGGGCGGGGTTTCCACTGCTGTGACTGCTGATCAATAACATCATCACTACTCAACTGCAACAGCTGCGTTGTTGTTGTTTTCCCAAGGTGAAGTTTTCAAAAAAAAAAAAAAGTATCTCGGAATGACTTAAAATTTTCTATAACAATACTCGGCATCGCCCTGAACAAGGATCATTCAAAAATATTAGCAAACCTCTTAAGGAATATTTTTAATGAATTTTTGAAATGGAGGAAATTATCAATATTAAAGAAAAAGATTGGTTTTGGGGGGTTTTTTTTTCCCGCTGCTGTGGCTGCTGATCAATAACATAATCACTACTCATTTTCATAACTGCAACAGCTGCATTGTTGTTGTTGTTGTTGTTTTCCCAAGGTGAAGTCTTCAAAAAAACAAAAAGTATCTCGGAATGACTTGAAATTTTCCATCATAGTAGTCGGCATCGCCCTGAACAAGGATACATTGAAAATATTCGCAAACTTCTTAAGGAATAGTTTTAATGAATTTTTGAAATTCAGGAAATGATGCACTTTGACACTGAGGTGATTTTCTTCAAAAAAAACTAAAAGTATCTTGGAATGACTTGAAATTTTCTATAACAATACTCGGCATCGCCCTGAACAACGATTATTCAAAAATATTAGCAAACCTCTTAAGGAATATTTTTAATGAATTTTTGAAATGGAGGAAATTATCAATATTAAAGAAAAAGATTGGTTTTGGGTTTGTATTTTTCCCGCTGCTGTGGCTGCTGATCAATAACATAATCACTACTCATTTTCATAACTGCAACAGCTGCATTGTTGTTGTTGTTGTTGTTTTCCCCAGGTGAAGTCTTCAAAAAAACAAAAAGTATCTCGGAATGACTTGAAATTTTCCATCATAGTAGTCGTCATCGCCCTGAACAAGGATACATTGAAAATATTCGCAAACTTCTTAAGGAATAGTTTTAATGAATTTTTGAAATTCAGGAAATGATGCACTTTGACACTGAGGTGATTTTCTTCAAAAAAAACTAAAAGTATCTTGGAATGACTTGAAATTTTCTATAACAATACTCGGCATCGCCCTGAACAACGATCATTCAAAAATATTAGCAAACCTCTTAAGGAATATTTTTAATGAATTTTTGAAAATGGAGGAAATTATCAATATTAAAGAAAAAGATTGGTTTTGGGTTTGTATTTTTCCCGCTGCTGTGGCTGCTGATCAATAACATAATCACTACTCATTTTCATAACTGCAACAGCTGCATTGTTGTTGTTGTTGTTTTCCCCAGGTGAAGTCTTCAAAAAAACAAAAAGTATCTCGGAATGACTTGAAATTTTCCATCATAGTAGTCGTCATCGCCCTGAACAAGGATACATTGAAAATATTCGCAAACTTCTTAAGGAATAGTTTTAATGAATTTTTGAAATATAGAAATGATGCACTTTGACACAAAGGTGATTTTCTTCAAAAAAACAAAAAGTATCTTGGAATGACTTGACATTTTGTATAACAATACTCGGCATCACTCTGAACAAGGATCATTTGAAAATATTAGCAAAACTCTTAAGGAATATTTTTAATGAATTTTTGAAATGGAGGAAATTATCAATATTAAAGAAAAAGATTGGTTTTGGTTGGGTTTTTTTTTCCCGCTGCTGTGGCTGCTGATCAATAACATAATCACTACTCATTTTCATAACTGCAACAGCTGCGTTGTTGTTGTTGTTGTTGTTTTCCCAAGGTGAAGTCTTCAAAAAAACAAAAAGTATCTCGGAATGACTTGAAATTTCCCATCATAGTAGTCGTCATCGCCCTGAACAAGGATACATTGAAAATATTCGCAAACTTCTTAAGGAATAGTTTTAATGAATTTTTGAAATATAGAAATGATGACACTGAGGTGATTTTCTTCAAAAAAACAAAAAGTATCTCGGAATGACTTGACATTTTGTATAACAATACTCGGCATCACTCTGAACAAGGATCATTTGAAAATATTAGCAAAACTCTTAAGGAATATTTTTAATGAATTTTTGAAACTGAGTAAATTATCAATATTAAAGAAAAAGATGGGTTTTGAGGGGGTTTTTTTCCCCGCTGCTGTGGCTGCTGATCAATAACATAATCACTACTCATTTTCATAACTGCAACAGCTGCGTTGTTGTTGTTGTCCCAAGGTGAACTATTTTATTCCATTCTCAGCTATTATGAAATTATAAAATGGTTAAGCAACAGCAAACGCAGATTCGTGGAAATTAAATTTGCCGCCTCATTAGAAATAGAAAGAAAATGCATCCCCACTTATTTTGTACAGGCAGAGCGTGGACACCACCACGCTGTTGTCCTCTAATGTACGATATGACGTGACTCATCCAGGCTTTTCTGTTTGCATCAGCTCTGTTGTGCGTCCACAGCACCCCTGGTAATGTTTGCTAAGTGCTCTTTAGCACCCGTGCCTGTTATTTTGCACGGTAACAACCGGAAAGTAAAAAAAATAAATAAAAAAAAAGGATTTAATAATCCTTGATGATTGACATTGTCATACATTTCGCGATAACAATCACATCAGGTGTTGTTGTTGTTGTTGTTGTTGTTGTTGTTTTCACACCGTTGCACTTACATTTAAATTTGTCCCAAGCTTAACAAAAGACTTTCTGCTGAATAATAAGTCGTAATAAAATGTGTGATTGACATCGAATTAGAATCAAATTATGCGAGGTGATGTCGTAGAGTGCGATCAGCCTAATTGAAGCGATAATTTCCTGTCATTTGTAAAATTGGGCCAGATTTCTTTTTTGTGTTTTTTTTGGAGCCTCATGTTTCCCATTCGTTATATTACATCGAGAAAAGTTTATCAATGCAATATATTACACAAAATGATCAAAATGGCAATTTCAGAATGCTAATTTGTTGAAGATCCCCATCAAATAGCATTTTAATACATTTTACATGATAGATACATTTTCTGATTTTTTTTTTTTACTTCTTAAATATGACTATTTTCTGGTTTATTTGCTCCATTTGACAAAAAAGCTGAAAAGACGTGAGAACATCATGATTTCCAGGTTTGGTAAACACTGATCGTCATTTTTCAACATTTTCCTACATTTAATGGACAAACGAACACTCGATTTATCGAGAAAGTAATCGACAGATTACTCCTAAGCAGTCGCCACAGCAAAAAAAACAATCTTGCGAGGACCCATCATAGTTGAATTACATGTGATGGAAGAAAGGATGTTTTTCCCATCTGTGGATGTAGAGAAGGTACATGCTTCAAGGAAGAAATTATTAGATTATGGTGATAATCTGGATACAAGTCCAGATTCTGGATTTGTTAGCTAATGTTTTCGCCCCCACACTAGAGGTTAATTTGCCAGATTTCGGTCCCTGTTCCGGCCCTACCAACAGAACCAATTATTAACCTGTAATGTGAGGGGGTTAAACAGATGCAATTTAACGTCATCTGACTCATCCCGATCAATACACCGTCTGATTTGACGCTACATTAAAGGGACACAGTGTAGTATTTATGGGTTTATATAACCCAAAATCCACTTTTTTATACATATTATGTGCTCCTGCATTGTCTAGTCGCTGTATAATAGTTTTTCATTTTCGTAGTGTTTCAAAAAAGCATGTAAAATAACATGGTCGCGGGCCGCGGTTGCATAGCCACTGTTAGCAGCGAGACGCCATGTTTCTACCGGAGCCTGTAAGGACAAACCAGAGAGAACAAATCAAGCGTCTCTTTACTTGTCCCGCCTCCACTCTCTCCGCTTCGCCTGCTACGGCCGCGGTAGCTCCGCCCTCTCCCTCGCCTCACGAAACCTCATCTGCTGACACGGAGAAAGACGACGAGGACGACATTTGACCGGCTGAGGACACCGTAGCGCTCAGGGAAGGGAGGGGGTGAGCAGAGGAGCAGTACTTTGTTGTAAAGTTCAGCATCAAAAAAAAAATTATTATTATTATTATTATATGATTTGGCGACCCCCAGAAATCATCTCGCTACCCCAATTGGAGCCGGGACCCCAAGGTTGAGAATGGATGGTTTATGTTAAAGTGAGTGTGACGTGCAATATATTTTGCTATCGTTGGCTTCTGTCGCACTCCAGAGCAGACTTAGACATTTAAACTGGTAAATAAAATAATAGAGTACAGTTGGAGAGTTTAAAATGACCAAAAGCAACAGAAAAGTTCCATCAAGGAGAAGTTTGGACTGTCCCATCTTGAAAAGATGAGATTCTGGTCTCTGCAAACGTTAACCATGATCCAAGCATGTACACGTGTGGCTCTGCCGACGCTCACAGATATGCTGTTAAACAATATTTGGGTTCAACTGGTTGTGGCGGAATTTGAAGACATTAAAGTAGCCACTTAAAGCAAAGAGGTCTCCTGAGTGGAGATAATTTGAAACCACTGAGATGTGAAAAGTTTATTATTTTTTCTATTACATGGCTTTGAGCAAAACACTGTGTGTTTTTTTTGTCAACAGTGTTTTACACAAATCTAAAGTCTAATGTCCTTTGAATTAAACCTGCTGGGTCGTGTACGTGATTTAAAGTTGAAAATCCTACAGCGTGAGGAGTGTGACAGATAGATTAGAGCAGAATCAAAGAGTTGGGAAATATCGCTCGACAATGTTGAATAGATTAATTTGTCCCCCCCCGAGTTTCACAGTCCTGTTTTTTCCCCCGTCTAATATCATGATGGATGTGGCCGCGTGGAAGTGTGCACAACAGACAAAGCAAACAGCACGACGTCAACGTCAGCATCCGGCTCTATGTTCATCATAGTCACATTCCAGCAAATCATCCATTCATCTAGCCATTCATTTTATTACCCACTTATTCATCATCAAGGTCATTTTGACAACTTATTCTGGGAATCTATGCTGTTTTTTTTTTGTTTTTTTTCCCACCATTGTATTTTCTTCTATTCAACTATGTAATCTGCATTATAAAGAATAGTAAATCCATATGAACTTACTATACGTGCTGCCGAGTCTGCCCACCTACACATTTCCATTCATGAATAAAATATTTAAGGGTTGAAACGTAGATGCAAACATCGTTGACGTCTCATAATATTCATAAAAGATGTAAAGAGTCAAAGAAACCGTGCCCTGTACGCCCGTCTTTCTTGCTTTGGTTTTACACAAATTATTACATACAATACACGGAACCTACATAACCGAGCTGAATGGAATCGCTTCACCTTCACACACTCATTGGAATCTTGTAGGATTATAATGTTTTTTGCATCCTTTGCATGCAGATTACACAGAGATTATACATGTTTGCAGATTAATTGTACAGCGTAATAAACGTGTCTTTGTAAAAAACGAATTGCACTGATAGAAAAAAAACAAAAAACATTTGGCATCTGGGATTTTTACCCAGCCTGCAAATGTACGTGTTCATTTACGACCCCGCAGCAATCCTAAATATATGTATTTAGCCTTTATTTATCTTTTTTAACAGAACTACAATTATCTCTGAGGTCTCACTCTGAGCGCTGTCCATGGTGCTGATATTGCTCTTTCCTCAATCCCTGGCCACACGGGTACAGGAGCTGCATGCTAAAATTACACACATTATGCACATTGAAACTACAAGCTAAACTACATTACACACAATAACAATTGTCAAATCATAAATATAAAACATGATCAGTGCAATAAAGTATCCAATCCAATCCAACTTTATTTATAACGCACTTTATCAGCTGAAACAAACGTACACACCTGTGACGTAATAAACCGAAGAACAAACAGTAAAACAAAAAAATACTGTAGAAAAAAACAACACAAATAAACAGGTCATACAATAAAACCATAAAACAGATAAGTATGAGAAGACTTAGGCTAAAACTGCACTAAAACGCAACTTACAAGTCCAATAACCTGAATATGCCAAGCTGTGGCTTAAATAAACAAAATACAGACAAATCGTGTTTGGCTGCACTGCGTAAAAAAAATAAAGAAAGAAAATAATCGAGATTACATTTCCAAGATTTAGCCTGCTCGTCATGCTATTCCAGCACACGACCAGCTGAGCTGAGCGTGCACCTGCTGCGGGCGCTGGCTGCTGGAATACGCAACACTACTTTGGCCCGGTGTGGAGAGGAGAGGGCTCACAGAGCGGTGATCTCTCCAGAAAGGTTCTTGGCAACTGGTGGTGGATCTAAACAAAGGCTTCATGGAATAAATGATGATTATGTGTGTGTGTGTGTGTAAGTGTGTGTGATGGGGAGGGGAAGGTGGTGGAATATACAACAGGCAACGAGTCGTTCATAGATGAACATGGGTTCTTTCTTTTTTCTTCTCTTTCTTTCAAGTCCATCTGGACCTGTCACCACAACTACCAGAGGGGTTTTTTTTGTGGGGAAATTATAACTCTGTGACTCTAAGGAACGGCTTTATACTGTATTTAAAAGATCCAGTCGTCAATGGCAGAAATGGGAATATCGGAAAAAAATATTCTTAGATGAATAATTGATTTTTTTTTTACTTTGCTGTAAGAAAATTTAATAAAGATTATTATTACGTTAGCTAGCTGCTAAGTGAACACCCGCAGCATGTCAAGAACCGCGGGTAGCTAGCTACTTAGCTAGCGCTTACTGATAGCTCAAGCTGGTGTGCAATTTGTGTATTATATTTTTAACTTACACTTGATATGTTTCTTCAAATTCAAAGATGAATTTTTGAAGGCCATTATTTCAGAATCTTTTGGGAGACAGAGAAGGCATTTCATTCGATATGAATGCTAGCTGCTAAGTGAACACCACAGCATGTCAATAACCGTGGGTAGCTCGCTACTAAGCTAGCGCTTACCCAAGCTGGTGTGCCATTTGTGTATTATGTTTGTAACTTACACTTGCTATGTTTCATCAAGTTCGAAGGTAAATTTTAGAAGGTCGTTATTTCACATTCTTAAATTTTAATATAGAAAATATATAGAATTTAGAAAAAGTTTATTCTAAGATGAATAATTGATATTTTCTGCATTTTGCTGTCAAATAAAATAAGATAAAATAAAAGATAGCTGTCATTTAGTGATGGGTCAAACATTCCTTACAGCGTGGCTTTATGATAGCCAGCTAGTTAACGTTAGCTAGCTGCTAAGTGAACACCGCAGCATGTCAAGAACCACGGGTAGCTAGCCACTTAGCATTTAGCAATATCTCTCTGTATCTAAAAGATACAGTAGTCAATGGCAGGAATGGGAATATAGAAAAAGATTATTCTAAGATGAATAATAGATATTTTCTTCACTTTGTTGTAAGAAAAAAGCACAATTTAATAAAGATTATTTGTTATTTTGACTGATACAGACGAGCACGTTTAACATTCACACATAAAAGTTGCAGAATGTGCACATGAGGCAAAAATCACGACTTGTTGTTAATCAAAAAACTATTTGATTAGAATCCAGAGTTGATAAACGCAGCTGGCCGGACTCAAATGTGCCGTCAGCTGTTTGACAGGCAGTCGGCGCTGATGCAAACTTCTGGGCATAATCAACTTTAAATCAGATGAGTTTCTCCTGATTTGTCCTGAAGTCTCGCTCTTGTCATGCACGGAGAATATAAAAAAAAAGGCCATTGTTTGACATTCTTTGCCACAGACCCAACCGGCACCCATTGATATTCTACAGTGCTTTACAAGGAAGGAGGCGATCATTAATAGTCTAAAAAGATGTTGTTGGGGTTTTTTGTTTTTTTTTGTGTAAAAATTGTTTTCTTTTGATCGCCAAAGAAATGCAGATTTCTAAACTGAGTAGAATAGACAATTACAGACAAAGTAGGCACTTATCCCTGCGTTCTCCCTCTTTCGCAGAGATTATCTACAGCTGGGTGTTCAACGTGTTCCCGTCCTTCGTGGCCGAGGACAGCCGGCGCTTCATCTCCCAGAGCACGGGGAACCTGTACATCTCCAAGGTGCAGCCGTCTGACGTGGGGAGTTACATCTGTCTGGTGAAGAACACGGTGACAAACGCCCGGGTTCTGAGCCCTCCGACGCCTCTCACGCTGAAAACTGACGGTGAGGCTCTCTCCCCTTTTATACGACCTCTAACAAATGATAACACGGGTCAACAAACACCAAATTTATTGTTGAAGTTTTTCGCGGGGATTTGGGATAATTTTGATGTGCTGAATCCAAAAATCACACTGGTTTTGCTCAATCAGGTCAACTTTCTGAACAAAGCTACATTTCTTTTCTTCTTTTTTTACGTCTTTGTTCACATGTGCGGGTATTTTCACGTCATATGATGCAAAATGATTTTATATTTCTTGCGATTAACAAATTCTGAAGATTTTGCATTTGCCAACTTATGACTAAGTGTTTTTTTTAAGTGGACATAGACCAGAAGTTCCAATTAACGCTGTAGTTTAGTGTGTATCTGCGTCATTACCTTGTTTAGGAAGCCCTGAAGTCCCGGTCCGGTTTACGTAAACACCGGTTCCCCTGAACAGCAGATCGTCCTGCTCCGGGCACTAGTCCGGGCACATCCGGTTGCGTACATTGAACCGCAGAAGAAGTATAACGTCTGTTGTGGAGGTGTTTCACGAGAGACAGTGTCTTCTGACTCTGGGTCTGACTCCGTCATAAAAGTCGTAAAAGGGACTGTGGCGGGGAGTCGTGAAGAAGCTATTTTTAAACACTGTTAAAACAATGTTTTGATAATGAGTAGCAGTGCATCCACAGTTCCAGAAGGGGGAGCTGCGCTTCTGAGAGCGGGTATGTCACTTCCGGGTATTGGCCAATCACAAGACAGTTGGGAAGGCTCTACGCTGGCTGGCCAATCACAACACACTCTGTCTTTTGGGGGTGAGATTTATGTCTGAAATATCGCGGCTGAGGAACAGCGTCAGAAAAGAGGGATTTCTATCGGCTCGTTTACAGCAACTAGGAGTTTTTTGATCATAAAAACAAGTTAATATATGTAAATAGACCTCCATAACTCACATATATGTGCAACAGGACCACTCTGTTAGCTTTAATATATTTTACAAGTGAATGAAATGGCTTCGACGAGAAGATCTTGCAAAAATAAGCCTGGCGTATTCGGCTACATCTTCGGTGAATACACCATTGTTCCTAACAGTAATCTAGTCGCATAAGGCGTGCTTACCATGCTTATTTTGGTGTTACACTTGGTGACCAGGATAAAGCTTGGGCTAAATGTAATTAATTTAGTCAGAAGATCGGATTTTTCTAAATCAAATTAGCATAAAAACCTGACATGATTGAGAAAAATGGATGTCGTTTTTTGGATTCAGTGGTACAAAATGGTCCTAACTCGGTTGAAAAGACGTAGACAACTTACACATTTTTTGTTGTTGTAACCCAGTGTAATAGAACACAATGGATAAACCACACAGAAAGTATGAGAGAATGTTATTTTTGGAAATCCTTTAGCTAAGTATATTTTGTCTCACAATGCATTTGAAAGAAAAATAACCGGGTCAAACAATGTGACGGAGGGTCCTCTTCTCCTCACATTAGCAGAGTGGGGGGGAGTTGTGGATTCCATACACTGTGTAAATAGCTAGCTAGCAACGCTTTAACATCAGTGTGGGGAGTCTTCTTCACTCACAATTGGCTCCGGCGAAACTGCCCGTCGGGGAAATCATTTTCCGGGCATAAAATTAACTGAATCAATGGCCCATGCTGTGGATGGGAATTCACTTTTTATACTAGCCTCGCAGGAGCCGTGCGCCGGAGCTGGAGTTTGTTGGCGAGTCAGGTGTGGATTTCAGCCACAGGCGTTTTTCGTGACTAGACGGAGCTCGGTGCCCGGTGACGTTTCACGCTGCTGCTGGGATTAGTGAAACTATGAAAAGGTTGTTTTTGCGAATTAGAACCACGTTTGCTCCGATGGTCCAACATGAATTTCCCACTTAAGGATTACGTTGCTTGTGCGAAACAGTCCTCAGAGACTTATGTAACGCTGAGCCGTGTTTAATTTCTCTCTCTGACTCAATTATGGATATGAGTGAGAGATTTTGCTACTATGTAAAGAAACAAACATTATTATCGTTGTGTTTTTTTTTTGTTAATGATGATTAAAGGAATAGGAATCAATTTAGCAGCATCCACATTGATGATATGTGCCTTTGAAGGACAACACTCTAACCCCGCAGCACAACCGGGGGCACCAATCAAATCTCTACAGCCGTAAGCTCATTATGCCGGAGAATGTCTTGGCATCGCATCTCACAATGTTCAGCAGCCGTGTGTATTGTTGTCGGGGGGGTCGAAAAATGCCCGAAATTACATTGGCAAACCCTCGCGAGCGGATACCCAAATGTTCCGGTTGCAGCGCGAGTCCCCCCCCCCTCTCAGTCATTGGAGTCTGACCAATCAGACGCCGCAATCTGTTCCCCGGTAAAAGTGGGTGATTATTACACAGCAGATAGTTCAAGGTGTATTTGTGTGCGTGCATGCGCGTGCGTGTGTGTGTGTGCGTTACCACTGTCAACTCTAGCCCTGAGTCTCTTAATCAAAACAAGCACCTGGTCTCCATTATACCTCGCTGGAAGCCATCGATCGTCTCTTCACAATCCACCTTGAGCTGATGGGGGGGGCTAAACGCTAACCTCTAGGCTAATGCGCTGTTATTAAAACAGACATACTCTTTAAAGGGATACTTCACCGATTTGAATGTGGCTTTGTATTGCTAGAATAGCAGTAGTATTTTTTTGAAAATGTGCTTACCTTAAAATCTGTTTCCATTTTCAATATTTGCCCTACTGTGATGCAAAACGCGTCATTTGACTCACAGTAGGGCACATTTGGATAAGGGAAAACAGATTTTTTTACAAGTCAGGGAAAAACTGAGGGAGAGGAAGCACATTTTCAAAAAAATACTACTGCTATTCTAGCAATACAAAGCCACATTCAAATCGGTGAAGTATCCCTTTAATATAGACGTTTAACATAGAAGCATTCATTTACTTTTTAATCAATGTTTTTCTGGCTAAAGAGAAGTTTTTACGTCATACGCCCTAGTTTAAGATGCAGGTGTTGTCTGACATCAACATGTTTTTACAAAGTCGTACTGCAGAACGCGGGGAGTCGGTGGTCCATTGATGTCCCGTTTGGTAAATTTTTACTTTGGAAAATCCAGACAAAGGATTTTCAAATGTGAGTGAGTGACAAAACAACGACCACTGAACTTACAGATCAAACCAGCAGAGGATGAAAGCATCATGTGTCACAGTTTTTTGTTCATGAACTCTGGTATATAGGGTGAGTGGTTCAGAAAAATAAAAAAATAAAAACTCTAGCTCTCTTCTTCTGGAGAGTCTATCGGTGAAAGTAAAGTAGCAAATGAGCAGGGTAACAAACAGTTTCAGAAACGGGGTGATGGAACTTTACAGGAACAGAGATTGAAAGGAAAATGTATGAAATGCATTCAGGGAACCACACAAAAACACCATCAACCAAAAACCTTGCTGCTGCTGCTGATGCTGCCACCATCACCGTGTGATATTAGATGTTCTATTAATTGAGTAGTAGTCAGCTCCCGCATATAATGGAATATAGTTATTGCAAATGTGTGCTATTTCTGATGATGTATTTATACTCCTACTGGTACAAAGTGTGAAAAAAGCTTTGTCTAAAACGCAAGAGGGCAATAGTATCCGGAGTGTGTTCTATTCTTGGCTGCACAGTGCAGCACAGAGTTCTACACAAACTTCCAGCGTCAGTGGATTTACCTTTTATATATGACGGCAATGTGTCCCAGCTAGAGTCTGCAAATGATGGCTTTTTCAAATGCTAACTGCTGTTAGCTGCCGTTAGCCTCAGTGGCGCTGACGTAGTTTCCTGCGTCTCATTTGCATTTAAAGAGACAGGCACTCAAACGCGAGCATTCTTAACAGGGCTGTTTTGTCAGGGTGATTGAACTGCTATGGTATTTTGACCAAAGCATGTCACAGACATGTTCATTATTCGTTAACTTGTAGAAATAGGGTATAATATAGTCTCCTTTTAGTACAGTAGTGGAGTAGTTCTACTTCTTTACTAGGTGCCAGAGGTTGCAGTTGTCCTGCAGCAGCATCGGCATCAGCCGTGCAGCCTGTTGTGACCATGAGACATTCTCACTCTCCACAGTGACGGTAATAACAGTGAGAGATAACGACGACAGACACGCCGTCTCCACACGGGCATGTCTTCCATGCTGCATGATGAATTATTATTGACGACCTTAGGCCCCCCCAGCCATATTGGATGTCAGCATGATTTTCTACTAACGCGCATATTTTTAGTGCGTGCCGTCAAAACATCTTAGTGTCGGACGCCGCGAATAGACACATCCTGCAATCAAAAAAAATATACCAGAATAGAATTATTAATACACCATAGGATTGTTTTGTTACTCATATTTTCTTAATTGAGGACATGCCGAAACTATAAATGAGCAGTTTCCCCCTGCCTGCCTATTAAAACCTCTGCCTTATCCCCAGGAAGATTTTTTTTTTTTTTTCTGTCTTAAAAACATAAATCATGAGGAATGAATAATTAACCGGGACCAAAGATTGTCTGCTATATTACAACATGTTTTTTGGGGGACTGTTAATCATGTTCTTTGTATAAAACAAGGCGGCACTTGCTGATACGGAATAGACGGAGGAGCGGCGCCTTGAGGGCAGCTTTGTCACAGAGTGCTCCACGAGGGTGTGACAATCCAATTACCATTAGCCGGCCGAGACACGTCCAGCTGTCCAGGAATTTGACCTAGATGGAGACGGCGTGTGTGTGTGTGTGTGGATAAGATTATTTCCCTTTGTTTTAAAAAAGGCAAATTGAAATGTTTACATTTTTGAATACAAAATGAATCCTAGTTTATTGTTTTATACCTTTGTTATAGCTTACACCGAGCTATATACATGTATATCTGTGCTTAAATGGCTCTGTGCCAAAAAAAAACAAACAGCCTTAGCTGCAGGCTATAATAGTGTTTGTGCTTGGTTCACTCCATTCTTGTGAATGCGATATCTCAAGAAACACGGTGCAGGAGTCCAGTCAGAGAAAGGCGCACACATTCTCTTGGGCTCCCGTTGCACCCTGACCACTTAGCTTTAGGGCTTTGGTTTTGCAGGTCAAATGTGGCGCGGGGTGGAGTGATATACTTGTTGAGGCAGAAGGGTAGAGAAATGTGAAGTGTTGAGGGCTAACTTGCCCTTCAAACAACAGATTTTCTCCGGAGCAATGGAGAGCTAAGAAATAGTATTTCTGAAAACTAATGTTATCGTCAAAAAAAGGCAAAAATGTAGGTTTGCAAGTTGTGTCGCTAACCCACAACCAAAGGCCAGTTTGCAGTATCTTGTACATTCCATATACTTGGCCACTTAGTATTCCCAGACCTGTCACGGTTGCTAACCTGATGTCTATGTCGCACGCTCAAGGGGGGGAGAAGCGGGATTAGGGTTGAATTGTGTCGATATCGGTGGTTAAAGAACAAGGTCATTTTGACCTTCCAAATTGTTTTCGCCGAGAGAATCCCATTATATAGTGGCACACATCTTCACTCCTCGATCAACTGTTTACATTTTGGGGTCGGCCAAAGTGCAAGGTTCACAAAAGTCAAGCAAAATATTGGCTTTTCCTTTTTTATGTCAAGATATGCAGACCGTAGACCGAACCTGCACAGTTATTCCAATTTCCCAAGTTCCAAGGTTCTCCATAATCTAACAATCTATTACGGCCACTTCGCCTCGCCTCGGCACATGGCACGGTTAAGTTGACGTTCCACTAGCATAGTACCTGGTACCACGTAGAGACGTCCGAGACACAAGAATCAAGCCGAACAATGCCAAACACCCTGCCGAAGCCCTTTTCACAACGCACTGTTTAGTATCTCTTTAGGTCCACCTTAAAAAATAAGTAAACAGAAACTTAAGGGACAGGAAATGACATCAGCCACAGTGGCTACTGGGAGCTAACAGCACTTAGCATTTGGAAAAGTGATCATTTGCAGGCTCTAGCAGGCACATTGCCGTCATATATAACATGTATCCACTGGACAGATAAATCCTCTGAGGCTGGAACTGTTTGTGTAGAACTCTGTGCTGCACTGTGGAGCCAAGAATAGATCTTTTCAAGGACTTCCGGTTTTCGGAGACAACAATTCCAGGAATTTAGCGCATTGTGACGTCCCAGTGAGCGCGGAAGTCAACATAGCGTGTTTTATCTCCTATAGTTAGACTAAAGGGGGACCACAAAAACATGATTGAGTCTTTTTTCACAATTTGCCGACTGTTAGAGTCCCAAATATAAGGATTTAAATGATTAAAAAGTTGATTTTGCATAATATGGGACCTTTAAAAAAGACTTAGCAATCCTAAAAACAGGGGTTAATCGCCAACAATTACCAGGGAAATGTCTAAAATCTCAATATTTAACAGTGGAGTCTGGTGTATTTCATAGTGGAAAAGAGCCATTAGTGATTGTAACACTTAAGATAAGATGCCTTTATTCTCACTATGTTCATAATACACAGTGGTATTGAGGTAGATATATCTTTCTATGCTATTGTTAGCTTAAAATCCAACATTATAAGTGAAGGTCAGCAGTGTTTTACAACAAGCCTGTGCACGATGCCACTCAGACTCAGACCGAATACGACGCTGACCGTGATCTTGCATGCGAATATGAATTATTGAGAATTCTTTACACGTGATGGTTTCGGCTGCTCTGAAGTCATAAATGTTGTGAATGAGACTGAAATTGAAAAAGTTCTTTGGAACAAAATATAAAACTCCTCTTTTTTTTTTCTACCTGCTGTGACCATTTTTATGACACAAAAAGGTGTCGGTGCACATGTGGGAGGTATAATTATGGTTTTCTCAAAATGTCATGCCAGTCATTTGTCTTGCTGATTATGTACATTACAGTGCATGTGAAGGAGTGCGCCACATGGTGTCAATTTTTTTTTTTTTCCTCCTTCTTGTGAACTGAAGCAGGTGCCGGGGGGTTAGTTGTGTGTCCGTCAGAGCGCTCGAGCGTCTGTGTGCGTTCGACGTTAAAGTACGGTAAAGAGAACGAGGGGCTCATGCAATATTCATGATCACAAGCTTCCTGCTTAATAAGACAGATAATCGTAATGAGATCCCAGTTGAAGGTGCTTTTCCTTTGTTACTTCGAATTTGCTCAATGTCACCTGACATACCGCGAGAGCAAATGGATATAAATGGCCGCCTTTAACGCACAGATGACTAAACAGAGAAAACACATCCTCTGGCTGTGAGAGTGGAGGAGTCAGTGGCACGTGGACGACTAATTCTTGAGGACAATTAACAGGTTTTTTTTTGTTAGTTTGTCACGTTATCTGTGGCTTTTGAGCTTTTCTAACATTGGCTCTGCATACATAGATGGCAATAATGCAATAAACGGATGCAGAAATATCAATTTACCTGATGTTCATGTGCATTTCCAAAGCTGCCTTTGACGACATGAGAAATAACAAGCATCGCAGGGATAATGCACTGGGCTAATACTATGCCCAAGTCGTACCTAATTTTCCCTCCATGTAATCATTAATTACTTTTTGATATTTTAACCCTTTAAGAATGAGCGTATCGCAAGCATGACCGTAATTATGCGACGGTTTTGCAGGAACCTGGTTAAAGGAGATTTGGAAATACTCCTCGACATATTTTCCATTTTTTGGACATGTCATTTTAAAGATGTTTTAGACTGTTCACATTTCAAATTTAACGTGCAAAATCTGTCTGTCAAAATCAACTACAATGTTGTTGTTTTTTCTAAATAAAACATTTAGTTTTTCTTCATTTTAAATAGTTTTTACACTTTTTTAACATGGCAGTAAATTGTAGTAAAGTTGCAGTAAATAACGGCCAGACGTTGAAAGTTATCCTGGAAAAATGGGCAAAAAACCAAGGACATTTTCTGGCCCTTTTATGGTTAAAATAAGCTAAATAAGGTCCAGTCATTTACAATCATTTTGAGGCTTAGGTGTTAAAGGGTTAATGTCTACAGTCATATATGCTATTGCTTGAAAAAAAAAGAAGCTTATTTTATGTTTTATTTATAACTATATATGCTGGGCACGTTAACGGCGGTTAACGCTAACGCACCTTAAGCATGACACGATTCCATGTTTACGTGACTCCCGATTATTAAAATGAGTCTCTAAAGTAAACGCTTAACTTTAAAAACAGAGGCACACGTACGCAGTAACACAGGTACGCTGGTTATTTGTAGCGCTGCTCTTTTCGTTTTAATAAACAGACCGCTCCAGTTCCACTGTAGGCGCAGATAAAGTCGCTAAAAGGAGCTAACGTAGCTAAAAGAGCTAAATGGTAAACGGTGCCTGGACTCCGGTGCCTGCGGCACGTAAACATGACGTTAACGTGTGTGTTTTTTCCCTCAGTCGTCATGGAAACGCGTCATGCGTTAACGTGCGTTAACATTGACGCCGTTAACAACCGTTAACATGTTAGCGTGCCCAGCGCTAATATATACATCTATAGCTATGTATGATGTTATTTTCTTAACTGTGACTGTATTTTAGGCCATCTGACATTACAAAAAAAATATTAATGCAAAAAAAAAATGTTAATGCTAATCTTTCACATATACCAGGCTGCAATAATCCAAACCAAAAAAATCCAGTTTCCATGAAGTATATTGAAAATAATTCATTTTTTGTGTTTTTTAGATCATAAAATCAAGGTGCATCATGAATAAACCTGGCAATTTGAGGGTTTAAAATAAAAAATATATATTAATATTTGATATGGATGGAAAGAGGAGATGTTGGTCTAAAACCTTAAAAAAAAAAAAAAGGCAAAAATACAGATGTATACTATTTTTATAGCTGTGTACTTTCATGCGCACCATTTGGTGCTCTGGGTGTGTTAACGTGATTTTTTTAAAGACGCGTTAAAGGGTTAAGTCATTTCGAACTCACCTAGATGATCTGTTTTTTGGTTGCGGATCGAAATTATTGTTATTATCCAACTGCATACTCGCAACATCATGAAATTCACATTTGCTGCGTCGCGTAACCGCGTTGCTACTAAAACAACATACAAGGCAGCGGAACGTGGACGTCTTTTGCTATTTTTAAAACCACCTTACCGCCGAGTCCCTGTGTAGCGGAGGGGAAAAATGCCGGATAATGGGAAATGGAAGGAGTAAGTGGCTGTTTTCAATCTGCGTGCGTCTAACATCTGCAATCCCTCTCTTTCTCAACCCTTTTTTCCCAGGTGTCATGGGCGAATATGAGCCCAAAATTGAAGTGCATTTCCCCACATCTGTCCTGGCTGCCAAAGGAGTCACTGTCAGGCTGGAGTGCTTCGCTCTGGGGAAGTAAGTAAACCGTGTCGCACGCGCTGCACAAATATAGGTAGATAGTAGTACTCCGGTACAGCAGTATATTAATCGCCAGGAACAGTAAAGCGAAGCGTATCGCTGCACTGTCACTGTCAGGATAATACCCCCTTGTGTTTTTGTCTCGCGTTGAAAATTAGATTATGCCATTACCTGAGCGGGGAAAGCAGACATATCTTGTCTTCAGGCGGGATGTTAAGTGAGTGTCGAGGAGTGTAGGCATCGCGGATGACACGTTTAGAGCATGAGGGAACGAGGCTTGAATGGGGAATTCATCCCCCGGGGGGGGGCTGGTGTGTTGTCATAATTGAGAGCCCTTAATGTAAGTGTGTTTCCTGGGTGCCTTTCTGAGTCTGTTATGAATGTAGAAAAAGCCAAGGTTATGGCTACGGAAAAAATGAGTTTTGCTAATAGTCGTCTGCCAGGAGGGAAAACATGTTTCTCCACAGAGACTGAAATCCAAAGCACTTACCCCGGTTACTAATGTTAGCTTTGCTGGCTTCATGGTTTTTGGATGCAAACAGCCTAAAAAATAAAGACACCAACCAATCATCTTTTTTTTTTAATCCGTTCTATGATCCCGAAAAAAAAAGTTGTAGTGTTTAAAAAATACAATTAATAATGTATTAATATTGCACGCATAGTGTTTTATCATCACTACTCCATTTTGTTTGTAATTATTCAGCATGAATTATTCATCGGCCGATTCCTATCTTAAGTGCAAACAGTCTCTAATCTACAGGGGACTAAGGACCTCATAATTGTTTGCTTTCATTTCAATTAATTATCCACATTATGGTGAGTCATTCCCCAAATATAAAGACACTGCATTATTATTATGATAATAATTACTGCTGGGCACGTTAACACGTTATACGCCGCTAACGGTGTCAACGTTAACGAATGACGCGCGTGACGTCATGTTTGATTGTAAAAATTAGTCTCCAAAGTAACGCTAAACTTTAAAAACAGAGGCACACATACGCAGTGCACAGGTACGCTGGTTATTTGTAGCGCTGCTCGTTTCCTTTAATAGACCACTCACAGTTCGACTGTGGGCGCGCTAATGGCGCTAAAGGGGCTAATGCAGCTAATGGAGCTAACTGGGAAACGGTGCCTGGACTCCGGTTGCCTTGGTACGTAAACAGGACGTCACGCGCATCTTTTTCCGGTCAGTCGTCATGGAAACGCGTCATGCGCTAACGTGCACTAACGGTGCTAAAGGAGCTAACGGAGCTAACTGGTAAACAGTGCCTGGACTCGCGTGCCACGGCACGTAAACATGACGTCACGCGCATCTTTTTCCGGTCAGTCGTCATGGAAACGGGTCACGGGTTGACGTGCATTAAATGTGCGCTAAAGGAGCTAATAGAGCTAGCTGTTCAACGGTGCCTGGACTCCAGTTGCCGCGCGGCGCGTAAACATGATGTCACGCGCGTCTTTTTTACAGTCAGTCGTCATGGACACGTGTCATGCATTAACGTGCATTAACAGCGCTAAAGGAGCTAACGCACTTTGATGCCACCGCACGTAAACATGACGTCACGCGCATCTTTTTCCGGTCAGTCGTCATGGAAACGGGTCATGGGTTGACGTACGTTAAATGTGCGCTAACGGAGCTAGCTGTTCAATGGTGCCTGGACTCCAGTTGCCGAGCGGTGCGTAAACATGATGTCACGCGCATCTTTTTTACAGTCAGTCGTCATGGACACGTGTCATGCATTAACGTGCATTAACAGCGCTAAAGGAGCTAACGCACTTTGATGCCGCGGCACGTAAACATGACGTCACACGCATCTTTTTCCGGTCAGTCGTCATGGAAACGGGTCATACATTAACGAGTGTTAATGTGCGCTAACGGCGCTAAAGGAGCTAACGGAGCTAACTGTTCCGGTTGCCGCGGTGCGTAAACATGACGTTGACGGCGTAAACGCGCCGACGTTCCAGGCACGAAAACTAAAAGGCTGTGATATTATTATTCATAATATCTCAGCCTTTTAGTTTTCGTATGAAGATCAGTCAGCAGAAGTTTTTTGGGGAAATGAATGATGAGAAGCGTTGCTTCTTTCCCTCCGTGAAGTAATCTGCGCCCTGATGGCTTTCAGTCAGGCGGTGACTTACCCCTCGTCACACAGAGATGAATGATTTATTGTCGCGCCGCCATTAAGAAACGCCAGTCTTTATATAGCCCTCCTGAAAATGAAGTTAAAATAGGTTTTTGTTCTCCTGTTGATCACTATGCATGATGGCGCAGACGAGTGCCACAGATCCTTGATTCGTGATGTGGCTGCTTTGTAGGCCACAGTCAAGGGCGAAGAGAACAATGACACTTTGAAAATGGATGGGAGACCCATAAAAGCACAGTCTTCCTGAGCGTTTAATGAGTTTCTGGCTGTAATGATATTTTTAGTAAAAGCCCTGTGAGAATTATTATTAATTACGCATTATTTTTTTGTGAAAAAATAAATTCTCCATAGAATGACTGTTGTCTATAATGATATTTCAAGTTTCTTCATGTTTATAAAACACATAAATGGGCTGGAAAGGGGGCGTCATTAGCACTTTTCTGCTAAAGGGCTTTTCCGTATCTTTTATGTGAACAAGCCTCATCTTCAAACAAATTATTGTCTGGGCCTCAACAAGGTTAATCTGACATTTTCCCTACACTACATCAGAGCTGTCTGTAAGAACAAAGCACCTTTTTAATCTTCTCAGGGTGCGAGCCCCCACTGCGTAATTCCCGCCCCAACGACCTGTGGGAGTCGATGCAAATCAAACCTCTCTCGGGTCCCACAGGGAAAAAAATCTCACGCTGGAAATAGCACAGCGAGTACAAACGTAAATGTGTGTTTTAGTGTTTTTCTGCAACTGTCCAAAATGCAACTAATTGAACACAGTAAACCAAATGTGTCACCGCTCACTGACACAAAAACGTTTTTTTTGTGTTTTTGTTTTTTGGAGGTGTATTGAGGCCCATTTCCAGTGTTCTAATGGTACATTTTCTTTGCTAATCGCGTTAGAAGGCTATTGGATGATTAGAAAACCCTTGAAAACCCTTGTGCAGCTATTAGTGCTGGGCACGTTAACGCACGTTAAATTGACCGGAAAAATATGCGCGTGACATCATGTTTATGTGCCGCGGCACTCGGGTCCAGGCACCATTTACTGTTTAGCAGTTAGCTCCTTAAGCGCCGTTAGCGCAGGCTAACTCGCGTTATCGTACGTTAATGCATGACACGTTTTCATGATAACTGAGCAGAAAAAGATGTGCGTGATGTCATGTTTACGTGCCGCGGCGACGGAGTGCGTTAGCTCCTTTGGTGCGTAAGCTCCTGTAGCGCCGCTAACGCACATTAGCGCGTGACGCGTTTCCATGACGACTGAGTGGAAAAAGACGCGCGTGATGGCATGTTTACGTGCCGCGGCACCTGAGTCCAGCGACCATTTAGCAACGTTAGCTACATTAGCTCCTTTAGCGCCGGTTAGCGTGCCTACAGTCGAACTGGAGCGATCTGTTTATTAAACGAAAAGAGCAGCGCTACAAATAACCTGTGTACTGCGTATGTGTGCCTCTGCTTTTAAAGTTTTGCATTACTTTAGAGACTCGTTTTAACAATCGTGAGTCACGTTAACATGACGTCACGCACGTCTTTTCCCCGTCAGTCGTCATGGACGTGCCCAGAGCTAGCAATGATGTTAGCACAGATAAAAAGTTTTGCTGGTTCTTTGAGGAAAAGGGCAAAATTATTATTTGGAATAAAAATCATTATTCCTAATCTTGTCAATGTCTCGACTTTATTTTCTATTCATTTCGCAACACTTTTGATGAACAAAAGTGAGAGAAAGGATAACAAATTTACCAAAATGAGTGATAAAGAATCACATTGCACTAAACCATAGCTTTGCTGTGGACACTGAGCACGTTAATAACGGTTCTCCTTTATTGCCAGTCGATGCAAACCAGTTATTATTCACCCTGTGTTTTTTTTCCCCCCCCTGAAGGAGGATTATCAGGATAATTAACCTGAATTAATTCATTATGGTATTTTTGGAAACAAAACAAATTAAATTGAAGCCCTGGTCTGGTTTTGTAAGCAGCTGTGGAAAAGTCTGGCTGCCGCTGTAGCTGCAGCTCTCGCTGCGTTCACTGCAAAAGAATATGTGAGAATGAAGTTCACCGAGGTTCAAAAAAGCCCTGTGTGTTTGATTGGTTACACTCCCACTCACTTCCACTTAAATTGTAAAAAAAAAAAAAAAAAAAAAATGGCTTCCTGTGCAGGCTTTCATCCAAATTGCCTCGGGAGTATAGTGAATATACTTTTACTTCCAGTGACCCCAGAGGGAATCAAACCCTTGAAACTCTTGAAGTTTCCTTATTAAGTAGCGCCGGACCACGCCGTCGGCAGCCAAAGAGAGCGGCTCGCGTTTTTTCATATCGACATGATTAATGTCTTTGAGAGACAAAGTGGATGAATCTGTGTGTTTGTGTCATTTACAAAAAGGAACGATAAATTAAAAGCACAGGAAGTTAAATGGTCGGATCATTTATTGATCTTAATTATCACATTTTTCAGCATATGTTGATGTCATGTTACTATTTTATGATAGAAATAGTCCACATAAGGATATGTATTGAATGCTAATTAACATGCAATCAATTGAGCTAACCTGGGTACGGTGGCTGACAGGGGTCAAATGCACTGACCCAAATCACATGCAGGAGGAGAAACGAGCTTCAGATTCACAAACGCAAACAAAAACACAAGCAGAAGCAGATATACTTTTTTCTGCGGCAGTAAAATTTATAAAAATTTCCTATTAAATCGAGCAAATCTGACTTTTAATTAGAATTATGTTCAAACATTGTACAGTACAACTGGTTTACAGTCCACTCAGATATCAATGTATAGTATACAGTACTTTGTACGAACACTGAACGTATATATATATATATATATACGTCATGTTTACTCATTATTGCTCATTATTCAGCCTCCAAAGAGGAATTCTACCATAGTCTCAAACCCCCGGTTCACCCCAATGTTCCAGCCTCCTCCAGGTCTATGTATAGATTCACTAAGTTAGACCAAAGGTCACCAGGAAAAAAGGAGGAGGAGCAGGAGAAAAGAAAAGGAAAATCCATTATTAACTTGTAAGAAAGTGCTTCATATCAAACTGCCTGTCATGTTCACATGAGTAGTGAGTAAATCTCTGCGTTTCATTAGCGGGTGTTTATGTTTCCTTCCACCGCACACACACACACACACACACGCATAGCAGTCAAATGAAAATGCCAAGTACTAACAAACGGTCCCGCTCTTGTCCACAGATATTTGCTTTCACTTCAGGCTGCAGATTTCTGCCCCCGGGGCAACCACCACAACAACAACAACATTTTCATTGTTGAGTTATCAACACGATTACAATATGAAGCTTGTCTCTGCAGATGCTGAGTTCGTCCTTTGACTAATTGCTGTGGAAATAATACGTAAAAATCAAACAAATTTCAACGCAAATTAATCTGCTATTAAATCCCAAATAAACAACTGTCAATTAAGAAAAGCATGCATCCTCCAATCAAGAAGTTCTAGCTTTTTATACTGTAATAATAACATGTTATAATTACTTTACACCGACTCAGGCTAATTGTAGTGATTGGCATCCGTATTACTGCGATTCTTTTGAGTCTGGTGTCCCTGAGCCGTCCTCCGAGGACATGTGGGCTCTCTCTCGGCTGCGTTATATCGGGCGCCAGGACGTACACGGCATATATCACTGCTAAGGAAAAATGCAAATTGGGGACAATGGAGCAAAATTGTGCATTTGCTTGGTCAGCCTGATCATTTTATTGACTGTGTAAGTGAACGAATGGCGACATTACAACGCCGTATAATTTTATGGCTTCGGGTTCTGAGCATGCGCACGCACACACACACACGCACACACACACATCTTCTTACTGTAGGTGCCTGGTGTCTGGCAGTGCAGGAGCTTATCTCCTCTACCTGCCCAGGCTCTAACCTGATTGTCCTGCCCACCAGCTTCTGTTGGCTGCAGTAGATAAACGTGCCGGCCAAAATGTTTCCACCCAGAAAGAGACGTAACCCATTGTCTTCTCGTGACTGACTGACAGAGAGGAATGATTCTTGGATCAATCCGTACATTGTTTTTTTAAGGAAAAAAATCCTGCATGTACTCTAAATCTTGTAAAATGTGATTAATTTTGACCTTGACCTTTTTTTGGCTAAATCAGCTCCAAAATCCAGTCATTTCTCATGTAATTTCATAGTAAAAGTCAGTAATATTATAATATATTAAAGTAGACATATTATTATACCCTATTTCTTCAAGTTAACCTAGTTCCCTGGTATCCTAATGAACATGTCTGTGACATGCTTTGGTCAAAATACAGCCCTGTTCAGAACGCTCGCTTTTTTTAGTGCCTGTCTCTTTAAATATGCAAATGAGACACAGGAAACTACGTCAGCGTCACTGAGGCTCCGGCAGCTAACAGCAGTTAGCATTTGGACAAGCCATCATTTGTCGACACTAGCCGGCACATTGCCGTCATATATAGAAATGTATTTACTGGACACGTAAATCCTCTAGCCATCGTATATACATATATATACGTGTTAAAATGTGGCTACTCAAGCCCCGCCCTCTTTTCCGAAAGTTTTCTGAATCGCAACAATCTCAAGTTCAGTCGGAAATGGCAGGCGGTAACACCCACGACGATCACCACTCCTGACTCCGTCTAAAAAGTGTCTGTGTGGAAAGTTTTTGGCTAACTGAAAAATTTATCAAATAATATCGTAATCCGCCAACACCTGCCAAACTAGCGTAGTTTAAGTCCGCGCAGGCAAGGATTTCGTACATTTTCGTGGCTGCTCGTCAGAATGCTATTACGCTAAACTGGTTCGCTAAACATTAGACCGATTAACATCTCGCAGGGGTCCGGTTTTAAAGACTTCGTACAAGAGCTTGAGCCGTGGTACGCGGTTCCTAGCCGCGCGACAGTCACCGCACGTTTCCTAGACGTAGATTGAATTCTTAAAATGACTGAAACTCAGTTCTCCATCAGCACGTACAACGCGGCTAATTGTATGTACGCCGTCGAGAGGCACCTGCAGGCCACCTGGTGGACAGAACGTATAACAACCACATGTTAAGTTAAAATGTAGTCACATTTTTATTCGAAATTTGAAAATAATTTGAATATTAAAAAATATCAAAGTGGACCTAGAGTGGTCCTGTTGCACATATATGTTAGTTATGGAGGTCTACTTACATACATTAACTTGTTTTTATGGTCAAAAACCTCCTAGTTGCTGCAAACGAGCAAATAGAAATCCTCTTTTCTGACGGTGTTCCCCAGCCGCGAGATTTGAGACTCAACTCTCTCACCCAGAAGACAGAGTCTTGTGATTGGCCAGTATATTCAGCACACCTGCTCTCAGAAGCGCAGCTCCCCCCTCAGGAACGGTGGATGCACTGCTATTTATTATCAAAACATTGTTTTAACAGTGTTTAAAAATAGCTTCTTCACGACTCCCCGCCGCAGTCCCTTTGACGACCTTTGACCCGGAGTCAGACCCAGAGTCAGAAGACACTGTCGCTCGTGAAACACCTCCACAACGGACGTTATTCTTCTTCTGCGGTTCAATGTACGCAACCGGACGACCGGGACGATCTGCTGCTCCGGAGAACCGGTGTTTACGTAACCGTAACGGGTTTTTTCAGAGATCTCGCTGAGCACGAGATTACAATAAAACACAGCGTTCTCAGCGGTGGCTAAAATGTTTGTTTAGAACCTTCAGGGCTTCTTAAACAAGGTAAGGACGCAGATACTCACTAAAAAACAGCGTTAATTGGAACTTCCGGTCTAGGTCCGCTTTAAGGAATGGAATTTGAATGGGATAAATTAACAGCTCTAGTACACACACACACAAACAAAGGGGTGAAAACAGGACCCTGCTAGCTTGGCTACACAGCTGTGCATCATAATCACAACTTCCCAAAATCCATGTGCAGGAATGTGAGCCTCCAATAACTGACATTAGTGTGAAGCTGCCGACTGTTATTCCATGTGTTGCTTGTGTTCAAAAAAATAAAAAAGGAAATATCTAAAGTGTTCTTTGACAAAATATAAAAAAAATACTTATTAAAACGTCTTGTTGAAATGAATAATAAAAAAAAACACTTTGTTAAAATGATGCCACATGCTCTGAATCCCAATTTGAGCTCATTGCTGCCCAGGAGCCACTTCCCTGTCCTTGTGTGCATTTAGAGCGGATAAAAAGCTCAGCGATGTAACGTTTCCATCTCGGCGAAAAAGTGATTGATGGGTTCACTGGAGGTTTGCACGGTGTCAGATTTTCCATCTCTCAGAGAAATGTCTATTCCAGTTGTCATACGAGAGAGAGAGAGAGAGAGAGAGTGACTAATACTGAGACTCTCTCTCTCTCTCTCTCTCTGTCTCTTACTGCACATGCAAATCATCCATCACGAGGCCCTATAGGGCAAGCCATGAATAAACAAGGATGGATGACAGCGCATCGCACTCTAATCGTAAAAAAAACTCTGCAGAATATTGTCCCCGTCCTGCAACCTGCGCTCTAATAAAAGCGTCATTAGGTGCAGTAAATATATCATGAGCGATCAAAACGGTTAATGATTCGCATGTAGAGCAGAACCAGCATTATTTAGGATTATTTTTTGTTTGTCGGCGTCTATAGGTCATCGCTGACTGTTACTTCACTCGAATGGGATTTCAAACTATCGACGGGCTGAAACGAAGGTTTTGTACAAACTCACAGGAAAACAACTTCCTGTGTTTTGTCATCACTAAACTTTCCGAAACTCAGTGGTGAAGTAACATTTGGAGGATTCAGTAAGGATTGTTGAAAGTTTAGTGGGGAAATAAGTTGAAATTCTTATAACTCGTGGAAAAGATAACATCAAAGTAGATGTAGAATTTGTAGTTTATCTCATAATTTTGACTTCTTATCTCATAATTTCACTTTTTTTTCTCACAATTTCAACTTTGTTTTTATCTCATAATTATTACTTTTCTCTCATAATTTCAACTTTTTATCATAATTTCAACTTTTTATCTTAGAATTATGACTTTTAATCTCGTAATTTAGATTTTTATCTCATAATTTTGACTTTTTATCCAAGAATGTTGACTTTTTATCTCAGAATTATGACTTTTTATCTCATAATTTCAACTTTTTGTCTCATAAATTCAACTGTTTGTCTCATAATATGAGTTTTTATCTCAGAATGATGACTCTTTATCTCATAATTTTGACTTTTTATCTCATAATTTTGACTTTTTATCTCATAAATTCAAATTTTTGTCTCATAATTTCAACTTTTTGTCTCATAAAATGACTTTTTATCTCAGAATTATGACTTTGTATGTGGCAATATCGATTTTTTAATCTAAGAATTTAATTTTTTTATCTCATTATTATGACTTTTTGTCTCATAAGTATGACTTTGTCTCATAATTTCGACTTTTCATCTCATAATTCCGACATTTTGTCTCATAATTTATATTTTTTGTCTCATAATTTCACATTTTTATATCATAATTATGACATTCTGTCTCATAATTATACTTATAACTTATTTTGAGCATATTTTTATTATCAAGGCTGTTGTACCTCTATGGAAACATAGATGGTGTCGAATTTGAAATCCGTCCTCATAATGTAACGTGAGAATCTCATTATTGCAGCTCACACCCTGTGCTGCAGCGACTGTCTTATCTCCCCACACTGTGTTACTGAGTTCATCCTTTTCCTCTTCCATTCACAGTCCAGTGCCAACAATCACCTGGAGGAAGATAAACGGCAACATCCCCAAGAAGGCACGGCTCAGGAAGTCGCAGGCCGTGCTGGAAATTCCCAACATCCAATTGGACGACTCGGGAACTTACGAGTGTAAAGCTGAGAACCCGAGAGGAGGGACTGCTTTCAAAGGACATCTACAGGTCTACAGTGAGTCCTAGTTATTTTAATTACACGTTTTTTCAGACTTAGCCACCACACCTTATGTGGTTACACAATGTACATTGTAGTACCTAAACAATATGGTAATAGTATGTTACATTTTGTAATAGGGAAGTAAAATTATGGTAATACCAACTAATTTCTACAGTAATTACCACGTAATTCCTTGGTTATGACAATGGAAACCACGTGTGCGACTGTTAGCAAAGATGGCGGACACTTGGTCCTGTTAGGGTCACTGCTAGCAAAGATGGCTGACACTTAGTCCTGTTAGCTTAACTGTTAAGAAAGATGGCAGACACTTGGTTCTGTTAGCTTAACTGTAAGCAAAGATGGCAGACACTTGGGCCTGTTAGCTTAACTGTTAGCAAAGATGGCGGACACTTGGTTCTGTTCGCTTAACTTTTAGCAATGATGGCAGACACTTGGGCCTGTTAGCGTAACTGTTAGCAAAGATGGCTGACACTTAGTCCTGTTAGCTTAACTGTTAATAAAGATGGCAGACACTTGGTTCTGTTAGCTTAACTGTTAGCAAAGATGGCGGACACTTGGGCCTGTTAGCGTAACTGTTAGCAAAGATGGCAGACACTTGGTCCTGTTAGCTTAACTGTTAGCAAAGATGGCGGACACTTGGGCCTGTTAGCAAAGATGGCGGACACTTGGTCCTGTTAGCATAACTGTTAGCAAAGAGGAACTAAGAAACAAAGAAAATATTTACATTTAAGAAGCTGAAACATTCAGAAATATTGTTTTTTTTCATGAAAAAAGCTTCAAACCGATTGATCGACGATCAAAATAGTTAAAGATACATTTAGTCATGGATTAATAATCTTGTAATTGTTTCAGCTCTCGATATATTTCAATTGTATCATACTGTAATTATTTGTTTTCATGCATTTACTTTGTAAATGACGAGTATTACTGTAATACTATCCTCATTAACAAGATATTGCCATTGTTGCTGCAAAGCAGAAAATTCCATTTGGCGATAAGATGGCGTCATCATAATATCCCAAAAAAGATTACCATAATACTACTACTATCACCATGTTGTGTACTGTACTTGCTGTAAAGCTTTGCTCGATGCATTATTGTCAAATTCAAAGCAGGGGGGACCAGCACTGGTGCTTTTGAATTTGCTGACCAGTCAAAAAACAAATTATCCAGCTAATAATCCCCCAAAAACACCACCTGAGCACACGCTATATGAGCTTTTTCTTTCAGATGAGATATGTGTGGCTCTTTCACACAACATTGTTTTTTCGCTGTGTGCTTCTCTTTGTTTAGTTTATTATTTATCAGACTTGTGTTTTCCCTTCCTTTGTTTTTTTGTTGTTTTTTTTCTTTCAGAAACATAATTACTTTTTGTACATTATTCCAGAACACCTGTTTCTAATTAATCCTATAGCAACGACAAAAAAACAAACATAAATATCAGTTAAGAATGATTGGAAAATGGCTCTTTTTTTTTCTTTTTCTTTTTTTTAATTACGCACCTAATTATGTTCAGATTAAATCTCAAATAAAAACATTTAAGTGTTCCCGTCTTTTATGAAAGACCCTATTCCATGCACTGTATGTTTTCATATGGAGTGCTGTTTCCATCTCGTAAGGGCTGTAGGGCTGAAATACATTTTGATTGATGCGTTTTTCAGTCGAGCTTAGTATTCACTGTGTAAAACATTAAATATAGGATGGAGCACAAAAATATCAACCACTCTATACATCATATCCTAGAATAACCTCACTGATGTGTTAATTGTGTTTTATGATTCTGAAACTATTAAGGGAATACTTCACAGATTTGCATTTACCTTAGTTTTACTAGAATAGGGGTAGTATTTTTTTTTTAAATTGTGCTTCCCAACCTCAGTTTCCCCTGAGTTTCCTTTGTTACGTGCCCACCAGTGACACTTGGTCCTGTTAGCGTAACTGTTGGCAAAGATGGCGGACACTTGGTCCTGTTAGCGTAACTGTTAGCAAAGATGGCGGACACTTGGTACTGTTAGCAAAGATGGCGGACACTTGGTCCGTTAGCTTAACTGTTAGCAAAGATGGCGGACACTTGGTCCTGTTAGCGTAAGTGTTAGCAAAGATGGCGGACACTTGGTCCTGTTAGCGTAAGTGTTAGCAAAGATGGCGGACACTTGGTCCTGTTAGCGTAACTGTTAGCAAAGATGGCGGACACTTGGTCCCGTTAGCTTAACTGTTAGCAAAGATGGCGGAAACTTGCTCCTCTTAACGTAACTGTTAACAAAGATGGCAGACACATGGTCCTGTGTCGTAGCGAAGATGGTGGACCTGTTTGCTAAACTTAGCTTAAGTGTGGGTCTAAAAAGTGTGGAATTAGCGTTGCAGTTTCAAGCCTGCTAACAATTACTCTAACAGGACCCCTGGGGGGCACGTAACAAAAAAAATTACTTATTCTAGTAATACAAAGCTAAATGCTAATCGGCGAAGTATCCCTTTAATTAGCGATGCCTAACATACAGAGACCTTGGTTCAGAGCGGTGTAACATCGACATCAACTAGCCGTGAGCTTTTCGAATCACTGCCTTTTCCTGTGATTGTAAACTTATCTTGGAGGCTTCATGTCCGCCACCATTCTTCTCTGTCTCTGTTGTGTGCACAGTCCCAAGATAATAGACTCCCTCATCCTTGGCAGGATGCATTTCTAAGCCCCCCCCCCACTCCCCCCCCACTGCACCTTGTGGCAACCTCCATTCTGTCGACAAGCAACAGCCTCACACTAAATGTAATTCACACAGGTCACCTGCCAGCTTGAACTTTAATTGTGAGGAAGCCGTTTCCTGCTGCCTGTGACCGTTCAATTAATTTCCCACACAAAAGGAATTGTGTCTTCCCCATAGTCTAATCTAGATTAGAAAACGACGATGATACGTGGGAGCTTCTTCTAAGAAAGCAGTTATCACATCGCCGGGGGATGTCAAGGACACGTTTCTTCTTTGTGAGCTTTAAAACGCGCCACGCGTCGCGAAACTGTGCACATACATGTGAACGCGTTGTGTGTTGAGATTGAAATCATGGAAATGTACGTAAACAGAAAAGTGCACAAAAATAATAACAAAGGAGAATGTGTTGTGTTGCCTATGTGAGGGAAACGCTCTTTTATCGCATAGTTGTGACTTTTTATCTCATGATTTAAATTTTTTTATCTCATAATTTCGACTTTTTATCTCATAATTTCAACTTTTTAATGTAATAATTTCAACTGTTTGTCTCATAATTTCGACTTTTATCTCATAATTAGGACTTTTTGTCTTATAATTTTGACTTGTTTCATAATTAGGACTTTTTATCTCATAATTTCAACTTTTTAATCTAATAATTTCGACTTTGTGTCTCATAATTTCGATGTTTTTATCTCATAATTTCGAAATGGAAACGTGGTGTGATTTTGTCATGTACCTTCACATGCTGGGCACGTTAACGGCGTCAACGTTAATGCATCGCGTGTTTCCATGACGACGACTGACCGGAAAAAGATGTGCGTGACGCCATGTTTACGCACCGCGGGCACCAGAGTCCAGGTTAGCCGTTTACCAGTTAGCTCCGTTAGCTGCATTAGCTCCTTTAGCGCCGTTAGCATGCCTACAGTGGCGCTGGAACGGTTTGCCTCTGTTTTTAAAGCTTAGCGTCACTTTAGAGACTCATTTTAACGATCGGGAGTCACGTAAACATGACTCCACGCGCGTCAGTTGTCATGGAAACGCATCATGCGCTAACGTTGACACCGTTAACGTGCGCAGCGCTAATAAAAACAAATTGTTTGGCATGAAACGCATGACACAAAAGGTTAAAATCATGCTATGGTCGTGTACTAAAAGGTATAGAGCGTTGCGATTATTTGAATGTGCGTCTTTATTGCAGTATATTCTGCATATATCTTCTTTCTTGGGTCGTATTTTGTTGTGCCTTGTGTGTTTCAAGGCTGTTTTATGATGAATTTCTTTTTTCTTTCCTATGTCCAAGCCTTCCCTCTGTGGCAGAGAATGATTAATGACACTCAGATGGATAGCGGCGAGAAGCTCCAATGGGAGTGCAAGGCCACAGGGAGGCCCCGGCCCACCTATCGCTGGCTTCGGGACGGTTTGCCCTTGACATCCCAGGTAACCAATTCACACAACAATAACCGCCGTCCTCTCGTCGGACACACCACCAAAAATGTCTGCATTAGTCCCGTGCACGTATATAGGTGTCTGCAGTGTGCAGCGTTATTTACACTATACTCACAGTGTTTTTTAATATTCTATTACTTCTACTACTAAAGGTTTTCATATATATTTTACCTGCTAGCTTTTATTTTTTGAATTTTTCAATTTTATATCTGAATGTTATTTTATAAACGTCTCTTTTCTATGCTTTTTTAATGTTGCATGTAAAGCACTTTGAATTACTTTGTTGTTGAAAGGTGCTAATTAAAGGGAGAACGGGTTATGTTGCCTTTACCTTGTGAGGTAACGCTCTTTTATTTCATAGTTATGACTTTTATCTCATGATTATTACTTTTTATCTCATAATTCTGACTTTTTTATCTCATAATTTCGAAAATTTATCTCATAATTACGGCTTTTTATCTCAGAATTTTGACTTTTTATCTCATAATTTCAACATTTCATCTCATAATTCTGACTTTTGTCTCCTAATTTCAACATTTTCAACATATTTTAAACTTTTATCTCATAATTTCAACATTTTATCTCATAATTCTGACTTTTTTATCTCATAATTTCAACATTTTATCTCATAATTATGACTTTTTTTATCTCATGTGGACTTTTCATCTCTTAATTATGACTTTGTATCTCATAATTTCAACATTTTATCTCATAATTCAGATTATTTATCTCATAATTTCAACATTTTATCTCATAATTCAGATTTTTTTATCTCATAATTTCAACATTTTATCTCATCATTTCAAAATGTTATCTCATCATTTCAACATTTTATCTCATAATTATGACTTATGTCCTAATTTCGACATGTTATCTCATAATTATGACTTTTTTTTGTCTCATAACTATGACTTTTTTTTGTCTCATAACTATGACTTTTTTCTCATAATTGAATCTTTTTATCTCACAAATATAATTATTACTTTACAAATAAACGTGCCTTGCCTTTACAGGGTCGAGTTGAAATCGTGAACGGAGATCTGACCATTTACAAGGTGCAGCAGACGGACTCGGGGATGTACCAGTGTGTCGCGGAAAATAAATACGGGGCCATCTACTCCAGTGCTGAACTAAAGATTTTAGGTAATTATATATATATATATATATATTATGTACCATTTATTGTACATTTTATTTGCTTTATAAAGACGAAAGAAGGAAAAAAACCTGCAACATTTGCCTATACATTGCATTTGTGCTGCCCTTGGGCACTCTTTAAAAAAAAATACAACCGCAGATCGAGTATTGGCGTCTGAATAAGGTACCCGATGATAAGTAAGGGTGATTGAAATGCGAGCTGGGGAACGCCGAAACAGCGAGATGGTGCTGATTGCAAATCAATGGTCTCTGATTGTGACGGCGCATGAATAAAAGAAGGGTTCTTTACGGTGGTATTCAATGAGGTGTCTGCACGTACCAAGCCGGAGCGGAGTGGGGGAATAGTTCTGCATTATTCCGAGGCTGAGAATGAAAAGACAATGACTTGTAGGTATAGATTTATACTAATGGGAGCAAACACCAGAGGAGAGACATCAATGGTTTCTTTGATAGAGTTTAATGACTCCATTAGGGTCTGATCTCCTCTCTATTGTTTATCATCAAAGCACCGACCGCATCAGAATCTCAACAAACCTTCGCTCTGCACTTGACTTTTTCATCAGCGTGTGTGTCGTCATGACAGTCTGCGATAATAGTAATCGTTTGTTTTTCCGACAGGAAAAATGTTACCTTTTTACTTTCGCACAAAGTATTTGTACACATCAAAAAAAAAAAAAGATTCACTCAAGTTTTGCTTTGAAAACGTGCGGACGCTGAAAGAGACAGACTGTGTGTGTGTGTGTGTGTGTGTGTGTGTGTGTGTGTGTGTGTGTGTGTGTGTGTGTGTGTGTGTGTGTGTGTGTGTGTGTGTGTGTGTGTGTGTGTGTGTGTGTGTGTGTGTGTGTGTGTGTGTGTGTGTGTGTGTGTGTGTGTGTGCTTCACTGTTTAAGGCTTCAGGCTAAAAGCACAACAATCGTACAGAGAATGGCTGCTCGTGGCTCTGTGTTGATGCACCCATTTCTTCTTGTCATCGTCTGTACTGGGACACAGCTGGTGACACCCAGTCCACTTTCATGTTTCCCCTGGGGACACTTTGATTTACTGTCTGCGGTTTTTGGAGAGGAAACAGTGGCATGTTGTAGAAAAAATAAAAAAAGTTTATTCTACTTTATTGTCCATTTGTTTTGAATGCAATTAGTTTTGAATGCAATTAGTTTTGAATGCAATTAGTTTTGAATGCAATTAGTTTTGAATGCAATAAGTTTTATCTAAGCGGAGTGGGAAGTCTTTTTATTGATATTTATATAAGGACAGATAGTATGCAAAGTACATAAATTCATATTACTGTACCATTCAACAGCCTAGTATTGTTCAAACTTATCAGAATTACATATGTATATACATACATACATATTAGTGCTGTGCATGTTAATGGCGGATTACGGCTCTAAGGGCGCGTATGTCGCGTTTCCATGACGACTGACTGGAAAAAGACGTACGTGGTGTCATTTTTACGTGACTTCCCGATTGTTAGTCCCTAAAAAGTAATGCTTAAGTTTAAAAACAGAGGCGCACATACGCAGTACGCACAGGTACGCTGGTTGCATGTAGCGCAGGTAACGGCGCTAAAGGAGCCAACGCGGCTAACGGAGCTAACTGGTAAACGGTTCCTGGACTCCGGCGCCGTGGCGCGTGAACATGACGTAACGTGCATATGCCCATGTACATACTGTTTATACATTAGCGCTGATAACGATGTCAACGTTAGCATGTTAACGCATGACACATTTCCATGACGACTGGACTGGAGCATGACGTCACGTGACTCCCAATAAAATCAAACAGTTACAGTGAGTCTCTAAAGTAACGCTAAATTTTAGCTGAACGCTAAAGAGAGGCACGCACACGCAACCCAGTACACAGGTATGTTGGTTATTTGTAGCGATGCTACGCTAACGGCGCAAAAGGAGCTAGCGGCGCTAACTGGTTAAACAGTGCCTGAACTCTGGTGCCGCGGCACATGAACATGGCGTCACATGCATCTTTTTCCGGTTAGTCGAAATGGAAATGTGTCATGCGTTAACATGCTAGCGGAGACATCGTTAGCACGGCCAAAACTAATATGTACTTATGTAATTCTGATAAGTAATTAAGTGATTAGTGAAACAAAACATTATGATACACAAGCAAATGGAGAGAAAAAAACAATAAGTACTCAAAAACGGTCCTTATGGGATTCAATGTATACACAATACGGGATCAGTCATTTAAAATACCACTATTAGCATAGCATAACACGTTTGAATACAACCTCCTGTAGAATAGTGAATCTTCCCCCAAAAGGTGAAGAAGGTCATTGATCCACATCGTAAACGTTGGGGGAAGTTTCTCCTTCCACTTGGGATTGTCCGTTTTTAAGTCACAGTCGCGACGACGATGTTCGGAGAGCTTGTGATGAATGTTTTCATAACGGATATCTCTCTCTTCCCGGCGGCCGCGGAGATGTCCGCGAGCAAACACTATCCGTACAGATTACGTGGCTAATAACAGCCTGAGGATGAGCGATCACCAGAGGCAACGTTGGGATGGGGAAGAGGGGGGGGGGGGGGAGCTGTGGTCTTCCAGTCCCAGATCCCAGCTCTTCTGGGAGGGTAGCAGGTGAAGCAATAAGGGGGCCCCACTGCTGCACCCAGCTGCAGGCCCTGTTCTTATTTTGATTAAAACAAATACTCACAGCAACTGCCCTGTGTTTTTGCTGCTTTCCCCCCATCCTGAGGGAGCTCGGCCTCAAAGAACACACAAGTGTTACAGCGAGAGAGAGAGAGAGAGAGAGGGGTCAGCCTGTAGCCACATGTGGGATTGAATTGTCATTGTGTGTAATGTCACGTACAAAGCATCACTCAGGATTTGAATCATCTCCACTGACAGAGAACCTCGCAGCCACCGCGCGGACGGCCTTGATGTCGCGAAAAACGCACACAGAACCCGAGGCTCGATTCGTTGTTTCGACCGTAACTGCTTAATTTGTTTTCATAAGCAAGCTGTAATTATAAAAAAAAAAAAATATTTGTGTTGATGTATTTATTATTATTTTGCTCAGGCTCAGTTTAAATATGGGTTAAAAGAATTATTTCCTCGGAGCGGCGCGTAAATCGCCGACCGCGTCGTCATTAACGCGATGACAATTTATTTAGTGATTTGACTCGAATGGCACTTTAGTGGATGCTGAAGTAGCTCAGGATTAACACTTATATCAAATGATGTGACATAATACGGTATATAATTATACATTGAAGCCGGCGCGTGCATGCGTCGTGACGACGCCTCATGGGGAATCGGTATTAATTAATATTTTTGATTTGAAGTGTGTGTGTTTTTTTTTCGTCACAAAGTGTCCCAGTGAACCCAGCAGCAATTTAAAAGTAATTATTTTATTTTTTTTGAAATGCCACAGTTGAAGAGGTGGAATGTGTTATGCAGCACATCACAGTGACTACAGCTGTTGATTTTTTTCACCACTAGGGAATTGAAAAATTCCAGTGTAAACAACATACGTTATACGAGCGTCAGTGATTCGTCGTTTGTTTTTCTTTACTTGTGATCATAAGTAGTTACATATTGAGTTGTAGAATTGTCTCCCAGTACATCGTAGAGCTTTTGCAATTAACACCACGTTTAATCCCAGTCGAGTTTGACATTTAAAGGTGCATTATGTAATAAATCTAAAGCAACTGGCCATACAATCCTCCTAATATGTCACAGAGATTCAGGAATAATGTTCATATAACAAACTGAACTCACCTACAACAACAGTACAGACAAAATATTTGCATTAAAAAAAATATTTTGCAGGCTGCAAATAATGTCTATGTTTTGAAATCATGTTTTAGCGTCATGTGGCGCCACCTACCGCCGTCTACCAATCATTGCAGTCAATAGAGTCTCAGCTGCCGAGCAACCACGGGTTGCCAGTTACGTCAGAAAACAAAACCTAAAAGACAAAAGGTAAATTTGAACTTGAGTGCAGTAACCGTTTTTGGCCACATTCTTACATATGGCACCTTTAATTATATTTATTGTAGTGCTGGGTGCGTTAGCGCGCTAACGGCGTCCACGTTAACGCACGTTAATGCACGTTAACGCATGTTAGCGCATGGCTCGTTTTCATGACGACCGACCGGAAAAAGATGCGCGTGATGTCATGTTTACGTGCCGCGGCACCATAGTCCACGCACCGTTTACCAGTTAGCTTCGTTAGCTTCGTTAGCTCCTTTAGCGCCTGTTAGCGCGCCTACAGTCGAACTGTAGCGGTCTCTTTACTCAAACGAAAAGAGCAGCAACTTTAGAGTTACTTTAGAGACTCACAATCCGGTCGGTCGTCATGGAAACGCGTCATGCGTTAGCATACGTTAACATTGACCCCGTTAACGTGCCCAGCATTAATTTATCCTACTTATGGTCCTTTTATTACAGCACTGAACAACACTTTTTAAAATATGTTTTATAAATAAAATGGATGTTTTTTTCCCCCAATTGATTTCCACTTTAAATAAATCAATAAAAAAAATTGCTCTGTTTTTGTCTTTCGCACAGCGTCGGCGCCTGTTTTCGTTCCCAATCCCGTGCGGGTCATCGCCACGCTCGGGAAAGACGTGTCGCTCGAATGCAAACCCAGAGCGTCGCCGAAACCTCGGATCACGTGGAAGAGAGGCGACAGGAGGATACAGCCGAATAATAAAAGGTGAGGCGGCTGGATATCTGAATATTGATTGTGTTCAAATATTCACAATACAACTGTAGGTATTTACCTGCTAAATTCATGGTAAATTAAAAGTGTTACTTGGTAATTGCCAATGGTAATAACACAGTTAATACAACTATATAGTACATTATAGTGTGTTATTGGGTATTACTGCTGGTAATAAGAAGGCAAGTGCAATTAAACTTTGGCCCAAATGTTGGGTATTACCTGGTAACTATATGGTAAAATGTTGTGTATTATTAGGTTATAAGCTGGTAATAAGCAGCTAGCTACAGTCCCCTAATTACTAGCTATTTACCCAGTAAATATGGTCACAAAAATGTGTTGCTAGGTATCAACATGTATTAAGAAGGTAGAAACAATGAATCCATGGCTAAAATACTGGGTAATTACCCATTAAAATATAAAGCGTTAGTGGTAATAACTACTGGTCATAATGGGGTAAATATTCATCTGGTAAATTATATTGTGTTGTTGGAAATGCCTGGTAATTAGGGGACTGTAAAATAAAGGGTTACCGCCTGATTTGTTAGTCGTGGCGAAAAGGTCACCAGTTTGGCTCGCGGATCGATGGAGGGCCTTTCTGAGGGGGGGTTCCCATGTCCTCTAAATTGACCAGTGAGTGTGAGGCTGAAGGATTTCCTGCCTCTATTATGTAAAGCAGCGCTCCTCCCCAACCGGTTTCATGTAAAACAATATTTCCACAAAGTGCGTAAAAATACAACTCAGTGGGAGCCCAGAGGTTGTTCAACGAGGCTCCATCATTGGTGCGTGAGAATCACCTGTAGCGATAAATCCTGATTTTTCGTTATTTTTAAATGCAGCTTTCTTTTTCCTGGAAGTCAAAGGCTTTTCTTCTACTTCTTCTTCTTCTTCTTCTGTCTCCTTGGGCCTTCTCTTTCCAAAGAAGCTCTCCAAAGACTGAATCTTTGACGTTACCACATCACGTGACTGAGACTCACTGAACATAATGAGACTCTCTCTCTCCCTGTGCATGTATATATACACACACATCACAGTTTCATGACATAAATCCTAGTAATATGGTTGTGGTCCAGGGCCTTTGTGGAAACGTATATATACACGTCTCGTTTGTGACACATCACGCTTTCATTACTGTAAGTGAAATTAAGTGTCACCGCTAAAGTAAAACACCGTAGCTACTGGCAAAGCTCTGGAGACGAGTCTGCCTCTTCGTTCTCCTCCTCCTCCTCCTCGCAGAGGCTGACAATATTTCCATCGCGCAATTGCATTTGGAAATTCTCATGCACTCTGATGCATCGTTTTTCACGATGGAAACATCTCTCAGTTTGCACCAAGAGAGCGGGGGGGGGGGGGGGGGTCCATCAATCTAACAGAGCGATGCTTACTGGAAATTATCACTCAGTGTTTTGAGTCAGAGAAGTTGATCATTAGATCCTTAATCTGATGTTTTTTTTCAAAACAGGCAGTACACTCTTTAGAAATAAGGGTTCTTCTACAAGGGCTGAGGTTCTACCTGGAACTAGGGCTGGGCGATATATCTAAAATGTATTGTTATCGAAATTTACGACGATAATTGACGTCATTTTGCCGTTATTGATACATCTGATAATTAAAAAAAAAAAAAAAAAATTTTTTTGGCTGTGTGTGTAGGTAGGCAGGCTACCTGTATGTTCATGTCCCTTTAAATGTGAAGTAAGTAGTTTATAGTGCCATCTAGAGGAGAGGCTGAAATTTATAACAAAGAACTGCTCCTCTGCTCACCCCCTCCCTTCCCTGAGCGCTACGGTGTCCTCAACCGGTCAAATGTCGTCCTCGTCGTCTTTCTCCGTGTCAGCAGATGAGGTTCGTGAGGCGAGGGAGAGGGCGGAGCTACCGCGGCCGTAGCAGACGAAGCGGAGAGAGAGGAGGCGGGACTTCCGCTACAAGTAAAGAGACGCTTGATTTGTTCTCTCGCGTTTGTCCTTACAGGCTCCGGTAGAAACATGGCGTCTCGCTGCTAACAGTGGCTATGCAACCGCGGCCCGCGACCATGTTATTTTACATGACTTTTTGAAACACTACGAAAATGAAACAAAAACTATTATACAGCGACTAGACAATGCAGGAGCACATAATATGTATAAAAAAGTGGATTTTGGGTAATATAAACCCATAAATACTACACAGTGTCCCTTTAAGACACTCGGACACTTATATCAGGCAAAATGGTCAATTATGCAAATTAGGCGATGGCGTCATTTAGCAACTTCGAACTTATCGTTCATTTATCGTTATCGAGGTGAGCTGCTCAATATATCGTGATATTGGTTCGAGGCCGTATCGCCCCAGCCCTACCTGGAACCATTTGCGTCTGAAAAACCCTTTCCCGAAGAAAGGGTTTTTCAAATGTTCTTGGTAACACTAACGCTTCCAGTAAGAACTGTTTTGATCCAGAGAACCCTTTAACACCCCTTTCCTGAATAAAGGGTTTGAAAAGGGGTTCTTGGTGGAACAATCCAAAAGATGGAACCTTTATAAAAAGGTTCTACTTGCAGCCAGAAAGGGTTCACCTATGAGGACAAGCCGAATAACCTTATATGGTTCTACTTAGCACTTTTATTTCTAAGAGTGTAGCTAATTTCCACACCGCTGAAAAGACACAGTTTTCAGACTTAAGTTTGAGTTCAGTAATTGATGCATATCTGCAAATGATTGCTATTTTTTCCATCAAAAGTAAAAGTAGTCCTTCAGAAGTCATTTTTACTAACATCTGGCTCAGTGTGGATGGGCATGAGTGGCGAGCGATGGGTTCCTTTGCCCTAAAATGGTAATTAATGACTTGTCTGGATCTGATAAAGCCCCTTTTTTTTTTTTTTTCAATCCTACCTGGTCTGACGCTCCCCTCGTTTTGCTCGTATCTGATTAAAGATAAGGTTTTTGCCTTGTAAGTGAAAAAGATAGCAGCCAATCATTCCATGTGGCCTAAATAAAAAACGATTGGTATTGTTTGAACTGTCAAAATGACTGACTCTCTCTTTAAGCTTCAATCAATTTGACAGTTGATTGCGGGGTTTTTTCGTCCAAATGAACTGCAGCGCGCTCTGATTAACTGGGTAACGGCGTGTGTTTTTACAGAGGTGTCGGATATATCTGGATATTTTTTACGAGGTTGTGTGTTTTATTTAGACGACCCGGGCGACTCCTGCAAGGTCTCCCTGCTGTGACCTCCAGATTATTGTATATGAAGTAAAATAGTTTATGGCCGGTAAGACCAGACGTTCTGTTCTTGGAAGAACAGGGTCACGATCGAAAAAAAACGGCTCCACGTTTATCTGGCATTGACAGCTGCGCTGACTTAATGAAGGTTTGTAATTAACATGGATTTCCGTTATGTTTGGGGCTTTTGTTTCCTTAAATAGAAAGTATTCAATCCCGTGCATGGCCCCTCAATGGCACAATGACACGCACAGATTTGTATACGTCCAAATTGTGAAATTAGTAGTTTTATATAATTATTCTGCCCCAGAAACCTTGCTTCAAATATAAACATATAGTATATTTCCAAATACGCGAGGTTTGCTGTAATCTTTTAATGTTTCCTTTAAATTTCCTTAGGTTGAATTGATTTGCATATTTTGTATTCCCAACAGTCCCTATCTCGTCCTTTCTGCCTCGGTGTCCTTGTCGGAAAGGCGAGTTTCCTCCCTAATTTGAAAAATGTCTCCTGGCTCGCAGATTGCCTCTGAATGCACGGCGGCGGCGGCGGCGGCGGCCGGGCGAGAGATTTCTGTCACACCTTCACGCAAATTTCTCTCTGCCAATTCCAATCGCCTTGGCCATGATGAAAGAGCTTATTGTACAGATGAATAAATAAAAATATCAAAGCATATGAATAATGCCACAGCGCCGCCGTCACCTGTCATCTGGCGCATCTGATTTGAGGTGGCGTAGGTTTTCTATTCAATGAAGAGACTTGATGTCAATGTGCCTCTGCGTAAGCCATGCTGAAGTCGTACTGTGACCGACCCTGTCTGCAGACCAATAAGAGCATTACTTATTTACATGTCTACGGACGTGCATGTCAGTGCCTGTGGAGCTTTGGGTTGAAATGAGGGAGCATGGAAATTATTTCCTGGTTATGGATGTGGTTAGTTTTCAGCACAGCGGTTGCGGTATTCTATGTATACCCTACAAATCTGTCATTTACGTTGGTTTTAAAGTGGACCTAGACCGGAAGTTCCAATTAACGCTGTTTTTTAGTGTGTATCTGCGTCATTACATTGTTTGAGAAGCCCTGAAGGTTCAAAACAAACAGTTCAGCCACTGCTGAGAACGCTGTGTTTTATTGTAATCTCGGGCTCAGCGAGATCACTGAAAAAACCCGGTCCGGTTGCGTAAACACCAGTTCTCCGGAACAGCAGATCGTCCTCCTCCGGGCACTAGTCCGGGCACTAGTCCGGGCACATCAGGTTGCATACATTGAACCGCAGAAGAAGAATAACGTCCGTTGTGGAGGTGTTTCACGAGCGACAGTGTCTTCTGACTCTGGGTCTGAATCCGGGTCAAAGTCATAAAAGGGACTGCGGCGGGGAGTCGTGAAGAAGCTATTTTTAAACATTGTCAAAACAATGTTTTGATAATGAGTAGCAGTGCATCCACCGTTCCAGAGGGGGGAGCTGTGCTTCTGAGAGCAGAGTGTGCTGAATAAACTGGCCAATCACAAGACTCTGTCTTCTGGGTGAGAGAGTTGAGTCTCAAATCTCGCGGCTGGGAAACACCGTCAGAAAAGAGGATTTCTATCGGCTCGTTTACAGCAACTAGGAGGTTTTTGACCATAAAAACAAGTTAATGTATGTAAGTAGACCTCCATAACTAACATATATGTGCAACAGGACCACTCTATGTGACCTTTAAGACAAATAAAATGACAACTTTCCTTTAGGAAACGAGGCTAATTGTGGCATAAATATTGTATATTTTGAAATTCACTCATTTTTTTCCCAGCGAACCTTCAGGGTAACATCTTGCTTGTCGTCAGCTGCGGTTGAATTAAGCAGCTTGATTGTCCAGCTGTTGAAGAGATGTTAAAACCAACATTGCTCGTGTCCTTCAGCAGGATAAGGAACTACGTGGCGCTGTTGTTATCTCTTTGTCACACTTCTTTGCTTTTCCCTGGAGGACACCTCGGCGTTGTGCACATCTTGGTTTTGAGTCATTAATGCACCGATACGTAGAAGTTTGTCAGGTGGATTCTTGAGTGCCGCGCATGATGAATGCCCCATTTATTCAGATTTATGGTAATATTGATGCAGAGCAACAAACAATCATAACGTGTGTGTGTGTGGTGTGTGTGTTTTTTTTTTCATTCGTCTCAAATGTTGTGAACTGTACACAGATTGCTGCTTTTTGAAAAGGCATAAAACAAGGTATAGCATCATTGCAGCCACAGCGACAACACTTTGGGGTCCTCTTAACTGAAAATGTGTCCTAAATACCTTAATCAGTGTCTTTAATAGCTTGTGTTTTAATCCTGCTGGAGATAAAAGCTACTTAAGGGTATCTCCTAATCAGATTCATTATCGCATTTGTCAGCTGTTGATGAGTTTTTGCGGAAAAATCCTTATTGCTTATTTTCTTTTTTCAAGGTTACGCAATTAAGCATTGTCGCAACAAATGCCCCATAATCTGAACAGTTAATCTCGTTGTTTTTGAGTGTCATCCCGACGGCACATTGCTGTCCTTGTAACCCATCGCGACCCCTCGGTATCACAAAGTATGAACTTGTCGCACATCTGTTCATATGTGAATTTTGTGTCTCATACTCGATATTGATTCCCGTGTCCTTTGTCGCAGGATTATGTTGTTACGGAACAACACTTTAAGGATAGTTAACTCCAGCCGAGCGGACGAGGGGAACTACGTGTGCCGGGCGGAGAATCAGTTTGGCTCGGCAGAGATGACTGCCATACTGTGGGTAAAAGGTAAGTGATGCCCTGGGGGCCTTTATTTTCTGCCAAATTAGTACAAGTCGGCCACGAGTAAACAGTCCCCAATGTCATTTTTACCTTCCCCCCTACAATCCTTTGCTCCGGTGCCAGGAAAATTTATCGCGCTTGCTCAACCGTGAACCAAGGGCTCTCACATTCAGGAATCATAACAAGGGCACAGTTTAGCAGCGAGACGCCTTCTGTGTCATTGCCATGTTCAGACCTGGTGTTAACGCTTGTCTCAGATGAAACAGTCACATGTGAACAGCAGTAATACAGGTGTAAACGCACACAAGAGAGATCAGATCACTCAGACGCATTCACAGGTGGTTTGAGCACCTGAGAAGCCATATATGTATGTATGTCTGTATCTCTGTATGTCTATCTATCACTAGCTAGCGAGCTGTCTATCATTATTTATCTATCTATCTATCTATCTATCTATCTATCTATCTATCTATCTATCTATCTATCTATCTATCTATCTATCTATCTATCTATCTATCACTAGCTAGCTAGCTAGCTGACTATCATTAGCTATCTATCTAGCCAGCTATCTATCTATCTCACCATCTAGCGAGCTATCTATCATTAGCTATCTATCTATCACTAGCTAGCGAGCTGTCTATCATTAGCTATCCATGTAGCGAGCTATCTATAGATCTATCTATTACAAGCTAGCGAGCTATCTATCATTAGCTATCTATCTATCACTAGCTAGCGAGCTGTCTATCATTATCTATCTATCTATCTATCTATCTATCTATCTATCTATCTATCTATCTATCTATCTATCTATCTATCTATCACTAGCTAGCTAGCTAGCTGACTATCATTAGCTATCTATCTAGCCAGCTATCTATCTATCTCACCATCTATAAAAGCTATCTATCTATCACTAGCTAGGGAGCTATCTATCATTAGCTATCTCTATCGTTGGATATCTATCTATCCTTACCTATCTATCTATCTATCTATCTTTCTAGATAGATCCCCCATTTTTTCCCCTCTTTCAATTTAGTTTTACCTCACTCCCACATTTCAGTGAACTGGACACATTTTATCACATAAACTGTTTATTTGTGCTCCTTGCCATCTTTTGATTTACACTTTCTTTGTTATATTTCTTCACTCTCAATTATTATTTTGTTGTAGAGTTGCTAACATGACGTTGATTCTGCGCTGCTTTCCTCCTCTCTCTTCACACATTACACATTAACAATGGCCCTGTCCATCACAAAGTCAAACCGTCGGAAACAATCTAAATCATTTACACTTTGCGGACAGAAATGATGCACGCGTTCATTTGCAACCCTGAGTGTTTACCTGAGACACACGACATGACACATTTAAAATGCTACGTGTGAGCTGCACTGCAACACAGTCCACATCAAGACGTGTCTGACTTTCTGTCTTGGCGAAGGAGAGTGTCATAAGAAGCCAACCTCATGTCTGAGTTGGATTCTCATGATTGCTCTGACACTCGTGTCATAGTTGATTGCAGCTGCTTCGGGTTAGCCTGAGGTGACAGTGCAGCAGTTTTGTGCTTCCAGAGGCCATGCGTGTGGAGCTTAGCCCGATCAGGGTGGAAGTCACTGTGGGGGAGAGCGTGGTGCTGAGCTGCAAAGCCACACATGACACATCGCTGGACGTGGCCTTCCAGTGGTTCTTCAATCAGAGACCCATCAACTTCCAGCAGGACGGCAGCCATTTTGAATACATCCAAACAGTAAGAGTCAGAGTAAGAGCAATAGTAAGATATCTATCTATCTATCTATCTATCTATCTATCTATCTATCTATCTATCTATCTATCTATCTATCTATCTATCTATCTATCTATCTATCTATCTATCTATCTATCACTAGCTAGTGAGCATCTATCTAGCGAGCGATCATCTATCTATCTATCTATCTATCTATCTATCTATCTATCTATCTATCTATCTATCTATCTATCTATCTATCTATCTATCTATCTATCTATCTATCTATCACTAATGAGCGAGTGAGCAATCTATCTAGCTATCTATCTATCTACCTACCTATGTATCACTAGCTAGTGAGCTATCTATCTATCATGAGCTAGTGAGCTATCTATCATTAGCTAGCTATCTATCACTTGCTAGCGAACTGTATCATTATCTATCTATCTATCTATCTATCTATCTATCTATCTATCTATCTATCTATCTATCTATCTATCTATCTATCTATCTATCTATCTATCACTAGCTAGTGAGCTATCTATCTAGCGAGCGATCATCTATCTATCTATCTATCTATCTATCTATCTATCTATCTATCTATCTATCTATCTATCTATCTATCTATCTATCTATCTATCTTTCTATCTATCTATCTATCTATCTATCTATCTATCTATCTATCTATCTATTGCTAGTGAGCAATCTATCTAGCTATCTATCTATGTATCACTAGCTAGTGAGCTATCTATCTATCATGAGCTAGTGAGCTATCTATCATTAGCTAGCTATCTAGCGAGCTGTCTATCTATCTATCAGTAGCCAGCAAGCTATCTATCATTAGCTATCTATCTATCACTTGCTAGCGAACTGTCTATCATTATCTATCTATCTATCTATCTATCTATCTATCTATCTATCTATCTATCTATCTATCTATCTATCTATCTATCTATCTATCTATCTATCTTTCTATCTATCCGATAAACAAGATAATAAAAGACGAGAACACACTTTCCCCCCGTTTTTTTCCCCCTCTTTCAATTTAGTTTGAACGTCTCACATTTCTCCTCCCCGTACTATGAAAATAAATCTTTAAAGAAGAAAAAAAAACTAATTCACTGGGAGGCTTTTTTTAGGTCACTATTCCATTTGCAGTGGATGTTAAACTCACATCTGTCTGATGTGTCCTTTAACGCCGCGCACACACACACTCACACACACTCGCTCTCTCTCTGGAGAGCAGGTATTTGCAGTGACAATCCTTTACAGGCAGAACAGATTCCTGGCCGATGTATGGTGTGTAATTTTAATCAGGTTTCATACTAAACAGCTGCCCATAGACCTTGAATTATTCCCAGTTTGGCCTGAGGCGTTTCTCATTTCAACAGTGAAAATGCGGGGCAGCTGAAGATTGTAGCTGCAAGCAAGCGCCTGCATTAAACAGCGATCTCTCGAAGCCACATGAGACTCTACACGATGTAAAGGAATCACACTTTTTTCTTTTCCTGCTAAGCACATTCCCCGCTTGCTCTTCCTAATACCTAACTTCTTTTTTTTTTTTCTTGTGTTTTGCTGTACAAATTGCAGCAGTCTGCATCGGTGGATCTGATGATCAGGAGCATATTACTGAAGCATGCTGGGAAGTACGGGTGTCGGGCGCAGACCATTGCCGACACTGTGTTTGCAGAGGCTGAACTTCTTGTGCGAGGTAAGCTTGTTGTTGTTGTTGTTGTTGTTGTTGTTAGTACACCACTGCAATGCAACATAACCCTTATGCTTTATTGGAGTTTATAAGTTAATTCCAGGACACTGTGAGGAAAAAACAGATTTGGAGCTGAACGATTACAATTGCCAACAAAAACTGTCTTGATTTGCATAATGGGTTTTTAAAGGTGTTTCGCAAATTCTGTAGAATAATGTTCGAATTTCCTGCAAATCCAGGGAAATTAGCCTTCATTTTTTTCTTTGTGTAGAGTCGGCCAATTAGACGTTACAAAAAATCCCTCTCCTGGTGGACGCGGTCGCACAGCGAGTGTTTTCCACGTTATTGCCCCTCTTTGATCATCTTGACTAATTTTTATGGTCACTGTGAATATGGCCGGACAGACGGTTTGCCTGCATGAGCACGTTTAATGTGAGCTGCGGAACAGCTTGGAGGAAATGTCTGGTGATCAGATTCTGTGGCAGTTTTATGGATGTTGCCGGGAATGTAAAGCAGCTAACGTTATACAACCCAAGCTGCTCGCGGCCTGTTGGCTGTCTCATCGTGACACGGCTATACCTGGTTTTAAGATGTTCAGTGTGTGAGTATTTTGGCGGACGTACCTATGTTCCCCGGGTCCTATGTTCCCCGATCGGGGAGCATCTGACCTTTTTTTCAAAAAAAGGGTCCTATGTTCCTCACTTTGTGGAAGCCTGGGTGTGGAGCTCCAGGGTAAAGGGTTAGGGTAAGGGGTAGGGTCCTATGTCCCCCGGGTCCATTTGGGTGAACAGCGGGGAACATAGAACCCTTTTTTAGAGAAAGGGTCCTATGTTCCCCGGTCTCATACAAAGTGGGGAACATAGGACCCTTTGGGTGAACAGTGGGGAACATAGGACCCTTTTTTAGAGAAAGGGTCTTTTGTTCCCCGGTCACATACAAAGCGGGGAACATAGGACCCGGGGATCATAGGACCCGGGGAACATAGGACCCGGGGATCATAGGACCCGGGGAACATAGGACCCGGGGATCATAGGACCCGGGGAACATAGATACGCTCCCGTATTTTGTACCCTTATATTTTAACCCTTAAAGCGATAGTTCGGAATTTTGGACATAAGACTTATTTTCCAACTCAGCCGGTGTGATGGAGACGTCTGGTGTCAGCCAGTTCTTCTAGTTGCCGAGTTCCCTGGTGCTATGGCTAGCGCAAGTCAATGGAACAAGTTAGCATGGCATTAGAAACACTCATACCGACTCCACAGTGCACCCGAGGCTAATCAATTGTAACGGCAGACTATGGATGTATATATCTGTGTTGATAGAATAATATTTGAAACAAAACTAATCTCGCATCGCATACATTTTTGAGGGACTACTTTCTCAGCAAGTGCAAGTTTTCTTAATACTATGATGTGCCAAGTGCTAATGGTTGGATTTAAATAATTAAGATTATTATTTGCACGTTGACAACCACATAGTCTGGAAATACAGGTATGGAATTTTAATATGGAAAATGCTTTTATTTTTAAATTCTCCTTGGTATTATCATCAGGAATATCTATATATATTTTGACATGATTTTAAAATTCTAGCATCCATAAGTAGTGCGGGAGAAGAAGAATCACGATTCTAATCATCCACGGTTCAGAATCGATTGATAAACTTCAAAAAGCGATTTAAGTTTCTATTTTGAAAAAACACAAAAATCACCAGTTTGTGTTATTTGTTTACAGTTTATTTTTGTAACTTCTGCGATAAAAAGTCAGCTAGCCTAAGCTTTGATTATTTTTTTAAACAGTAAGTACGTTTTTATTAGTTTGGAATTAATAAATGATAACTTTTGTCTTAAGTTTGCCTTTGTGTGATCACATTATCACATTATCTTATACAAACATACATTATCTTGTACAAAATTGTTTGATGCCATAATTTGCCTTATGCATTGTATCAATTTTCAAAAGAATCGTTTGAATTGAGAATCGAGATCGATTGAATCGATTAACGATTTTGAATCGAATCGTGACCCTAAGAATCGGAATCGAATCGAATCGTGAGACACCCAAAGATTCACATCCCTAGCATCCATCCCTACTAGAGTGTGTATATACTCTACCCAAGCTAAACCAGGCCAGGCCAGGTTTGGGGTCATATTAGTTCACATTTACTGTTGTTGCTCATTAACACAGCACAAAAACCGTGTTAATAATTCCACGTCAGTTAAAGGAGAGACGGCACAGATGAACTGCATCCAACACAAAATAATGGTTTGTTCCAGTTCAGGCTCAGTTAGCACTCTTTGGGAATACTTGGCCTGAGCTCCGCTCTAATGCGTGTAAAGAAAAAAAAAAAAAAAAAAAGTACATCAGCCGTGTCGTCCAATTACACGGTAATATTTTAAGTGTTTTTTAATGAATCTCATTCAACGTTACCAGTAAAAAGAGTGTGTGCGCCTGTTCCCCGGCATTTTTGATGTGCCAACATACAAATGTGCCATTCACTGTATAACCTTTTAATGGGCACTTTTTTTGGGGACACAGTAGATTGGTTTTCATGGAGCGCACCAGCTGGCCCCGCTTTTCATTTACAGCTGTTCCCTCCAGAGTCCTTACTATACGTTTGCTGTACTTGCAGATTACATTTATTCCTGAAGCCCGAGAGTCAAACATATGTTCGACTCGTACCGCAACGCGGGGAAGGGTCTACCGCGCAGGCCGTGCTCAACAAAAACAGGCAAACCGCCGCCTCCAAAGCCCCCACAACAACAACAAAAAAAAAAAAGATGGGCGCCATTGTTCCTTAATCAGCATGAAATTCTTGGCAGTAGATCTGTGTCAGCCCAAATCCTGTTTCGGTTTAATATGTCTCGCTCTTGTCTGTTTGTTTGTTTGTGCGAGGATTACAACCGGGGATTGATGTTGTCGCCACACAACTGCACGTCCTTATCGCTCGTACGCTTGCATCCATCACTGTATCTAATAAAAAAGAAAAAACCCGACATAATGAAGCGACGTCGTCGTCGTGGACCGGTTTTCAGAATTCAGACGACAGCTCAGTGCGATTGTTTCCGTCTCCGGTGACATTTCTGATCCCTCTCGAAAATGAAAATTTGTATTTTAATCATGCTGTTATTATTATTTCCTCAGGTCCTCCCGGACCTCCTGGAGTGGTGATAGTGGAGGAGATCACGGACACCACGGCCACCCTGTCGTGGACCCGCGGCCTGGACAACCACAGCCCCATCACCACCTATAATTTACAGGCCCGCAGCCCGTTTTCTCTCGGCTGGCAAACTGTCAAAACAGGTAATCAATACGAACAAATTGCGGTGCCTCCATCGAGGAGGGTTAATGCGGGGGCCATTTAAAGGCCCCTAATTCTTCCCAAAGTCGTGTACAAAGATTGTGAGCCAGCCCAAATAGAGCACGGTCATCAGGAAGCATAATTAAACAATCCTAATGGGAGTGTAATTGTGTATATTATACAGTCAGTCTGTCTTTTAAATGCCATCAGAGATCAAGCGTGTTCCTCTTGCTGTGGAAAAGAGACACTCGGGGTTTTATTCACACGTGTTTTAAACTAGTTCCTATTTCGTCGCAACAGCAAGAAGTACTTTTGTGTAACAACATTACATAAATATCAGGTTGTTTGCCAGATGAAAATAATTACTATCTATCACTTGCTAGCTAGTGATAGATAGATAGATAGATAGATAGATAGATAGATAGATAGATAGATAGATAGATAGATAGATAGATAGATAGATAGATAGATAGATAGATAGATAGATAGATAGATAGATAGATAGATAGATAGTCAACTACATAGCTAGCTAGCTAGATAACTACCTAGCTAGTCAACAAGCTAGATAGATAGATAGATAGATAGATAGATAGATAGATAGATAGATAGATAGATAGATAGATAGATAGATAGATAGATAGATAGATAGATAGATAGATAAACTACCTAGCTAGTCAACAAGATAGATAGATATATAGATAAACTACCTAGCTAGTCAACTAGATAGCTTGCTAGCTAGATAACTACCTAGCTAGTCAACAAGCTAGATAGATAGATAGATAGATAGATAGATAGATAGATAGATAGATAGATAGATAGATAGATAGATAGATAGATAGATAGATAGATAGATAACTACCTAGCTAGTCAACAAGCTAGATAGATAGATAGATAGATAGATAGATAGATAGATAGATAGATAGATAGATAGATAGATAGATAGATAGATAGATAGATAGATAGATAGACTACCTAGCTAGTCAACAAGATAGATAGATAGATAGATAGATAGATAGATAGATAGATAGATAGATAGATAGATAGATAGATAGATAGATAGATACCTAGCTAGTCAACTAGATAGCTAGCTATCTAGATAGCTAGCTATCTAGATAACTACCTAGCTAGTCAACAAGCTAGATAGATAGATAGATAGATAGATAGATAGATAGATAGATAGATAGATAGATAGATAGATAGATAGATAGATAGATAGATAGATAGATAGATAGATAGATAGATAGATAGATAGATAATAAAGTCATCCTTTTCCCACCAAAAACCCACATCCCTGGGGCCAAAGAGAATGATAATTAAAGCAAGCTTATATATAAATGCAGTTGTTTTCCTATTAACATTACACAGCCCAAAAAAAGTTGTCTATTTCAGCTTTTTCTTAACTTCTAAAAGTGTCTATTGTTCAGAAGATCTTAGCATGAAAGTATTAAGAGCTTTTATCAAAATGTCATTGGTTTTAAATTAATTCTCTGACATATTAGCAGTCGGTGGGAAATTAACCTTTCTCGTGATAATTATAAAACACATTTCATTTGGTTGACATGCACTCTGACTGCTTAAAAAAAAGGAATTTGCCTCTTTCTTTCTTTTTGTTCGCCCTGTACCTTGACAGGAAAACCATTAGCGACTATCCCTTTGCATTAAACAGATGAAGGCTTGCTAAGCATTGTGTGTAATCCATCTTAATATGCCATTTGGTAATAAAAGCAAGAGTTGGAGGTGTGATAATGAGTCATCCCCCGCTGATGTATAAATCACTCTGTGTACATTCCTCTCACATCACGTCTGTTCAACCACATTTAATTCGATAAAGCACAATTAGGCCTCGGTGATGTATCGTCAGTGTTGAACTTGTTAAGATTAGCATACGCGAGATGGGGCTTTTAGCGCCCCACTCCTCACAAACAGAGTTATCAGCGTCGTGTTTGAATAGCAGCTCGCTTGACTGAGTGGTCTCATTGTGAGCTGCTTTGGACGATAAGAGCCGCGAAAGCCTCCGCCGCCGCTGCCGCCACCGCCGCTGCTTCGCCGAAAGTCGCTCCAGTCGGGAGTGGAGGGACCCGCGGTTCGTTTACGACATGGATATGTGTGCTTTCAGTCAATGTTTGTTTGTCATCCCAGTGACAATATTGACAAGGCGTGATGACGGCGGGCGGGAGCGTCCCGGAGGAAATTAGATTACTCGTGTTACCTGCCTGTAATGTTGTTGAAAATACATTTTGTCATTTGTAGTTGCGCAGCTCGCGTAGATAGCGCGCGAAAAAAACAAATTGAAATCTGTTTCCCCCTCCTGTGTAATGAGTTATAACGGCAGAGAGCGAGCGCTGCTGTAGCGAGTCGCTGTTCAGGAATAAAAACATCATGTGTCAGATTTGAGGAAAAGCCTTCTCAACTTTAGATAGATACAGTAGATAGTATCGTAGATAGATAGATAGATAGATAGATAGATAGATAGATAGATAGATAGATAGATAGATAGATAGATAGATAGATAGATAGATAGATAGATAGATAGATAGATAGATAGATAGATAGATAGATAAACTACCTAGCTAGTCAACTAGATAGCTAGCTAGCTAGATAACTACCTAGCTAGTCAACAAGATAGATAGATAGATAGATAGATAGATAGATAGATAGATAGATAGATAGATAGATAGATAGATAGATAGATAGATAGATAGATAAACTACCTAGCTAGTCAACTAGATAGCTAGCTAGCTAGATAACTACCTAGCTAGTAAACAAGATAGATAGATAGATAGATAGATAGATAGATAGATAGATAGATAGATAGATAGATAGATAGATAGATAGATAGATAGATAGATAGATATACTACCTAGCTAGTCAACAAGATAGATAGATAGATAGATAGATAGATAGATAGATAGATAGATAGATAGATAGATAGATAGATAGATAGATAGATAGATAGATAGATATACTACCTAGCTAGTCAACAAGATAGATAGATAGATAGATAGATAGATAGATAGATAGATAGATAGATAGATAGATAGATAGATAGATAGATAGATAGATAGATAGATAGATAGATAGATAGATAGATATACTACCTAGCTAGTCAACAAGATAGATAGATAGATAGATAGATAGATAGATAGATAGATAGATAGATAGATAGATAGATAGATAGATAGATAGATATACTACCTAGCTAGTCAACAAGATAGATAGATAGATAGATAGATAGATAGATAGATAGATAGATAGATAGATAGATAGATAGATAGATAGATAGATAGATAGATAGATAGATAGATAGATTCCTGTTCAGGAATAAAAACATCATGTGTCAGATTAGATACAGTAGATAGTATCGTAGATAGATAGATAGATAGATAGATAGATAGATAGATAGATAGATAGATAGATAGATAGATAAACTACCTAGCTAGTCAACTAGATAGCTAGCTAGCTAGATAACTACCTAGCTAGTCAACAAGATAGATAGATAGATAGATAGATAGATAGATAGATAGATAGATAGATAGATAGATAGATAGATAGATAGATAGATAGATAGATAGATAAACTACCTAGCTAGTCAACTAGATAGCTAGCTAGCTAGATAACTACCTAGCTAGTAAACAAGATAGATAGATAGATAGATAGATAGATAGATAGATAGATAGATAGATAGATAGATAGATAGATAGATAGATAGATAGATAGATAGATAGATAGATAGATAGATATACTACCTAGCTAGTCAACAAGATAGATAGATAGATAGATAGATAGATAGATAGATAGATAGATAGATAGATAGATAGATAGATAGATAGATAGATAGATAGATAGATAGATAGATATACTACCTAGCTAGTCAACAAGATAGATAGATAGATAGATAGATAGATAGATAGATAGATAGATAGATAGATAGATAGATAGATAGATAGATAGATAGATATACTACCTAGCTAGTCAACAAGATAGATAGATAGATAGATAGATAGATAGATAGATAGATAGATAGATAGATAGATAGATAGATAGATAGATAGATAGATAGATAGATAGATAGATAGATAGATAGATAGATAGATAGATAGATATACTACCTAGCTAGTCAACAAGATAGATAGATAGATAGATAGATAGATAGATAGATAGATAGATAGATAGATAGATAGATAGATAGATAGATAGATAGATAGATAGATAGATAGATAGATAGATAGATAGATAGATAGATAGATAGATTCCTGTTCAGGAATAAAAACATCATGTGTCAGATTTGAGGAAAAACCTTCTCAACTTTAGACAGATACAGTAGATCGTATCGTGGATGTTTTCCCATTTTTAATCATTCGAATTTATCATATTAATCATATACTTTGTAGGTAACGACTCCCGGTAGGCTATGACCAAATCTCAGAGCCCGTCGCTCATCATCGGATGATGAATTAGCCTCTGGAGGCCAACACTTGCACACTTGCCAATTACTTTCCAGCGTGTAATGTGATAATAATGGAGTTGATCTTAAGAGACCAAAAAAGCAGGTAGCTGACACACTGACAGTCACTGTCTTCCTCCTATTTTACTCTACTGTTCACTTGCATGTAACCACATTTGAATGATACTAGTTAAACTAGAAATAGAAATAAAAAAATTCCCCTACAGATTCTGCACATTCACGGGTAGAATCTGTCCATAGAGGTTAGCTTCTGTATGACTCAGTGAACACTATAGCTGCGGTTGTGGCCACTTTATGTTCTGTGTAACACCTGCTTAGTTGTTTGATTGAAGTCCAAAAAAAAAAAAAGTGACTGCTTTGGCCAGAAAAGTACTTTTAAATGTACAGCCATTAAAAATAAACTCTGCTTGTTCAGCATCACTCTCCCCGCTGCTTTGTTCTTTGTTGAACTTCTGTGATTGTTGCTTTGTTCAAACTAAAGTAGAAAGAAAAGAACAGTATGTTCTGTAAACACACCTACACTTTTGTGCAGATCCAGACCCGGTGACCGGGGACATGGAGTCAGCTATCGCCGTGGAGCTCAACCCCTGGGTGGAATATGAGTTTAGGGTCGTGGCCAGCAACGCCATCGGGACTGGAGATCCCAGTGCACCTTCAAGAGCAGTGCGGACCAAAGAAGCAGGTGAATCGCATGATTTCAACTTTTTATCTTACAATTTTTACTTTTTATCTCGTAATTTTGATGTTTTATCTCATAATTTTGATTTTTTTTTATCTCATAATTATGACTAATCTGAAAATGTCTACTTTTTATCTCATAATTATGACTTTTTATCTCACAATTTTGACTATTTATCTCATAATTATAACTTCTTATTTCATAATTTAGATTTTTTTTAAATCTCCTAATTATGACTTTATCTCATAATTTCAACCTTTTTTTATCTCATAATAATGACTTTTTATCTCATAATTACGACTTTTTATCTCATAATTACGACTTTTTATCTCATAATTAAGAATTTTTATCTCATAATTACGACGTTTTATCTCATTATTTTGATTTGTTTATCTCATAATTATGACTAATCTGAAAATGTTTACTTTTTATCTCATAATATCAACTTTTTACCTCATAATTTAGATTTTTTAAATCTCCTAATTATGACTTTATCTCATAATTGCAACTTTTTTTGAAATCTCATAATGACCTTTTATCTCATAATAATGACTTTATCTCATAATTTCGAATTTTATCTCATTATTTCAACTTTTTTTCTCATAATTCAGATTTTTTTATCTCATAATTATGACTTTTTATCTCATAATTTTGCTTTTTTTATCTTATAATTTCAACTTTTTATCTCATAATTTCGACTTTGAGGATATTTTTATTATCAGGGCTAAGTTTTACCTCTTTTTTTGTTGTTTTTGTTTTTTATCTGGTGGAAATTGGTTATCTTTAATTTAAACTGGACCAGAAGTTGAAAATAAGCTGCTGACATTCAAGAAGTTTAGCATTTCCGCTAATGTGGCCTCTCCTTGAAACAGCCTGAGGGCAAAGACATGAGAGAACAGACTATTTTTGGTGAGCCGAAATTGTGACAGTGACAGCGTCTGGATCGAGTGCCCTGTTCCACATGTACTCACCTGTATAATGTAATAACTACAAATTTAGTGGTCTATTCATTGTTAAATTTGGGAAAAAAAATGTTTATATTCATGCACAAACACTCCACAATTATGTGAAATGTGTCAAGCATCGGTGACATTTTAGCTCGGATTTATCTGCACAGAAATTGAGTTTTTGTTGCTTTAAAAGAACATTTTGGAAATGACATTGAAGTGAGTCCACAGCGTTGGATGACTGACAACCTTTTTGGCTTCTTTCACTCTCTCGCTCTCTCAGTTCCGTCGGTGTCGCCGGCCAACGTGAGCGGAGGCAACGGTCGCAGGCATGAACTGGTCATCTCATGGGAGGTAGGTGCTCTTCTTCTTCTTATCTCTGCCACGTGTGACTGCGCGGAAACACAGCTGTCGCGGTTGGCTTTTTTTTCGCTTTCTGTGTGGAAGCATTTATTCAGTTGGCACCCACTTAAAGAATATCTTTGCATCTCTAGTGTCAGTGACATGACATTCAAACCCGAGGAGTGTTTTTCCAAAAGCATATCATTATCGCCATAGCGCTTGTACGAGAGAGAACCTTTTATATCCGCGATGCTTAAACAACATTCGACTGCTGTGAGTCAGAAAACCAGCAAAAGGTCACGCATTACTTACCGCGATGCTGGCATACAAAAAAATCCAATCATAATTATTGTTCAGAGTTCACAAAAGTGCAGTGCAATCTTTTTAAACGTGAATAAATTAAAAGCAATTTGAGCTGGTGTGTGGTTTTTATTCAGGACTGCAACCTAAATGTCTTGCGATTTAAATAATGTATCAGTTTTTAGTGACTTTTACGTTAAAATAACAAGACAAAACATTGTTTCTATGGCGATTAATACGACATAATAGTAATATCTACTGTAAGCCAGCGTTTCTCTCGCATTTTTACTACTCGCGACACTGAAGCACAGCAGAGCCTGGAGAACAGCAAACACCAGGGATTAGAGCACACAGTGATTTTTATTTCACATGATTATCATGTGGGAGGAATCCCCATAGGGTTTAAGTGTTCATGGTATATCTTGAAAAAGTTTTTCTCATCAGAATTTAAAATGACTCGTGCAGTGCCTGTGCAAAATCAGGTTTTTTTGTGTGTGTTTTTAGTCATTTTTAAGTTTGGGACCTTGCGTTCGGAATTGTCGTTTGTTTATTTTAGGCTGGGCTATTCCAAATGTCAGTTTATTGCTTGTGCGGGGCGCGTTAGCACGTTAGCGCGTTAACCGTGTCAAAGTTAACTCACGATAGAGCTTAGATCGGGCCCAAAATATCACGCCCGACACATTAACTGTAATTACGAGCCCGATTTAAACCCGACATTTTTTTAAATATGTGAGCAGTAAATGCACACGTACGTCCACATCCTCCCCACAACAGGAGCTTGTTGCACCTGCTGCCACAGTCTAATTTACAACAATAACAGAGCCGCTGAGATCCGCTTCCACGAACGCATATGTTGCTAATGATGATACACTTCCTGGTTTTTAAATGATGCGTTCAAGGCCGCAGGTTTTTACACCATACGACACAATACACAATACGACGTGCTATAAAATAGCACGCGCACACGACAAGGGAGAAAAAACAGAAATGCTTGATCAATGGCCCGCCCCGGCCCGACCCAACCCGAGGATAGTGGCGGGGGAGATATCGGCCGGGTCGGGCCCGGGCAGAGAATCTAAACTCTAACACACGTTATTGCATGAAGCGTTTCCATGGCGACTGACTGGAAAAAGATGCGAGTGACGTCAGTGAGTCGTGAGTCCAGTCACCGTTTACCAGTTAGCTCCGTTAGCTCCTTTAGCGCCGTTAGAGCACCTACAGTCAAACTGCATGTGCGTATGTGTGCCTCTGTTTTTAAAGTTTAGCTAACTTTAATGTTACACATTTTAACAATCGGCAGTCACGTAAACATGACGTCACGTGGGTCTTTTTCCCGCGTTAATGGTGGACAATGGGATTAACGTGCCCAGGACTATTCATTGCACATCATGTTTTACATTGTTTTGAATAGCCACCTCATACCTGTGTTTTTTGGCGTGTTGTTGCAAAATCCGCTGACTCATTGAAATGCAAGCAAATCGCATTTAGCAAAATCCAGTCTTTATTGTTGAGATCAGACATAATAATCACCCACATGCGTAACTTTTTACCTGCAGATTAATTTCTGAAAAAGGCCCCACAGACGTGTGTGACGCCATGTTTACGTGCCGCGACACCGGAGTCCAGGCACCGTTTACCAGTTAGCTCCGTTAGCCGCATTAGCTCCTTTTAGCGCCGTTAGCGCGCCAACAGTGGAACTGGAGCGGTCTGTTTAGCGTAACCGTAGAGACTAATTTTAACAATCGGGAGTCACGTAAACATGACATCACGCCTGCCTTTTTCCGGCCAGTCGTCATGGAAACGCGCCGTGCGTTAACGTGCATTAACTTTAACCGCCGTTAACGCTCCAAGCACTAATATTTAATGATATCTATTGCATTATTTATTCAAACAACGTCAAACTTGGCACCGCACTGACTTCTGCCCGTAGCAAGACACCTGTCAAGTTTGAAATCAATCGGACAATCGGTTCGAGAGTTATGCGAATAACAGACAGACATTCCTGGATGTTATAGATAGATTTAAGCGCTTGCCGGGTTAAGAAACAGCATTTAAGTGCATGAGTAAAAACATCTATACTGGAACTACAGCTTTTGTGTGCTCCTTTAGGATTTAACCTGTCACTATGTTAAAAAAAAATAAAAAGGAAAAATCTTGAATGTGAAAGCCACTTCATAATTACGTAGCGGTTGCTGTTGCGTGTGGCATTGGTTGAAATAAAACTTCACATTTTGTCACCTGCGTGGGAATACTTGTCAGACATTATTACCGGGGATAAAGCACGAGTTGATGGACGGCACTTGTCCTTCCCTGAGCTCGAAAAAAAGAAAATGGTCTGATGATTTTTAGATATACAGGTGATTGATTGCGTTACAGTCAGCGGCGTTCACTCGAGCGCCTGTAGTTTCACTCGATGTGTGCAGGGGGACGTGTGCCTTTTTTCTTTTTTTTTCTATTCCCCTAAACCGTCAAAGTGGGATCTAATTAAAACATAGAGGACTGTCTGCAGATGAAGTGAAAATGAGAAGAGTCAGGAGATGTTCTTAAAATAGGGAAGGGAGGGGAAAAAAAATGCATTCTGGGATTTGCTGCAGTATTAAAAAAAAAAAGAAGAAGAAGAAGAACGAGCTGAGCACAGGAGGTGGACACCATCTGATGTCGTAAAAAATCCTAACCCCCTCGTAAAATGTGTGGTATAGGAATTTCTATGGTGCACAAGAGGTGATTCATTTTTTGGTTAGAGTGGAGGATGTGTTTTAATTAGGTAGAGAAAAAGAAATTAAGCTTATAATCTCATTATATTGTGAGACTTTTGTACAAAACAAGCATAGGAATGGGACAAAATATGGGAATATATCATCATTCTTTTGTTTTTTTCCAAGATATGATCACAAATACATTAACACTATGGAATTAGATATGTGTCAATATTTCCAGACAAACACTTTAAGAAGCAAAACAATATTGATTTAATCATTCAAAAATATTGTATTTTATTGTTTGAAAACATGCTTGTTCCTTGCGCTCCCTCAGTTGTTGTTTTTGCTCCCTCATTTGTTCTTTGCTATCCATCATTTGTTCTTTGCGCTCCATCATTTGTTTTTTGCGCTCCTTGATTTGGTCTTTGCGTTCATTGATTTGTTCTTTGTGCTCCCTCATTTGTTCTTTGCACTCCTTGATTTGTTCTTTGCGCTCCCTCACTTGTTCTCTGTGCTTCCTGATTTGTTCTTTGCACTCCCTGATTTGTTCTTTGCGCTCCCTCATTTGTTCTTTGCGCTCCCTCATTTGTTCTTTGCCCTCCCTCATTTGTTCTTTGCACTCCTTTGTTTGTTCTTTGCGCTCCCTCGTTTGTTCTTTGCTCTCCCTCATTCGTTCTTTGCACTCCCTCACTTGTTCTTTGCGCTTCCTGATTTGTTCTTTGCCCTCCCTCATTTGTTCTTTGCACTCCCTCACTTGTTCTTTGCGCTTCCTGATTTGTTCTTTGCCCTCCATCATTTGTTCTTTGACCTCCCTCATTTGTTTTTTGCGCTCCCTCATTTGTTCTTTGCGCTCCCTCATTTATTATTTGTGCTCCCTCACTTGTTCTTTGCGCTCCCTCACTTGTTCTTTGCGCTCCCTCACTTGTTCTTTGCACTTCTTCACTTGTTTGTTGCGCTTCCTCAGTGTTTTTTTGCACTCCCTCACTTATTCTTTGCGCTCCTTGATTTGTTCTTTGCGTTCCCTCACTTGTTCTTTACTCTCCCTGATTTGTTCTTTGCGCTCCTTGATTTGTTCTTTGCGCTCCATCATTTGTTATTTGCTCTCCCTGATTTGTTCTTTGCGCTCCCTGATTTGTTCTTTAAGCTCCCTCATTTGTTCTTTGTACTCCCTCATTTGTTCTTTTCACTCCCTCACTTGTTCTTTGCACTCCCTCACTTGTTCTTTGCGCTCCTTGATTTGTTCTTTTCGCTCCCTGATTTGTTATTTGCCCTCCCTCGCTTGTTCTTTGCACTTCCTGATTTATTCTTTGCGCTCCCTCACTTGTTCTTTGCGCTTTTTCACTTGTTTTTTGTGCTCCCTCACTTGTTCTTTGCACTCCCTCATTTGTTCTTTGCGTTCCCTCACTTGTTCTTTGCACTCCCTCATTTGTTCTTTGCACTTCTTCACTTGTTCATGCGCTCCCTGGTTTGTTCTTGCGTTGTGGCACCAAATCTTATTCCATAGAACGCCGACTGTTTTATTTTGATTAAAAGGGGACGGCACTCGAGCAGATGTTCCTCTCAGTGTGACTCACAAGCATCTCTACCTAATGACTCCTCGTGGTAGCACTTATGGCGGACAGTGGAAAAGGAACGTTACCTGTCAAAGTCCTACACGCTGTACCTCTTTATATAATATGATGTATCGTTATATTATACGTATTCTACAGTCTGCCATTAGTTATGCTGTGATTCCCAGCGTTATTATGAATAAAAAGAGAGCGTAGAAAACACACGGTAAACGTACCTTTGATTTAAGCGTGGCTTCCACTGTGTGGAAAACCTTGTCTGGCAGCTCCTCCGTCACGTGCAGTTTGAATATTATGAATTCACTGCTGCCTCCCTTCCAGCAGACAAACTCATCAGCCTCACAGCTACACAGACGAAAAAGAAAATAACTCAGATAACGCAGATGTACTCAACCCCCAGGAAATCGTGACCCTTGTGATGGGAAAAAGTCGATTGTGATGCAGATTATATCCAGTGCAAGTGGATGTCTGGTTTGTAGGAGAGTGGGTTTTTGAGTTGTGAGGGAGCTCAGGTGAGGTGAGGCCCCAATCATTAAGCCAAAATGACCTTTTTCACATTCCTTACAGTCGAGAGGGGAGTCCCATCTGCTGCAGTATGCAACGCGATTTTCTCGCACTTGGTTTGGCTGAATTTTTGACTCCTCGTTGGAGGGTTTGATCAGGCTCAGCTCTCGAAGCTTCAGCTGTTCAAGAAGGAGCCAAACCTAAGTGAGAAAGACCACCAAGAAGGTTTGAAATCGATTTGCCCCACTCGGTTAACTGTGACCTGGATGACTGTGAATCTGCACTGATAGATGAGAAAGAGCTTCAGTTCACTGGGGCAAGAATGGCTCTCAAACAAGACCAGTAAGGTTGGAGTGGTTAATGTAAAAAGGAGGCTCGGGTACAACATGAGAACATTGAACAATATGGCACCAGAGGCAGAGAAGATTGTGTTTGAAAGTAAATAAAAACACATTTATTCAGCTATTTTGTGAAGACTAAATTAACAAAGACGTTCCACGCCTGCTGGTATAAAGGTTAATGTGAGCCCTCCACATTTCCAGATTGTTTATTGAAGTATTGTCGGCCGTGGACTTGCTCCATCATCAGCAATCTTTAAAGCGGACCTAGACCGGAAGTTCCAATTAACGCTGTTTTTTTAGTGTGTATCTGCTTCATTACCTTGTTTAAGAAGCCCTGAAGGTTCTAAACAAACAGTTCAGCCACTGCTGAGAACGATGTGTTTTATTGTAATCTTGGGCTCAGAGAGATCTCTGAAAAAACCCGGTCCGGTAACGTAAACATCGGTTCTCCAGAACAGCAGATTGTCCTACTCCGGGCACTAGTCCTGGCACATCTGGTTGCGTACCATTGAACCGCAGAAGAAGAATAACGTCCGTTTTGGAGGTGTTTCACGAGCGACAGTGTCTTCTGACTCAGGGTCTGACTCCGGGTCAAAGTCATAAAAGGGACTGCGGCGGGGAGTCGTGAAGAAGCTATTTTTAAACATTGTTAAACAATGTTTTGATAATGAGTAGCAGTGCATCCACCGTTCCAGAGGGGGGAGCTGCACTTCTGAGAGCAGATGTGCTGAATATGTCACTTCCAGTTACTGGCCAATCACAACACAGTCTGTCTTCTGGGTGTGAGAGTTGAGTCTGAAATATCGCGGCTGGGCAACAGCGTCAGAAAAGAGGATTTCTATCGGCTTGTTTACAGCAACTAGGAGCTTTTTGACCATAAAAACAAGTTAATGTTTGTAAGTAGACCTCCATAACTAACATATATGTGCAACAGGACCACTCTATGTGAGCTTTAACAATAACAAACTCCGTTGTTTACGTTGTTTTTGTCAAAGCTTTAACAAAATCCTGAGACACAGATTGGTCACCGTTCCCAAAATCTGCAGACAAAGCTCAGAGAGAATCAGCCGAAACTGCAAATGACACTTCGCTGCATCAGCCGCGGCGAATGATGAAGACGTAGTGGAATCAAAATGCGCGCTCCCCCTCAAGAGAGGCGCGATGATTATTAACATGAGATTTCCACAGTCATCTCTGATAAAGCTGCCAATGTTTATGGATAATCTTCTTTGCGCTCTCGGTCTTGACAGCGGTCGGACAAAAATGTAATAAATCTCACATTAAGTAAAGAGGATATTAGTGCAAAACGTTTCCAAGAGGAGGACAGCTTGGCTCGCAGCCAGGTTTCGGGGGGGTGGGGGGGGGGGGCACCTCACGTACAGAATTACCATGAGCAAACGCTGGGAATTTGCAAGTGAGATCGGTGGAAGGATATATTAGCAGGGGAACGGCGAACAGATGTGGAGGCGACTGATAGTTATTCTCGTAGTTATTAAGTATGGGAGCCAAACTGCCACTGGGAAGATAACCTTCGCGCGAGGAGGAGTGCACCTCGGCGGCACATTATGGAGAATGATGTCCGTTCCAGATGGGACGGTGGTTTGGTGGTTTTCCTATTTATAACTCAAGAGTGTCATTAGCCGGGGCTACTTTAAAACAACGAAGGACCTCCTTGTGAATAAAGACAAGGGCCCGTGTTGCGGGACAATAAAGAGTGTATCCCTTTATTACAATGATGGGTGCAAATTCGATTCATTCCGATAAAAGTGACTTTGGGTGAATATCACGCAATATCTCAGGGGTCTCAAACTCAAATGACCTGGGGGCCAATGTGCATGTATTGTGTTCAAGAGGGGGCCGGCCTCGAGAAAGAACAGTTCCCAATATTGCATCATGATATCGCACGTAAATCACACAAAATGAATGTATTAATATAAAAAAACAGACATTTATTTTAAATTACATCAATAATAGTGTGGACAACTGCAATTTAATTTACACTTGTCAGGCCCTGACAAGTGTATTTATATATGTCGTTGAATCAGAGGCGTTTCTAGAGTCTGTAGGGGCCCTAAGCAAATATTCACAGGGGGCCCTTCCTTCCAACCAGTGTTCATCACCATTATGTTATCAGTAATAATAGATATATATATATAATATATATAAATAAACCTTGTAATTAAAAAGTATGTGAAAATATAAATGTAAAGAACAAAATAAAATACTGTAAATAGCTTTTAAAAAACTAATAAGACTATAAAAAAATGCCACTATAAAAGAACCCACATTATAAAACAATATAAATATAAAAAACAATAAAATACTGTAAATAACTGAAAAAAAACATATATAAACTGAGTAAAAAAGACATGCATTACACTGTAAATAATTCAATTCAATGATTCTTCATTTTCCAACTTGCAGAACGATAACATCACACAGGTTAACGTGAGGTGGGGCCCCTTTAGGGGGGGGGGTTTCCTACTGAGATGTCACTGCAAATCGTCCATTGTTTTTTAAGGGGCACTGGGATGCGGCTGGTCACTGCACATTTCCTCGGGCTCCGAGTGTCGGGGGCCCCCTATCAGCTCCGGGCCCCAAGCAGTTGCCTGCCTTGCCGGTTCACAAACTGCGCCTCTGTATTGAATAATGGGATAATTATGACCAAATGTCTTATTTTTACTGTTATAATAAACATTTCTAGCAAACCTTTATTGTATTCTATCAGCATCAGCTACTAAGTGGGGGGCCGCATGTAATCGATGGGGGGGCCGCATGTGGCCCCCGGGCCGCCAGTTTGAGACCCCTGAAATATATAAAAAATGCTCTCTCTCTCTCTCTCGATGAAATTAAAAAACTTTTATCTTTATGAACCGTGATGATTCAATCTGCTCGACGACGAAGCCTCGGCGCGAACGTTTCCCCGAGTTGTTTTTATCCCGACATTTATTTTCCATTCAGTTCGGCTCGCTGAAGCGCGGAGTGTTCCTGAGAAATTAAAGTGCTCCTTAACGCCTTCCTCTCAGGCCCATAGGACGGAACGAGATGTAGTCACACGTCGGTGAGCCTGTCAGAATCACCGTCGCCGGCGCGATGATGTTCTACTTCAGACGCAGTGTCCATCCTTTCTGCGCTTTGGCAATTTGAGTCGTTTTTTAGTTCTTCTTCCTCCTTCTCTGCTTTCGGAAAAATAAATCGGGGAGGGGGGGAGTTTGTCGGTGATCAATGCAGATGGATATTAAAGGAGATGGAGTAGGGAATTTGGCAGCCGAGTCCATGTGAGCGCACGGCAGATCCACCTCTCCAATCATCTGTGGAGAGTCGCCGGAGCTTGGACGGCCACGGTGGGCTAGGGTTATTAAGCAGGATGAATGGCTCAGCAGTCCCTGGAGCTTCATTCAGTCGTCTCATTAGAGTCGACTGTTAGAGAGACTTGCTTTTCTTCTCTTCAGGAGCCATTGGAAGGACCATTAGCGATGCCCTCACAGTCGCTCAGCAGGCGCCGCAGGTTTTCCTCCCCGAGATTCGGTTCGATCAGCCCCCCTCACAGCCGCGATCCCCGCACCCTGCGAGTGTTTTTTGAGACTAATTTGTTCACGCTTTTTAAAAATATGTCTTTAACGCGCTTCCTTCCTTTGACGGTGGAAGCTAATTCGTTTTTGCGCTAATCGTCGCCGCAATTAGGCAGTCACGCTGATTGGTCGTTGTCAAACGAAAAACGCGCACTACGCCTCTTCCACTCCCCCTCTGTCGACTCGCGTAGCTAATTTGGCCGATGCCTTCGGGGGGGGGAACAATGCTCCTTTGCAAATAAGTGCGAATTACAGTGCGAGCGGCTTTGACGCGTCGCCCCAAAAAAAAATCGGGGGGGTGTACAGGTGTTTCGTCGTTTATTAAGTCTCAGCCAAAAGAGTCGATCCCCGCTGCTCGGGTTTTAATTAAGCCCTCGCACGCATAATAAATTGACGTTTGATTTGATTAAGCAAGAAGCTGCTGCTGCTGCTGCTGCTGCTGCTGCTGCTGCTGCTGCTGCTGCTGCTGCTATGGAGGACAGTTTCCAGTTCCCACCAATACAGGGCGAACACTGAGGCCAAGCTATACACAGGAAGTGTGTCGCAAAAAGGCCACAGAGAGAGAGAAATAACAAACAAAGAGCCTGATATGATTTCCATTACTCAGGATCGTTGCTGCATCTTCAGGAACAAATTGAGTGAATGAGTCGGAAATTAGAAAACAGAGGAGAATGTTTGTTCCCCCGAGTGAATTGCCTTGTTTGCAGTGACTAAGCTGTTCCAATGAGGAAAAAAACACTAACCGCTAAAGTCAGTCTTTGTCAGCGAAAGACACGCTCGGGTGACCGCCGTGCTCTCTCTCACTTTCAGCCCGTGTCCGAGGAGTTCCAGAACGGCGAGGGCTTCGGCTACATCGTGGCGTTCCGCGCCAACGGAACCCGCGGCTGGAAGGAGAAGATGGTGACCTCGGCGGACTCGACCACGTACAAATACCGGGACGAGACGTTCCCTCCGCTCACGCCGTTCGAAGTCAAAGTGGGGGTGTACAACAACAAGGGAGACGGACCGTTCAGCAGAGTGGTGATCATACACTCTGCAGAGGGGGGTGAGTTTATATTTGTGCTTTTTAAAAAAGGTTGTGTTTTTGTGTGTGTTTTCCTTTGTTGATCGTCACCCGTTTTTTTGGCGGGTTTTTTGACAGAACCGAGGGAAGCACCGACGGACGTGAAAGCTCACAGCATCTCTGCATCAGAGATCAGGATCACGTGGAAACCGCCCAACCCTGGTCCAGGGCGACCCAGAGGATATGAGGTTTTCTTTTGGCTTCGTTGTTGTGGTTCTGTCTGTTTGTGTGTGTGTGGACGCAGTTGTGTTACATACATACAATACTGTTCAAAAGTTTGGCGTCACCTACACAATTTTTTGCGTGTTTTCCTTTAAAAGTCACACTTTTATTCCTCAAAAGAGTTGCAAAATGAATAGAAAATATAGTCAAGACATTGACAAGATTAAGAAATAATGATTTTTATTCAAAATAAAGAACTGTTAGCTGTACTAACATCATTGCACAAGGGTTTTCAAGGGTTTTCTAATCATCCAATAGCCTTCCAACGCCATTAGCAAACACAATGTACCATTAGAACACTGGAAATGGGCCTCTATACACCTACACTCTTAGAAATAAGGGTTCCAAAAGGGTCCATCTACAAGGGCTGAGGTTCTACCTGGAACCATTTGCTTCTGAAAAAACCCTTTCTTCGGGAAAGGGTTTTTCAAGGGTTCTTGGTAAACACTGATGGTTCCAGTAAGAACCATTTTGATCCAGAGAACCCTTTAAGAAGCCCTTTCCTGAATAAAAGGGTTCTTGGTGGAACCCTCCAGAAGGATTCCAGGTTGAACCTTTATAAAAAGGTTCAACCTGAAGCCAAAAAGGGTTCTCCAATGAGGACAAGCCAAAGACCCTAATATGGTTCTACTTAGCACTTTTATTTCTAAGAGTGCATGTACATATTCCATTAAAAACCAGACGTTTGCAGCTAGAATAGTCGTTTACCACATTGACAATGTATAGAGTGTATTTCTGATTCAATTAGTGTTATATTCATTGAGAAAAAAAAGGGAAATTTCTCATTTCTAACAGTAGTTTACAGTGTGTGACATTTTGCATCAGCATCCCCACCCCCCTCTAAAGTAATTGATAACTGCTTAAAGGTCAGCTACTGGAAAGACATGGAGCAGGAGGAGTCGGGGAAAAAACAGAGAACGGTGAAAAACGAAACATCCGCGGTCCTGACTCAACTGGACGGGAACAGTCTGTACCTCATCGCGGTGAAAGGCTTCAACAGCATCGGCCAGGGCCCTGCAAGTGCTGCTGTCACAGCCAGGACCAGGAAAGCCCGTGAGTACAGCAGACACTGACACTAATCACGTATATATATAGACTATATATATATATATATATATATGGCTACCTGTAAAGGTTGCTTTAAATCTTCTCATAAAAAGGGCAGCGGTTGACCCAGCTTGGTTTAGACGTCTGTTTGAAATCGCGTTTCATATTCTCTCCTCAGCGCCGGCTCAACCTCCAGCCAACCTCATGTGGATTCAGGAGGGCAACAACGTGTCGTTAAGCTGGGATCCGGTGAAGGCGAACGGCAACGAATCGGACGTCATCGGGTACATGGTAATGAGCTCTGGTGGTTTTTTTTTGGTTTTTTTTTTAAAGCTGCGTCTGTTTCGCTCTCATAAAAGAGGAAAAAAACATTAACGCGGCCGTTGTAATCGTTCCCCGTTAGAGGAACAAAAATCCCAGGAGTCTTTCTTTTCTTCTTTTTAAGTCAATTTGTTGTTGTTTTTCCTGTCACGTCGGTATAATGAGGACGCCCGTGCGAGGGATGCGAAACCAAACGAGCCGTCGCCCGGAATTGAAAATTGAATCATTATTAATGGACGAATGATTTAAAAGCTTAACTACAGAGGGAAATGATTAGCGTCGGTTCGCCTTTGAGCTGCGCGTGCGGAAGAAGAATCTATAGCCGGATCAGTGGGAGCGATGGGAATCCACAGGCAGTCGCTTCATATCAGGATACAGAGTACAAAGCTACCTTTCATTAATGTTTTGTTTATTTTTACATGCTTTTTATCGCGTTGTCGAAAGCGTTTCCCCTGGAGTAAGACGATGACGGGATGTTTATCGGTAAGTTGAAGATTTAAGGTTTACTGCAGTCTGTCGAGAATAATGTCCAATTTGGCTGTTTCCAAAACACCCTCGGTCGTTATAAGGCTCAGATATATTTAGCTAGTCAGATAATCTGACTAGATTATTTTCTCGATTAATCGTTTGGGTCAGAAAATGTCAGAAAATGTAATGTTTGTCAAACCTGGAAATGACAATGTTCCCGAACGTCTTTGTTTTGTCAGTTTTCATTATTTCTTTGTTATGTGGAGCAAAGAAACGAAGAAAATATTCACATTTAAGAAGCTGAAACGATCAGAATTCTTGTTTTAATCACCAGAAAAAAGCTTCAAATCGATTAGCAAAACAGTTGACGATTCATTTGGTCACCGATTAACGATCGATTTGATTTTCCAATATTTCAACCAGCTGCGTTTGTTTACTTCCTGTTTCTGCTGATTCCAAGTCAGGAACAGGAAGCTTGTGTTGTTGGGTTTGGATTGGGAACCTTTGGGCACAATTTACAATAATGGGACTATGGATGCTTTTGATTTGATTCAACTTATTAAAATATGCGTTAACTGGAACGTTACAACTGCATTGTAAAGAAAAAAAGGTGTCAGAAACCTCAGGTTTGTAACGTCTTGAATCACAACTCGCTTTTCGGTGTGTATCTGCGCCATCACCTCGTTTATGAAGCCCTGAAGTTTGGAAACAAACAGTTCAGCCACTGCTGAGAACGCTGGGTTTTATCCTATTCTCGGGCTCTGCAAGCGCTCTGAAAAAGCCTGGAATCGCGACGTAAGGATCGCGTCTCCTGAACAGCAGATCCTCCTGCTCCGGGCGCTAGTCCGGGCACATCCGGTTGCGTACATTGAACCGCAGAAGAAGAAGAACGTACGTTGTAGAGGTGATTCGCTAGCGACACTGTCTTCTGTCCCTGTGTCTGACTCCGGGTCAAAGGTCGTAAAAAGGGACTGTGGCGGGGAGTCGTGAAGAAGCTATTTTTAAACATTGTTAAAACAGTGTTTTGATAATGAGTAGCAGTGCATCCACTGTTCCAGAGGGGGGAGCTGCGCTTCTGAGAGCTGACGTACTAATTACGTCACTTCCAGGTTCCTGGCCAATCACAAGACAGTTGGGAAAGCTCTCGTTGGCTGGCCAATAACAACACAGTTCCGTCTTCTGGGTGTGAGATTTCAGTCTGAAACAGCGCGGCTGATGAGAGCTTCAGTCAGGAGAGATTTCTATCGGCTTGTTTGCAGCAACTAGGATGTTTTTGACCATAAAAACAAGTTAATGTGTGTAAGTAGACCTCCATAACTAACATATATGTGCGATAGGACCAGTCTATGGCAGCTTTAAGACAAAACTGAGTGTGGGCCACATCGTTGGTGTAGTGGTTAGCACTCAGACTCAGGCTCTGAGATCGCCGCGACCCTCGCGTGGAGGATAAATCGGTAGAAAATGGAACGGGATGGATGGATGTAAACTGAGCCTGTGTCGGCTTTTTTATGTGCAATATGTTGAACAGCTCCGTCACATTAGCACCCGCGTGGCTCGCTCTCATTCATTGCTCTTGTTTTGGAGCACGTGTGACATTAGCCTCCAGTCGTCGGTGATAAAGCTTCGCCGTTATAGCGATGTGAGATTCGGTGGCGACAGATGTCCTCGGTGCAGCAGCGTCGCCGTATCTTGGCGCATTTGTCATGTGCTCAACATAAAGTGTCCATAAGGTGATGGTGGGGAAGGTCCGCCTATATATTACATTATCCATCCATCTTCTACCTCTTTATCCTTCTACCTCGCAGCTGACATAGAGCTAAAGTTGGGATACACCCAGGAAGGTCGCTGGTCCATTTATCCTAAGAGTGGTCCTGTTGCACATATATATTAGTTATGGAGGTCTACTTACATACATTAACTTGTTTTTATGGTCAAAAACCTCCTAGTTGCTGTAAATGAGCCGATAGAAATCTGTCTTTTCTGACGCTGTTGCCCAGCCGCAATATTTCAGACTCAACTCTCACACCCCAGAAGACAGACTGCGTAATGCCTTCCCAACTGTCTTTTGATTGGCCAGTACCCGGAAGTGACATATTCAGCACCCCCGCTCTCAGAAGCGCAGCTCCCCCCTCTGGAACGGTGGATGCACTGCTACTCATTATCAAAACATTGTTTTAACAATGTTTAAAAATAGCTTCTTCACGACTCCCCGCCGCAGTCCCTTTTATGACTTTGACCCGGAGTCAGACCCAGAGTCAGAAGACACTGTCGCTCGTGAAACACCTCCACAACGGATGTTATTCTTCTTCTGCGGTTCAATGTACGCAACCGGATGAACCCAGACTAGTACCCGGACTAGTGCCCGGAGCAGGAGGATCTGCTGTTCCGGAGAACTGATGTTTACTTAACCGGACCGGGTTTTTTCAGAGATCTCGCTGAGCCCGAGATTACAATAAAACACAGCGTTCTCAGCAGTGGCTGAAGTGTTTGTTTTGAACCTTCAGGGCTTCGTAAACAAGGTAATGACGCAGATACACACTAAAAAAAACAGCGTTAATTGGAACTTCTGGTCTAGGTCCGCTTGAAATAATCGGAATTTGGACCAAATCGCGATGTATCTAAGAATCAGTGTTTTTCCCCCACCCGACCCAACCATGTGTGATACATTCAATAGCAAATTCTGTGTTTAACTATAGTTAATCACTTCATTTCAAAAAATAACCTTTTAAAGTTTGGTCAGATGTGACCAAACTCATCATTTTCCACAGTTTTCCGCACCTGTCATGATCATAGTGGGAGCTTTTCCCGATGAGTTCTCACATAAGTTGTTGCTCCTCAATGTGTGAGGAGCTGCAACAACAGTGTTCTCACACTCCCCCTGTGTGTGGACGATTACTCCAGGAACTTTGTTTGTAACGTTTCGGTGCACGTCTGACTCGGGAGGAGAAACTTTTATTATATCCTCCAACCATTTTTTTTTGTCCGATTGGAGCCAGAACTCCACAAAGAGTCGATCTCCTCTGCTGAAGAGGTTAGGCTAAAATGTGTTCCCTCACCACTACATATCCTTTCCTGAGGTGAAGGGAAGGCAACGGGAAACTGGAAAACATCAAGTTATGAAGAATATGTTGTGTGTTGTATGACAAAACGGCTGTGTGTGTGTGTGCATGTCCTGCAGGTGTCAATCAAACAGGAGGGCAGGGGCTACAGCCAGGTGACGAGAACCATAAACCCGTCCACCATGCTCTCGCTGCCGGAGGGAGGCACCTACATCATCGAGGTGCGAGCTCTCAGCGAAGGAGGAGAAGGAGCCGTCAGCTCCCAGGTCCGAGTCGTCACCTCCTCCGGTAAGCACTCCGACGCTTGCGAGTTTTTGTTACCGACGAAATCCAATCTCCAGCGACAGGCTGCGTTTCTTCCTCTTTCTTAGCTTTAGCTATCCTTGCGCTCTTGTGCCCTTAATTGAGTCACTACAGCTGCTGCCGGAGCCAGGTTTTTCTTGGCTAATACCGTTTTAATTACTTCGCCCACACACACAAAGCGTTCCTTTCCTCAGCTGCAACAGCCAATTAACTTTAACCGAGCAACAGGACGCACGCGGGGAAACTTTGCCCGTGTCTGTGTGTGTGTGCAAAAAACGTGACCTGCCAGCTTTTCATTGTTTCTCTATTGTCCTTCGCACGTCCTTCTGTTCTTCCTTATTTATAGCTGCAGAGTCTCTGAGAGCAATTCATTCAAAAAAATATCGTTGGAATTATTAAGCATTAAAAATGGATGTGGTCTCCGGCGTTCTCCGTAGCATCTTTGTTCTCATCAGTATTGACAGGGCCGGGCCAAGCCTCCATGGGGCCCTAAGCAAAATTTGATTTTGGGGCCCTCTGTTACCGCTATATTTAATAATGATTATTGATCATTCACACACCTACTATACTAAAAAGTACTTATAACTAAATATGGGATCTGTTTGTTGCATGGAAGCAGACACAAGATTTGCAAACTTACAGGAAAATCTTTCAATTAATATTTGGCAAAATCAGCAACTCCCCCTACTGGCGACACAGAGAATCGATACATACAAACCAAACGGTTTATACATAAAATATTAAGATATTAAGGTCTGAAAATCTTAAAATGTCAACAATCTCTGGGGGGGATTCAAATTACACTCCTGTAATACAAAGATTTGACTTTTATATGTAAAAAAAAAAACACAGCATTAAATAAAATAAACAAATAAATATCAAACAAATACTTAAAGGCGCCATATGTAAGAATGTGGCCAAAAACGGTTACTACATTCAAATTCAAAATACAGAGGTCTTTTAGGTTTCGTTTTCTGACGTAACTTGCAACCCGTGGTTGCTCGGCAGCTGAGACTCTACTGACTGCAATGATTGGTAGACGGCGGTAGGTGGCGCCACATGACGCCAAAACATGATTTCAAAACATAAACATGATTTGCAGTCTGCAAAATATATATATTTTTAATACAATTATTTTGGCTGTGCTGTTGTTGTTGGTGAGTTCAGTTTGTTATATGAACATTATTCCTGAGTCTCTGAGTTGCTTTCGATTTATCACATAGTGCACCTTTAAATAATAATGTAAATCAACAGAGGCACCTGGAACAAGGTAATAAAAATGGTTTATAAATAAAATATAACGTGAAATAATCACATCTGACAACTTTGTAAAAACTGTGAAAAAGCTTTGGTAAAAACGTGAAGAAAGCGGGTTAGCGAACCATACGTTTATTTATTTATTTTGCTCTTGGGGGCCCTCTAGTGGTCAGGGGGTCCTAAGCAGCGGCTTAGTTCGCTTATGCACTGAGTATTGACTCCTTCCTCTTCCTCCTCTTCCTTCCTCTTCCTTCCTCTGCCTGCTCTTAGGCGTCCGTGCAAAAAGCAGCCAGTGCTCGGTGCACTCGCCGCCGCGCGCATCGCTGCTGCTCCTCCTGGTTCTTCTTCTTCTTCTTCTTCTGGTGCCTTCAGCTTCGCGGTGAGGGCCGCCGTCGTCATTGTTCACAGAGGGAAGCGCCACCGGTTCTTTGCTCCCTCGCTGTCCCTCTCTGACTGCCTGCTTGCTTTGGCCTCGCCCCCCGTCTCCCCAAAGTGGCCCAAAGGGAAGTGCCCGAAGGCGGAGGGGCCTCGAGTCTGCCAGTCACCACACTTCTTCAGTTCTAACTCTGTTTCCCCCTTCTTCTTCTTTTTTTTTTTTTATTTCCTGGGACGTTTGATTTGCTGTAGTATAACATTGTGCGGAAACATTTAGTTTGACTTTAACATCACCGCTGCGCTGACGGGCATCAGCACCGCGTCCCGGGGGGCTCTGCAGAGCGTGAACATTTCCTTGAGATTTGCTGCTGCTGCTGGGATCAGCCGGGCCCCTTGTTTTTCTTCTTCATTACTTATCTGCATCAATTTACCCCTTGGCTGCCTAACAAGCGATGAAGCAGACGCTCAGTAGAGATAAGTGCATTGTTTTCTTATTCACACATAGAGGTGAGATGATGGTGGGGGGGTGGTGATGACGCTAAAAAAAACAAAAAACTTTTTTATGGAACCAAGAATCTTACTATTTCCAGACTTGCTTTTTTTGTACATTGTGTTACCTTTAGAGAAAAGAGAAAACAGTGGTGTGTGTGTGCGTGCGCTCTGTCGTACTCTGTTTTTTTTGGTAGCGATTAAGCTAGCGATCGGTGGTACAGTTTGGGAATTATAGGTGACCGGAAAAAACACGGAATCGACGGACGAAGGCGGCGCTATACGGACTCTTGGTGTCAGTACAAAATAAATGTGATGTATATTTTTTAAAATGCTTGTTGTTTGTGGTTTTCTAAAAATGTGTGACCAAGCATAAGGGCTACAAAAAAAAAAAAGTTGGGCTCTGTGTTGAAGTGTTGAAAAGTAAGTAAAGGCGGTGAATTTTGGCATCTTCAGTGCTTTTTTTGAAAACCGATTTTAGATCAAATAAAAGTGTCAAGTTAGAATATGTTTTTTTGTGTTATATGAACTGTACAACGGCTGTGTGTACATGTTCTGTATGTTAATCAAACAGAATATTTAAGTTAAGTAAACTGATATATAACCCCTCTAAACGTCCTAAAAGACAGAAAGAGTTTGCTAACTATCAAATAATTCATGGACAGAAAACAAAAACTAATCTAGCTTAAAAGGTAACAGACTATGCTTCACTTCTACCTTCGTGCTTTTTTTCCGGACAATTTTTGAAAATCATTTTGACACAAAAAAGTGTTTCAGGAACAAATAACAGAGAATATTTAAGTTTTCTCTCAACCAAAGCTGATATATAGCAGCTCTAATCTTCAACATCTTTATTAAAACTAAGTCCTAAAAGATAGAAAGAGTGCTAAATATCAAATGATTCATAGACAGAAAAAAAAAATAGCCTAATTGAAGTCCTCACCTTATGTTCCTGAGGTGAAGGGAAGGCAACTGGAAACTGGAAAAATCTAGTTAGAATATGTTTTTTGTGTGTGTGTGTGTTATATGAACTGTACAAATATTTATATATTCGTGAATATTTCAGTTTTCTCTCACCCAAAAACTGATATAAAACACTTCTAATCAACATATAACATCTTTATTAATACTAAGTCCTAAAAGACAGAAAGAGTGCGTTTGCTAACTATCAAATGATTCATGGACAGAAAACAAAAACTAGCCTAGCTTAAACGTAACAGACTGCTTCACTTCTGCTTCAGTGCTTTTATTCCAGACAATTTTGAAAACCATTGTGACACAAAAAAAGGATTTTAGATTAAAATAAAAGTGTTTCAGGAACAAAATAACAGAGAATAATTCAGTTTTCTGTCACCCAAAGCTGATATAAAACACCTCTAATCTTCAACATTTTAATTAAAACTAAGTCCTTAAAGACAGAAAGAATGTGTTTGCTAACTATCAAATGATTCATGGACAGAAAACAAAAACTAGCCTAGCTTAAACGTAACAGACTCTGCTTCACTTCTGCTTCAGTGCTTTTTTTCCAGACAATTTCGAAAAAACCATTGTGACACAAAAAAGGATTTTATAAAAAATAAAAGTGTTTCAGGAACAAATAACAGAGAATATTTAAGTTTTCTGTCACCCAAAGCTGGTATATAACGCCTCTAATCTTCAACATCTTTATTAAAACTAAGTCCTTAAAGACAAAAAGAGTGTGTTTAAGCTAGTACCTAGCTTAATGGAAGCTAGTGCCTAGCTTAAACGTAACATATTTCAGATCTCAGCACTGTTTTGCTACGTATCTGCTCCATCAGACAGTTCCGCTGCTTCCTGAGTTGCCTTCCTTGATTGAATTCCTCACACGATTGCGTTACAGATCGCAAAATATAACTTTGATAAAAGAGAAAAAATCCTCAGCAGAGGCAGAATAAAGCTGCATCGAGAGAGAGAGAGAGAGTATCTCTTCTCCTTCCTCGTCTGCGGTGAAAGCTTATCTCTCGCTGGGCAGGAGTCCAGATGAATCGGCCTCAAGTGTAATTAATGTTAGAATAGAGATCTGTCGTCCTAAAGCCGTCTCACTTGCGCGGACCTTTTCCGCGATTGCTTCGCCCGCAGCTGCGTTGACCTCTTCCATTACCGCGGCTCACCTGCTCCCGTTCAGACGTGGCTATCGCGGGCTAGCTAAGCCTGCGCAGGAGGACGAACGCGGCCCAGAGCGACGTCTCTCTCTCTCTCTCTCTCTCTCACGGATTCAGATCGGTGCCGCAGTCTCTCGCTCTTTCTCGTAGCATAGGAAGCATTAAGCTGTTTAATGTGGATGTGAGGGGTTGTTAGCGCGGTGCTTTTAGGCCCCGTTAGCCGCCGCCGCCGCCGCCGACCTCGGAAACACATGCCTCCGCGCAAGTGCTAATGCACCGACCTTTAATTATTCATGCAGCACCTGTCTGTGTTGGTGCATCTGATTTATGATAATGGATTATGTATACTGCAAAGGGACCCATTTGGTTTCGGAGAGCCAGAAGCGATAGTGTCAGCAGTTAAAACACAGACTCCCCCAGGTTAATGTCAGAGTGTGTGTGTGTGCGTGTGTGTGTGTGCGTTTGCTGGGGTTCACTGCACGAGTTAGCTATCTGCTGTACTTTATTATTTTAGGCCTAACGTATACCACAAATAAAAAGTACACTCTCAGAAATAAGGGTTCCAAAAGGGTTCTTCAACAAGGGCTGAGGTTCTACCTGGAACCATTCGCTTCTGAAAAACCCTTTCCCGAAGAAAGGTGTTTTCAAGGGTTCTTGGTAACACTAATGGTTCCAGTAAGAACCATTTTGATCCACAGAACCCTTTAAAACCCCCTTTCCTGAATAAAGGCTTTTAAAAGGGTTCTTGGTGGAACCCTCCAAAAGGCGAATGGGAAAAAAGAGTCAAATGAGAATTAATCTCCGGGCTTAAAGGTACAATATGTAGTATTTATGGGTTTATATAACCCAAAATCCACTTTTTTATACATATTATGTGCTCCTGCATTGTCCAGTCGCTGTATAATAGTTTTTGTTTCATTTTCGTAGTGTTTCAAAAAGTCATGTAAAATAACATGACCGCGGACCGTGGTTGCATAGCCACTGTTAGCAGCGAGACGCCATGTTTCTACCGGAGCCTGTAAGGACAAACGCGAGAGAACAAATCAAGCGTCTCTTTACTTGTAGCGGAAGTCCCGCCTCCTCTCTCTTCGCTTCGTCTGCTACGGCCGCGGTAGCTCGCCCTCTCCCTCGCCTCACGAAACCTCATCTGCTGACACGGAGAAAGACAACGAGGACGACATTTGACCAGCTGAGGATACCGTAGCGCTCAGGGAAGGGAGGGGGTGAGCAGAGCAGCAGGTCTTTGTTGTACATTTCAGCCTCTCCTCTAGATGGCACTATAAACTACTTATTTCCCCTTTAAGAAGAATGAGTTAAACCTCTTTTTCCCGATGAGTTTGGCGTCAAACACGTGATATTAAGTGCAAACTCCGGAGCAGAAGGATCCGGCGCCTGTGACTCGTCAGTGCAGACACGGTGCTGTTAGTGAGACTAATAGACTTCATTAAACGACGTTTAACACAGTTACACAGTAATAGTCTCTCGTCTCCACGTCTGTCCCCGAGCTTCACAGACAGAAAAAACATGCTTCACACACCACAGATAACCCAAGGCCAATCTCTGTCTGTGATAGTGAAGCAGTTCAGTGCGTTTCATTCCCGACTCTCCTGGTGGAGCTTCAACCGTTTTCATAGAAGTAAAAAAAAAAAAAAAAACTCAATTATGGTTTCGCTTTAATTCAATTTTGCCTTAGATTTATCTCAATAAGCCTCAAATAAGTGTACTCATTTTGTAATTTCCCCCCCGCACTGATCTACTTTATGTCCGGTTGATAGTCTTGTAGAATAATTAAAAACCGAGATTGGAGATCGCGTGCTCGCGCACACGCACACGCGTCAATAATAATAATAATGTGTGTTTGCCGTCAGACATTTCTGTGATATTTGGATTTGGGCTCCCAGCTGCGGCAGCGCCACAGCGTTGGCTGAGAATGCGAATGAGGGAGAGCGCGTGTGCCGTGTTCTGTGAAAGACTGCGAACAGAGGGATTAAAGGAGCGGCTTTGCAGAGAGAGAGAGAGTCAACATCCAGTATTGTATTTGCAGCAGTCCAGTAATTATTGAAGTTATAATTGAAGTCGTCTCCTGACCTCTAAAAATCTAAAGGCAGCTGGTACCGGAGAAGCACCAGCAGAAAGACACGGTGCACAATGTCTTTTACTGTTGAGCCTCGAAAAAAAAAAAACAGGCCTATTTTTTTGGGGCTTTGTAAGCAGTTTTATCGACAACTTCCTATGACTGAACCCACAATGTCAGCCAAATAATTCCGCAAGATCCAAATAACTTTGCCTCTAAAATTCATGGTCCAAGACATGAAATTGTTGAACCGTTAGACCGCGCTAGTCAAGGAGCAATTAATCGTCCGTTGAGCGCGTTTTACAATGCATAACGCGTGGCGCGTTTCCGTGACGACTGACCGGTAAAAGACGCGCGTGACGACGTGGTTACGTGACTCCCGATTGCTAAAATGAGTCTCTAAAGTAACGCTAATCTTTAAAAACAGAGGCACACGTATAACGGTACACAGGTACGCTGGTTATTTGTAGCGCTAGCTCTTTTAGTTTAATAAACAGACCGCTCCAGTTCCACTCTAGGCACGCCAACGGCGTTAAAGGAGCTAACGCAAGCTAACGGAGCTAACTGGTAAAAACGGTGCCGTGGCGTGTAAACATGACGTCACGCATGTCTTTTTTCCAGTCTGTCGTCATGGGAACGCTTCATGCAATAATATAAGCTCTCCAGAGGATAAATCGGTTAAGTTACACAAACTTTTTGTCGTAGTACTGATCCATTGTTGTTATTTAAATCATGGTGCTAACAATTCGTCCAGTCGCGCTGTGTTTAAAGACCTGAAGCTAAGGATTGAGACTGTAAAAAAAATTATAAATCAAAATTATAAAGTAAGTCATTCTTTTACATCAAAATCAATCAAGTTGCCTCCTGGTGGACATTTGAGATAATACAGCTTTGTGGCACTTCCGCATTGGCTTCACTTGTCAACATTCACGGACTATGTCCACTGTTATTCTTCTTATTTATTATTGTTATAAGTCTTTTCCCTCATTGTCCCACATAGATACAAATCATTTAAGTTCTCACTCTCAAACTGAGACAACTTTGTTTCCATGGGAAATAATGTGATCATGTGATGTAGAAGGGGGCGGAGTCACAGCCCTTTTGTCCACACGGCAATCAACAGAAGCAGTTTCTCTGGTATTTTCGGTCCTAAGGTGTGAACACTCAACATTCACTACATTTTCATACTACATTTTATTCTACAGTTTGTTGTTGTTGTTGTTGTTGTTGTTGTTGTTGTTGTTGTTGTTTAACGTGTCGTCTTGTTGACTTTGCGAACTTGTTTTTGTCTCCTGAAGCTTATATTCCCGATGACATGTGCTACTGGTGTACTTCAATTCCATTGCGTGTCGCGTCGTATAATCGCAGACCCTGGTATACTGTCGCGTCCGTCAGAGTCCTGTATTATCCGACTTCACCATCGGGTGGCGGTACGAGTCTGGACGTAGGGAATCGGGACGCATTCCAACCAAAGAAGAAGAGAACGATGCTACAGCTTCCTCGGACACCGAGGTCGAGGATAGTCGGACGACTTCTCTTGGCGACTACTTCTTTTGTTGTCATGTCAAAATGTTTTTTCTGCTTGGTAGGCAGGGGCTGAATACTCCACCTACAGGTGGGGGGGCGGAAATTCAGGTTGCGCGCGGTTCCAAAAACCATGCACGGAAGTATACCAGGGCTTTAAGCTACACTCTTAGAAATAAGGGTTCCGAAAGGGTCCTTGTACAAGGGTTGAGGTTCTACCTGGAACCATTTGCTTCTGAAAAACCCTTTCCCGAAAAAACGAGGTTTTTCAAGGGTTCTTGGTAACACTAATGGTTCCAGTAAGAACCATTTTGATCCAGAGAACCCGTTAAAACCCCTTTCTTGAAAAAAGGTTTTTAATAAAAGGGTTCTTGGTGGAACCCTCCAAAAGGCTTCAAGCCAAAAAGTTGAAGAACCTTATATGGTTCTACTTTGCACTTTATTTCAAGGAGTTCTACCTGGCTAAATAAAGGTTAAATAAGTTAAAATATCTCATATATTGATAAGAAAAAAAAGTTCCTATTTTTGATCCTGACTCGTTCTGACAGCGTTGGTTTGTTTCCCTGCACTTTAGAAACCCTCCATAAAAACACACACGGCGTTTAAAGTTTGACTTCCACTAGTTGCAGAGAAGTTGGAAGTAAATATAATTATTTCTTTTTCCCCAAACTAATACGGTTGCCAGTGCGATGGCAGATGGTGCACTATTAGGGGGGGGGGGGGGGGGGGGGAACCTCTCATGAAACACCAAGCTAATTTGATTTACTGTGAATCCTCCCCTCATAAGAAATTAAAGTGAAAGTGCCCTGCTGAGAAGCCTCATTAACGAGTCACAGTTAAGACCAAAACCCGAGGAAAAAGAAAAACGAAGACGGATTAAAACTCTCCACTCCGTGGTAGTTTGGGGCTGTATTTAATGTACAAAATACAGGAAGCCAATGACTATTCTATACTATACTATGCTATAGCAGAGCTGTGTTTTCTCTTGCCACAGAGGTGAATTAACCGTGCACTGACAAGAGTCCAAAAACCAAAAAGCTGAATACTAAAAGCCTCATAAATGCAAATGTTATTGGGAGGATATCAGCTGCCTTATGCTGCCGCGTGACTTCTAATTTCTGTGTTTCACAAAACGATGCGTTGCGTCACGCTGCTCAAAATGACTCACTCTCCCCCTGCAGGTGTAATTCCTTTTTTCCGGACATAAAAGTCACATTCGGTGATTTGTTTTTTTTCTAGATATTGGGATTCGGCCAAATCCCTGCAGATTGAAGGTAGTGATTCAATTTTAGGGCCTGAGCTACTTTTTTCTTCTTCAGAGCGATTGTGTGCGAGGAAATAAAAACAGGAGGGCGTTCTCCACATCTGGGGGGAGGACGCATGCGGAGACGTAACAGGTCAGACGTGGAAGTCGTTGGCACGGTGCGGGATTAAGACCCTTTAATCTGCCCCCACTTCCCCCGTTACTGCTATAACCAATATTGTGTCCTGTACATGAATAGTTATGTGACGGAGGAATGAACTTTAACCACACAGTGACATAAAAATCTCTTCCCGATGCTTTTTTCAGTCAATACATTTGGAGTCTGGTGATGGCGCCGCATTAAAAGTGATGAAAAATCCATGAATAAATGTTGACTGACAGATGGATGAGCGTTTATTTGTTTTTTTTTTGGTGACTTACACAAACCTGTTATCTTGCATTGCACACATTGGTGCACGCATTGGTGTCCTTGGTAAGTTACAGCCTGAACCGTTTAACATTTATGCAAATATGTTTGTGATAATACAAATGATGTATCATGTTTCAATGGTCACTTACTGACAGTGAGAAGTTTTTTTTTTTTCCTTGCAGTATCTCAAGGGTACGATGGAATATTAGGGCCAAACTGAAGAAAGAAAAAAGCCTTATAGTAGTTATATTGCAATAGTTGTTATATTACAAGAATAAAGTCATAATTTTACAGAATTAAGTTGTAATATTGCGAGAGTAAAGCTGTAATATTATGAGAATAAAGTAGCAATATAACAAGAACCAAGTCTTAATAATACATGAATAAAGTTGTAATATTACAAGAATAAAGTCGTAATATTACATGAATGAAGTAATATTACAAGAATAAAGTCGTAATATTACAAGAATAAAGTCATAATTTTATAAGAATAAAGTCGTAATATTACAAGAATAAAGTTGTAATATTACAAAAATAAAGTCTTAATATTACATGAATAAAGTAGTAATATTGCATGAATGAAGTCATAATATTACAAGAATAAAGTCGTAATATTACAAGAATAAAGTTGTACTATTAAAAGAATAAAGTCCTAATATTATAAGAATAAAGTTGTAATATTGCGAGAGTAAAGCTGTAATATTATGAGAATAAAGTAGCAATATTACAAGAACCAAGTCATAATATTACAAGAATAAAGTCGTACTATTACAAGAATAAAGTCATAATATTACAAGAATAAAGTAATATTACAAGTATAAAGTTGTAATATTATAAGAATAAAGTCATAATATTATAAGAATAAAGTCGTAATATTACAAGAATAGAGTTGTAATATTATAAGAATAAAGTCATAATATTATAAGAATAAAATCATAATATTACAAGAATAAAGTTGTAAAATTACAAGAATAAAGTCTTAATATTACATGAATAAAGTAGTAATATTGCATGAATGAAGTCGTAATATTACAAGAATAAACTTTATTCTCGAAAGATTTAAACTGACGATTTAATTTCTTCAGTTTGATACTCCGTCGTACAGTAGAACTCAATAAATGGAGACATTTATTTACTCAAATTGAACAAATGAATGAAGGCATTGTTTATTTCAGACGTCCTAACAAAAAACACATAAAATAAGTGTTCAGTAAACAGAACGTATTGTTCTAAAAGGACAATGCTTATCACAGTAACAATGGACACAGTCTCTGCATGTGGACTGGAGTCTTTTCGTTTTTTGTTCAAATTCAATGATCATTTGTTGCCATCAAAGCATGTTTTTAATTCATTTATTTCTCTTTTAACTCTTAAATTATCTCCAAAACAAAGGATGTTAGTAAAGGTTATCCAATTCAGATTACCAGATACTTTGCATTTATCATTTATGTACGTATTAATAATAAACTATTTCGGGCCAAGCAGTGACCCCTGTGGTACTCCACAAGTAATATGTCGATTCGTAATTGTTTCCTGTTACTAATAAATGCAAACTTCTTACCAGTTGGTGGCTGTAATAGCTCTAATATTCTCCTGGTTAAGAAGAAGAAGAAGACGAAGGAGACAAAGACTCACCTGGAACAATCATGTGTGACAAACCGCTGTGACGCATGCAGTCGTCAAGGTCGTCCATCACGGAGGCGATTCTCTGCGCTGCCTCCACCGCAGGTAACTCCTCCAGTGACAGAGGCTTTTTATCAAAGCTGCTTTATTTTCTTCCCGTTTGTTCTTCCGACTTCTTTAACTGTACGAAAATGTTGCCAAAGCTCCAAACTTTGGACGGTTTTTTCACAGGCGCTAAAGACTTAATCTCAAAATTCCCAGGGTTCAACCACGCACTTAATCTCTCCACTTGTTATTTATTATTCCTGGACAAAGACTCTCCTCTGTGTGTTTCGACGCAGCTCAAGTCAATTTTGCTTTTGCCGGACGTTTTAATTTAAATGTTTTGGTTCACGGTTTTGCTTAAATCCATTGTGGGGTTTTATTCAGAACGTGGACTCAGACGATGCCTGTGTTTAGCACCGAGGCTTTAAAACCTCGCAGTCGCATGTTTGCATTTGTTTTAAAACCGTACAACAGAAGGAGATTTAACCTTCTGGTCGATGGAGCTTTTAAAATCTTCAGGACGTTGTGAAGTGATGCTTTTCTAAGACGAGTCCAATCAACAGTTACCATTGCCAACAATAATAAATTACAAACCCTGAAGATAGTTTGGCTCTGCTGTGGCGACAGCTGTGGAACCAGAGCATTAAGTTGTTGAGATGTTATTTTGTTGAATACCACGTGATCTCAAGAACCTCTCTGTGAAATCCTTTTGGAATTTGGCACAGCTGTTTCACTCTGACTGATAAATGATCTCTTTTAGATTGAATTTACCAAAAATCCAGGTCACAATGGCCTCAGCAAATCTTCTTGAATATTAAATTCCTTTTAAATCAAAAAGGAAGCACATTTCCAACGAGTTTTAATGGGTACATACTTTTATTTGTCTTTTATCTGCCTGTTATCAAACCATGTCGTTTTTATTTTTATTTCACCAGGGAAAAGACACATTTACAAGGGTGAACGTCATCAGAGAGGTCAGTAGAACACGTTTTAATAAATATCACAAATACAAGAAACGGATTACAAACAATAAATTAAAATTAAGACTGTATGCTGTCATGATAGCCCCACGCAACTCGTCATATCCGATGACCGTGAGAATTTTCATGCAGTTCTGTTGATGTTAAATTTTACAGTAGTTTTCCCGCCATTTTTACATCAAATTTGACGGGGCGCTGAGGCCGCGCCTTTTGGCGTAGAGAAAATATTTTGACAACTTTCAATCATTAACTTGTCTAGAACATATGTACCAAGTTTGACGCGGCTAGCTGAAACGTGCTAGGACGAGTTTGTTCAAATGTGTAGACTAGCCATTTTTGTTGATTGTTGAGAACGTCACGTGACCCGAAAGTCGCGAGTTAAGTAAAGTTCGAACCATATTCACAGATTCAAACTTCTGCAATCAATAATATTAAATAAAACATTGTTTAAAAAAAAACAACATATTTTTGAATCATAGCAACGTGGACAACAAGCTAGCTAAGCATCGTTTTCATCAAAAAGAGCTGGAGAAGCTACGCTGAACACTGACTAACCGTAGACAGGGACCGTCTACAAAGTGCAACACCCGAAAAATATATTTAAAAATATTCAATAACTTAACCATTATACAGCGTAGTGTCGTAAAACTTTCTATAAACTTTACCAAGCGGGAAACAGCTATTTAATTTTAAATGCGATGTGTTTTCTACTTCATCAAAGCCATTCTCGAAGCAGCTAAGAACAGCTAAGTCTTCTGTTGACGTCGCCTGTGCAGCCCTAATGGACCGTTCATATTTAAAGATACAGTTCCACAGCGTATTCGGATCACATTAAGGTCTCCACTTCCCTCCACAGCGATGCTAGCAGACGTCGAAAGTAGCTTGAGTGCTCACTTTAACTTTCTCCGCGTAGAAAGGATGGAGCGGGTGTACGCTGACAGGACTACAAGTGTTTCTCAAAGACCTCTCCCGTTTTTGTTTTGTGTTATTTTTAAGTGGAACCCGAGCGAGCTCCCGCTCCATTATTCCCACGTCTTTTGTTGTCCGAAGGTAAAGCGCGCTCATGTTTTATTCACGGCGTTTTTTGAAACACAGAGTCTCATCAGTTCCCGGTAATGCACGCCGCCGCCTCTTTGCAAGACTCGATCGCTCTGACCCCGTCGCTAAGATCCCGTCGCTGGGGGGGGGGGGTTTATGCTTGGTGTGGAGCCGACCCGTGCAACGGGGGAGCATCCAGTTCATTGCTTGGCCTTTTTTACAGCTTCATTGCCTACTTTTCAGTAAAGCCAGGTGCAGCGAACCTTTCACGAGGCTGACATATTGCCTGATATAAAGATTCCCTGGGTGGCAGGCCACAGTAAAACCTCTGGATCAGTCCAAGCAATCTGTGGGTTCCCTCAAAGTGAAACTGAGTCATAAAACAGCTCTCCTCATCTCACTGCTCCTTCTCTTTTTTTTTTTTTTTTTTACTGTTACTGTTCCTCTCCGACTTCAAATTGGCTGGATTATTAGAAAAGCCCTGATATTTGCCGATCTCAAACTCTCTCTGCGGCAGACGACGACATCTGAGAATTTCCATGACTTGATAAAGTGAAAGCCTCCTCGCACAGCTCTCCTCTCGTTTCGGCGCGACGCCGCGACGCGTCTGATTCATCCGTCCTCGCAGCATTTATGATCTGAAATAGCAGCTGTCTTGACACCGAGGGCTCGCTAAGCGCTTTCGCTAAAGGAACGTTTTCAAAATCCTCGTCGAATAAATCACTGCAGTTGTCCTCGTTTTTTCTCGAGCGTAAACCGCTCATTAAATCAGTTTGAAAATAAACAAAAGAGGAAAAAAAAAACCACAGAGTGTGTGAGTGTGAGTCCAAGGCTGGTGTCATTCAGATGTAAAGCTTTGAGGGATGAAAGAACGGATGATATGCAAGAATGCTGTCGTATTGTTGTAAAACAAGCTCCTTTGTTTCTTCGTGCTTCTTCATCTTCTCTGTTATGTTGCCTGTGTTTATATATGGAGATGCAGATTGTTAACTGAAACTTTTAAACGTTTAAAACTAAATGTGAAAAATGTAAAATGCATAAAATAGAACAAATTAGTTTAACCCTGAGAACACAGAGCATGTTTTTCCATTACTATGTTAAAACAACATATACAGAGCCTATAAGATCATGCGATATAGAGCGTCTAATATCTTTTTTTTTGTAGGCATTATGATGAAATTATGATTATTATCATGTTCTTTTTCACCCAGATTGAAATTGCAAAATTTGGAAATAAGTCACCAGTTTAAAGTTTGCTTGGCTCGTTTTTATTAACAAAAATCAAAGAAAAATGCGGTGAAAAAAATTGTGATTTCTGCACAAATATTGGTACTCCTGATTTATTAAAAAAAAAAAATTATATATATATATATATTTACCATCATAATAGTCGGCATCGCCCTGAACAAGGATCCGTTAAAAATATTTGCAAACCTCTTAAGGAATAATTTTAATGAATTATTGAAATTCAGGAAATGATCCATTTGCCCTGATGCACTTTGACAGTTAGCTGACTTTCTTCATAAAAACAAAAGGTATCTCGGAATTACCTACCTGCTATAGAGCCCTTGAGCAATTATGCCACCGGGAACTATGCGAGTACCACATTTTAACCGGACCTGATCTTTAAAACTGCAGACTTCCTGTTGGGTCTCTTAAGTCATGTATGAAGTTTGGATTGCGATTGGTCAATGTTGGCTTCATGTTTCGAAATTCAAATGGTCGAAATTCACCAAAAACGCCTATGGTTGCCTTGGCCACGCCCCTTTTGAATCTGCAAAAACCTCTTGACAACTTTTAACCTTTGATGTGTCTAGAAGGTAGTGTTTTGGTGAGTCAAGCCATGGCTTACAGTCAACTTTTTTATTCGTCTTGGTTTCCAGAAATTTGGTAGAACTCAATTCTTCCTTTGTTTTCAACTGAGGGGGGAGGGCGCTATAGAGCCCTTGAGCAACTATGCCACCGGGAACTATGCCAATACCGCATTTTCATCAGACCTGACTTCCATGCAAGAGTTTTTATTCTCGTTGAACCCCCTCAAAAATTACCGCAAAATCACGTATACGCTATAATAAGGATAACAATAGTGTGAAGATGTGACCTATCAACCCAGGATGTCCATATAAGGAGTTGTTTCTTATTCCCATATCAATTGACCGAGGGTTAATCTGTGCCGAATGGTTAAAAACAACATCTCATATCATTTATTTACTATATTGTTTTCCTTGTAGTTGATGTACCTGTAATCTGACTCTGGTTCACCCGTTGGATCCTCAAAGGTGATTATGATGCAGCAGGTGAATGTTTGTTTGTTTGTTTGTTTAAACCACATATTGCATTTTGAAGCTGGACGACATAATGACGGCCAAAAGTGAAGCCAAACAATTGGCCCCCGTGATGAGGCTGGAGGTTGTTATTATTAGCAGAACCATGATGATAGCACCACTTCACTTTTCACTGCACACACACACACACACACACACACTGTGACAGACTCCTGCAGTGTGAAACTGAAGCCGAGGTGTTTCCACGTTTTCATTCATCCTCATATGAACTGTGAATTGAATCGATCACATAGACTGTATATAAATGATGGACGTCGTCTCCGGGCGTGAAAAGTGAAGCCCCGTTCTGAAACCTGCGTTCTCTCGATTGACGGGGTTGTGTTTTTATTTTTGCAAAAATATGTCACATTGTATTCAAGTCGACTGACCGGAAAAAGACGCACGTGACGTCATGTTTATGTGACTTCCGATTGTTAAAATTAGTCTCTAAAGTAACGCTAAACTTTAAAAACAGAGGCACACATACGCAGTACACAGGTATGCTGGTTATTTGTAGCGCTGCTCTTTTCCTTTAATAAACAGATTGCTCCAGTTAACGCTAATGGCGCTAAAAGGAGCTAATGCAGCTAACGGCGCTAACTGGTAAATGGTGCCTGGTCTTCGGTGTCGCGGCACTAATTTGGGTATCAATCTGGGTTTTTGCAATTTAAATTTTGAATTTTACTTACTGCTGTCCACCAGAGGGCGTCGTTTTTTTGTAATCTTTGGCATATGGAGAAAAAAACATGTTATGTCCACTAGATGGCACTATCACAAGTGTTGCTGCTAATCATTGATATATCCAAGGTTCTAAGAATAGTACAAGTAGCATATTGAAATTACAGAAGTGGATTAGGCCCAAATGTTAAAAATGAAAAACAGCCTGATTTCTGAGATCAAAATCAATGTTTTCAATTCTTTTCATCGACAAACATGGTGGCATCATGACGAAAAACCTGGCATTTAAAGGGCTAACATCTTTAAAAAAAAATACATAGTATGTGATAGGTCAGATATAGGTGGAAAAAAAATCAGCTCCATGAAAGAAGAGTACAATAATTTATAATAATTTATGATAGAGCGAGTGTGAATATTTGAAACTGCACAAAAAATAATAATCCAAGAAAACCAGTGTTGTTGCTAACCGCTAACATCCAGGCTGTAATAATTGAAAACACAAAAAAAATGTGATTTGCATGTAGCATATTGAAAATAATTCATATTTTCTTGCTTTTTACGTTGGCATCATGACAAAAACCTGGCATTTAAAGCATTGAAATCTTCAAACATGTATTAGTATTTGATCTCAATAATTAGGTTAGAAAAGAATCAGCTCAATAAAAGTGGACTATATACTAATGTATAATATGTTTTATAGCTTTCATTGTTTTTGTGCTCAACCATATACTGCATGAGTGTGTCTGGGCTTAAACCTCGATGCTTGAAAACGTCCGTTTCCATTTGGAACCAAGCCTTTTTAACGGCGTTTCAACCGATTCCCTACTTCTTCACTTTGACCACGCGAATGCATTAACTGCACATCTGCAGCTGCTCATTTCACCGCGCTCCTCAAAAAAAGCCCCGCGGGCGCCCTGAAATCTAACGTCCGGATGCAACAATGATACTTGTGAAAATCAATGGCGGCATCAATTTTGTACAGACTGTCGATGATGCGCTGAAATCGTTTTTTTTGTTGGGGGGTCTGATGTTTTACACAAAGTGTCTGTTTTATGCCGCTTCTGTGCGACGGCTGCAAACAATGGAAGAACCCGAAGGTGTGGAGTCCCAGATGCGCCACAAGGTCCAGCCGCACTGTGGAGTAAAAACAGGTCCACACACACACACACACACACACATGGTGGAGAATCAATATACAAGGAGAGCTGTAAGAGCAGCAGCGGCTGTAAGTCAGAGCGTGATGAATGAGACAGACTTAGAGGTGATTGAGCATGTCTGCTCTGATGGTGGTGCATTTAAATTGGCCTGTACATGTAAATGTTTTCCCGTAATTGGTAGCCAGAAGAGGTTTATCACCCGAGGTGAATACAGAGCTGCAACACCAGCAACTGAAAGGAAATTCAATTCAGATTTAATGAGCTGTAGGCTGGAAATCTAGGTTTTTTACGCTCGTATAGGTTGAGCTTCTATTTGTAACGCCGACACCTTCTTTTTTTTTCTTTTTTTTTAAACGCCGTGATTAATGTCCTGTGTTTGACCTTATTGGCTATAAGCTCAAATGAGGAAATAGCTCTCATGAGTGCTGCTCTTTAGCCTTCATTCAGACCTGTATGTCAGACGTACAGGTTGTGTTTCCCTGGGCGGTAAATTAGTCCGAGCTATTTTACCGCCGTACGAGGTAAAATAGAAACCCAATGAACTTTGTAAAATGTGGACGGTAGCGTCTTAGAGCTCTTCGGACAGCTCGTTTGTGTTTGTGACAAAGTGTTGGCAAAAAAAAATGCACAACCAGGCATTTTGAAGTGGTCCTGACTCGGTGGTTTGAGTCCACTACAGGTAGGGTCACGTTTTTTTGGGCAGCCCATCTCCTATTAGGGCTTGTCGCCATATTGGTTGCCGGTTCAAATCCCAGGACAGGTGATGTACTCCGTTGCCCATGAGCCATGTCTCTGTGGTGCTGTATCTGGTTAGCATGTTCGGCGGTTAACCCAAAAGTTGGTGGTTTAAGGCCACCCAGAGACTGTCATGTGTTTTGGGCAGCAGCCCACGTCCAAAAAGAAAGCTATTGGTATTCTTATCATATGGTTGCTGGTTCAAATCCAGGGACACGTGAAGGGCTGGGGTTCCCCTTCGACATGTCTCTGTGGCGCAATCCGGTTAGCGCGTTAGGCTGTTAACCGAAAGGTTGGTGGTTCAAGCCCACCCAGGCACGTCCATGTATTTTGGGCAGCCGACGTCCAAAATGAAAGATATTGGTTTTCTTACTGTATGGATGCAAGTTCAAATCCAGCAACACGTGAAGGGCTGGGCTTCCTCTTCGAGAAGTCTTTGTGGCGCAATCAGGTTAGCGCGTTCGGCTGTTAACCGAAAGGTTGGTGGTTCGAGCCCACCCAGGGACTGCCAGGAGTTTTGGACAGCCCACGTCCAAAGAGAAAGCTATTGGTATTCTTATCATATGGTTGCTAGTTCAAATCGAGGGACACATGAAGGGCTGGGGTTCCCCTTCGACATGTCTCTGTGGCGCAATCGGGTTAGCGAGTTCGGCTGTTAACCGAAAGGTTGGTGGTTTGAGCCCACCCAGGGATGGTCTTAAGTTTTGGACAGCCCACGTCCAAAAAGAAACTTATTCATATTCTTACTTCATGGTTGCTGGGTCAAATCCAGCGACACATGAAGGGCTGGGGTTCCCCTTCAACGTGTCTCTGTGGCTCAATCAGGTTAGCGTGTTCGGCTGTTAACCGAAAGGTTGGTGGTTCGAGCCCACCCAGGGACTGACAGGAATTTTGGACAGCCCATGTCCAAAAAGAAAGCCATTGGTATTCTTACCATATGGTTGCTGGTTTAAATCCAGGTACACGTGAAGGGCTGGGGTTCCCCTTAGACATGTCTCTGTGGCGCAATCCAGTTAGCGCGTTGGGCTGTTAACCGAGAGTTTGATGGTTCTAGCCCACCCATGGATGGTCACATGTTTTGGACAGCCAACGTCCAAAAAGAAAGTTATTGGCCTTTTTACCATATGGTTGCTAGTTCAAATCTAGGGACAGGTGAAGGGCTGCGGTGCTCTTGTGCCATGTCTCTGTGGCGCAATCAGGTTAGCGCGTTCGGCTGTTAACCGAAAGGTTGGTGGTTCGAGCCCGCCCAGGGACTGCCAGGAATTTTGGACAGCCCACGTCCAAAAAGAAAGCTATTGGTATTCTTACCATATGGTTGCTGGTTCAAATCCAGGTACACGTGAAGGGCTGGGGTTCCCCTTAGAGACGTCTCTGTGGCGCAATCTGTTTAGCGTGTTCGGCTGTTAACCGAGAGTTCGGTGGTTCGAGCACACATGGACAGCTAGGTAGTTTGGGCAGCTGCCGTCCAAAAAGAAAGCTGCTGTGTGGATTGTGACCGTGTGGATTGTGACCATGTGGTTGCTGGTTCAAATCCAAGTGACAGGTTAAGTGCTAGAGCTCCTCTGAGCTCTCTCTTTGCAGCGAAATCCGGTTAGCGTAATCGGCTGTTTACGTTAAAGTTTGTTGGAAAGCGAACATCGAAAAACACAAAGCAGATGCCCATACGGAGAGAATTACAATGCATCATGTAATAATAGTGTGAGCTGTCTGTGTGTGTGCTATCATCTTCACACATCACAGCATGTAAACCTCTCTCATTAAATGAGACACATCTTGTTTTAAGACGCCCGTGCACACGAGAAGACGAATGCATCGCTGAGAGGCCATTCATCCATTTTAACAACCGAGGATTCTTATCAGGTTTAGGGGAAAACAATTTGACTGCACAGAGGGAAAAATGATGTATAGGTCTCCTCTTTATGTTAGTAAAATCTAAATGATCTGACACTGTAGTGAAATTGAAATTATTGCAAAGTCACTGCATGGAGACACCGACGTCAAACTTATGAACTGATAGATGACTGTAATAAAGTGGAGACGTAAAGGTGGCATTTTTCATCCATTCCAGAGGTTAAGGATAAAATTGAGATGGTGTGTGAACGCAGTTGATGTCAAATTGGCCATTTATCCTGCAAAGAAACACAAATGCCTCAATCAATAGAGCCACTGATATGTTTACTATATCGGGCCCTGGCGCAAAATCAATATCACATTGGCTTCAGAACATCCTGCTGGATTTCTCAATTTGCACAACTGGTGGATAATCTTCATAGCTTTCCTTCTGGAGTGGTTTCTTTAAACTGCTTCAGTGGCAGGATGTGTGTGATTGCCGCGTGTTCTTCTGAGACGCCTTGTCGTCCTGCTTGACTGCTGGAGCTAAGCTCAGTTTAGCATTTTTCCACACAAAAGCTGTCTTTGTGTTTGCTCAAACAATGGCAGGCCATGAGTCGCACCAGATCTGGACGTTTGTGGAAACGACGACACACAGTCTTCAGTTTTTTTTTTTTGAAGATCTCTGAAATGGCAGTTTGCACATGTAAGCTGCAGCTCAAGAGGTCTCCCTCCAGACTGTCTCTCAAGGCCTTGAATGTTTGGCAGAATTACAGTCGTTGGCCGAGTGATGCACAGACTGTCCAAATTCTGAGAAAACACTGGTGTTTAAAGCAACAATTTCTCTGAAAGCTGAGACTGAGAATAATCTATTATGCTTTAAGTCATTTACACTAACTTTGATCGACCAAATTCATACAAATTATACAATAAATACATGAAACCTTGAGTACAAACCTCCAACAGTCACCAAGGTGAGCTGGTACTGATGCACAACCTATGAATCTGTCCTATTTTACTTAAAGGTACATATATGAAGTATACAACATACTAATCACAATTATATTTTGTGTAAGTGTATGAAAAATTGTTTTACCTAAAACCCTAAACCACCTATTTCAGGTGAAAATCCATGTATATATCTGGTGATTACACACATTTTTGTCAATGTGCTGTGTCTGTGGTGAAACACCAGCTAGTGCATTCAAATTTTGCCATTGGGTTTTTAAGTTCACACCAGCTATTTTGGGCAGTGCATGTCCAAAAACAAAGCTATTGGTGTTCTTATCATATGGTTGCAAGTTAAAAACACGTCTTTGTGGCGCAATCTGGTTTGAGCGTTCGGCTGTTGACCGAAAGGTTGGTGGTTCAAGCCCACCCATGGACGGCATAACAGCCGAACGCGCTAACCAGATTGCGCCACAGAGACGTGTTTCTGGGGAATCCTAGAACTTCACATGTCCCGGGGCTTGAACTGGCAACCATTTGGTAAGAATATGAATAGCTTTCTTTTTTGGACGTGGGCTCCCCAAAGCACAAGGTCGTCCCTAGGTGGGCTTGAACCACCAACCTTGTGTGATATGTGATATTCGTTCGGCTGTTAACCGAAAGGTTGATCGTTCAAGCCCACCCAGGGACGGCCTAGTGTCTTGGGGAGCCAACATCCAAAAAGAAAGCTAATTGTATTCTTACCAATTGGTTGCCAGTTCAAGCCCCGGGACATGTGAAGTTCTAGGGTACCCCAGAAACACGTCTCTGTGGCGCAATCTGGTTAGCGCGTTCGGCTGTTAACCGAAAGGTTGGTGGTTCAAGCTCACCCAGGGACGGCCTAGTGACTTGGGGAGCCCACCTCTGAAAAGAAAGCTGTTTGTATTCTTACCAAATGGTTGCCAGTTCAAGCCCCGGGACAGGTGAAGTTCTAGGGTGACCGAGAAACACGTCTCTGTGGCGCAATCTGGTTAGCGCGTTCGGCTGTTAACCGAAAGGTTGGTGGTTCAAGCCCACGCAGGGAAGGCCTAGTGTCTTGGGGAGCCCACCTCCGAAAAGAAAGCTATTTGTATTCTTACGAAATGGTTGCCAGTTCAAGCCCCGGGACATGTGAAGTTCTAGGGTACCCCAGAAACACGTCTCTGTGGCACAATCTGGTTAGCGCGTTCGGCTGTTAACCGAAAGGTTGGTGGTTCAAGCCCACCCAGGGACGGCCTAGTGTCTTGCGGAGTCCAACTCCGAAAAGAAAGCTATTTGTATTCTTACCAAATGGTTGCCAGTTCAAGCCCCGGGACATGTGAAGATCTAGGGTACACCAGAAACACGTCTCTGTGGCGCAATCTGGTTAGCGCGTTCGGCTGTCAACCGAAAGGTTGGTGGTTCAAGCCCACCCAGGGACGGCCTAGTGTCTTGGGGAGCCCACCTCCGAAAAGAAAGCTATTTGTATTCTTACCAAATGGTTGCCAGTTCAAGCCCCGGGACATGTGAAGTTCTAGGGTGCCCCAGAAACACGTCTCTGTGGCGCAATCTGGTTAAAGCATTCGGCTGTTAATCGAAAGGTTGGTGGTTCAAGCCCACCCAGGGACGGCCTAGTGTCTTGGGGAGCCCACCTCCAAAAAGAAAGCTATTTGTATTCTTACCAAATGGTTGCCAGTTCAAGCCCCAGGACATGTGAAGTTCTAGGGTACCCCAAAAAACACGTCTCTGTGGCGCAATCTGGTTAGCGCGTTCGGCTGTTAACCGAAAGGTTGGTGGTTCAAGCCCACCCAGGGACGGCCTAGTGTCTTGGGGAGCCCACGTCCAAAAAGAAAGCTATTTGGATTATTACCAAATGGTTGCCAGTTCAAGCCCCAGGACATGTGAAGTTCTAGGGTGCCCCAGAAACAAGTCTCTGTGGCGCAATCTGGTTAGCGCGTTCGGCTGTTAACCGAAAGGTTGGTGGTTCAAGCCCACCCAGGGACGGCCTAGTGTCTTGGGGAGCCCACGTCCAAAAAGAAAGCTATTTGGATTATTACCAAATGGTTGCCAGTTCAAGCCCCAGGACATGTGAAGTTCTAGGGTGCCCCAGAAACAAGTCTCTGTGGCGCAATCTGGTTAGCGCGTTCGGCTGTTAACCGAAAGGTTGGTGGTTCAAGCCCACCCAGGGACGGCCTAGTGTCTTGGGGAGCCCACCGCCGAAAAGAAAGCTATTTGTATTCTTACCAAATGGTTGCCAGTTCAAGCCCCGGGACATGTGAAGTTCTAGGGTGACCCAGAAACACGTCTCTGTGGCGCAATCTGGTTAGCGCGTTCGGCTGTTAATAGAAAGGTTGGTGGTTCAAGCCCACCCAGGGACGGCCTACTGTCTTGGGGAGCCCACGTCCAAAAATAAGGCTATTTGTATTCTTACCAAATGGTTGCCAGTTCAAGCCCAGGGACATGTGAAGTTCTAGGGTGCCCCAGAAACACGTCTCTGTGGCGCAATCTGGTTAGCGCGTTCGGCTGTTAACCGAAAGGTTGGTGGTTCAAGCCCACCCAGGGACGGCCTAGTGTCTTGGGGAGCCCACGTCCAAAATGAAAGCTAATTGTATTCTTACCAAATGGTTGCCAGTTCCAGCCCCGGGACATGTGAAGTTCTAGGGTATCCCAGAAACACGTCTCTGTGGCGCAATCTGGTTAGCGCGTTCGGCTGTTAACCGAAAGGTTGGTGGTTCAAGCCCACCCAGGGATGGCCTACTGTCTTGGGGAGCCCACGTCCAAAAAGAAAGCTATTTGTATTCTTACCAAATGGTTGCCAGTTCAAGCCCCGGGACATGTGAAGTTCTAGGGTACCCCAAAAAACACATCTCTGTGGCGCAATCTGGTTAGCGCGTTCGGCTGTTAACCGAAAGGTTGGTGGTTCAAGCCCACCCAGGGACGGCCTACTGTCTTGGGGAGCCCACGTCCAAAAAGAAAGCTATTTGGATTCTTACCAAATGGTTGCCAGTTCAAGCCCCGGGACATGTGAAGTTCTAGGGTGCCCCAGAAACAAGTCTCTGTGGCGCAATCTGGTTAGCGCGTTCGGCTGTTAACCGAAAGGTTGGTGGTTCAAGCCCACCCAGGGAAGGCCTAGTGTCTTGGGGAGCCCAACTCCGAAAAGAAAGCTATTTGTATTCTTACCAAATGGTTGCCAGTTCAAGCCCCGGGACATGTGAAGTTCTAGGGTGCCCCAGAAACAAGTCTCTGTGGCGCAATCTGGTTAGCGCGTTCGGCTGTTAACCGAAAGGTTGGTGGTTCAAGCCCACCCAGGGACGGCCTACTGTCTTGGGGAGCCCACGTCCGAAAAGAAAGCTATTTGTATTTTTACCAAATGGTTGCCAGTTCAAGCCCGGGGACATGTGAAGTTCTATTGTGCCCCAGAAACAAGTCTCTGTGGCGCAATCTGGTTAGCGCGTTCGGCTGTTAACCGAAAGGTTGGTGGTTCAAGCCCACCCAGGGACGGCATAGTGTCTTGGGGAGCCCACGTCCAAAAAGAAAGCTATTTGGATTCTTACCAAATGGTTGCCAGTTCAAGCCCCAGGACATGTGAAGTTCTAGGGTGCTCCAGAAACAAGTCTCTGTGGCGCAATCTGGTTAGCGCGTTCGGCTGTTAACCGAAAGGTTGGTGGTTCAAGCCCACCCAGGGACGGCCTAGTGTCTTGGGGAGCCCTACTCCGAAAAGAAAGCTCTTTGTATTCTTACCAAATGGTTGCCAGTTCAAGCCCCGGGACATGTGAAGTTCTAGGGTGCCCCAGAAACAAGTCTCTGTGGCGCAATCTGGTTAGCGCGTTCGGCTGTTAACCGAAAGGTTGGTGGTTCAAGCCCACCCAGGGACGGCCTAGTGTCTTGGGGAGCCCAACTCCGAAAAGAAAGCTATTTGTATTCTTACCAAATGGTTGCCAGTTCAAGCCCCGGGACATGTGAAGTTCTAGGGTGCCCCAGAAACAAGTCTCTGTGGCGCAATCTGGTTAGCGCGTTCGGCTGTTAACCGAAAGGTTGGTGGTTCAAGCCCACCCAGGGACGGCCTACTGTCTTGGGGAGCCCACGTCCGAAAAGAAAGCTATTTGTATTTTTACCAAATGGTTGCCAGTTCAAGCCCGGGGACATGTGAAGTTCTATTGTGCCCCAGAAACAAGTCTCTGTGGCGCAATCTGGTTAGCGCGTTCGGCTGTTAACCGAAAGGTTGGTGGTTCAAGCCCACCCAGGGACGGCATAGTGTCTTGGGGAGCCCACGTCCAAAAAGAAAGCTATTTGGATTCTTACCAAATGGTTGCCAGTTCAAGCCCCAGGACATGTGAAGTTCTAGGGTGCTCCAGAAACAAGTCTCTGTGGCGCAATCTGGTTAGCGCGTTCGGCTGTTAACCGAAAGGTTGGTGGTTCAAGCCCACCCAGGGACGGCCTAGTGTCTTGGGGAGCCCTACTCCGAAAAGAAAGCTCTTTGTATTCTTACCAAATGGTTGCCAGTTCAAGCCCCGGGACATGTGAAGTTCTAGGGTGCCCCAGAAACAAGTCTCTGTGGCGCAATCTGGTTAGCGCGTTCGGCTGTTAACCGAAAGGTTGGTGGTTCAAGCCCACCCAGGGACGGCCTACTGTCTTGGGGAGCCCACTTCCGAAAAGAAAGCTATTTGTATTTTTACCAAATGGTTGCCAGTTCAAGCCCGGGGACATGTGAAGTTCTATTGTGCCCCAGAACCACGTCTCTGTGGCGCAATCTGGTTAGTGCGTTCGGCTGTTAACCGAAAGGTTGGTGGTTCAAGCCCACCCAGGGACGGCCTAGTGTCTTGGGGAGCCCACCTCCGAAAAGAAAGCTATTTGTATTCTTACCAAATGGTTGCCAGTTCAAGCCCCGGGACATGTGAAGCTCTAGGGTACCCCAGAACCACGTCTCTGTGGCGCAATCTGGTTAGCGCGTTCGGCTGTAAACCGAAAGGTTTGTGGTTCAAGCCCACCCAGGGACAGCCTAGTGTCTTGGGGAGCCCACGTCCAAAAAGAAAGCTATTTGGATTCTTACCAAATGGTTGCCAGTTCAAGCCCGGGGACATGTGAAGTTCTAGGGCGCCCCAGAAACAAGTCGCTGTGGCGCAATCTGGTTAGCGCGTTCGGCTGTTAACCGAAAGGTTGGTGGTTCAAGCCCACCCAGGGACGGCCTACTATCTTGGGGAGCCCACGTCCAAAAAGAAAGCTATTTGGATTCTTACCAAATGGTTGCCAGTTCAAGCCCCAGGACATGTGAAGTTCTAGGGCGCCCCAGAAACAAGTCTCTGTGGCGCAATCTGGTTAGCGCGTTCGGCTGTTAACCGAAAGGTTGGTGGTTCAAGCCCACCCAGGGACGGCCTACTGTCTTGGGGAGCCCACGTCCAAAAAGAAAGCTATTTGGATTCTTACCAAATGGTTGCCAGTTCAAGCCCCGGGACATGTGAAGTTCTAGGGTGCCCCAGAAACAAGTCTCTGTGGCGCAATCTGGTTAGCGCGTTCGGCTGTTAACCGAAAGGTTGGTGGTTCAAGCCCACCCAGGGACGGCCTACTGTCTTGGGGAGCCCACGTCCGAAAAGAAAGCTATTTGTATTCTTACCAAATGGTTGCCAGTTCAAGCCCGGGGACATGTGAAGTTCTATTGTGCCCCAGAAACAAGTCTCTGTGGCGCAATCTGGTTAGCGCGTTCGGCTGTTAACTGAAAGGTTGGTGGTTCAAGCCCACCCAGGGACGGCCTAGTGTCTTGGGGAGCCCACGTCCGAAAAGAAAGCTATTTGGATTCTTACCAAATGGTTGCCAGTTCAAGCCCCGGGACATGTGAAGTTCTATGGTGCCCCAGAAACAAGTCTCTGTGGCGCAATCTGGTTAGCGCGTTCGGCTGTTAACCGAAAGGTTGGTAGTTCAAGCCCACCCAGGGACGGCCTAGTGTCTTGCGGAGCCCACCTCCGAAAAGAAAGCTATTTGTATTCTTGCCAAATGGTTGCCAGTTCAAGCCCCGGGACATGTGAAGTTCTAGGGTACCCCAGACCCGCGTCTCTTTGGCGCAATCTGGTTAGCGCGTTCGGCTGTTAACCGAAAGGTTGGTGGTTCAAGCCCACCCAGGGACGGCCTACTGTCTTGGGGAGCCCACATCCAAAAAGAAAGCTATTTGGATTCTTACCAAATGGTTGCCAGTTCAAGCCCCAGGACATGTGAAGTTCTAGGGTGCCACAGAAACAAGTCTCTGTGGCGCAATCTGGTTAGCGCGTTCAGCTGTTAACCGAAAGGTTGGTGGTTCCAGCCCACCCAGGGACGGCCTAGTGTCTTGGGGAGCCCACCTCCGAAAAGAAAGCTATTTGTATTCTTACCAAATGGTTGCCAGTTCAAGCCCCGGGACATGTGAAGTTCTAGGGTGACCCAGAAACACGTCTCTGTGGCGCAATCTGGTTAGCCGTTCAGCTGTTAACCGAAAGGTTGGTGGTTCAAGCCCACCCAGGGACGGCCTAGTGTCTTGGGGAGCCCTACTCCGAAAAGAAAGCTCTTTGTATTCTTACCAAATGGTTGCCAGTTCAAGCCCCGGGACATGTGAAGTTCTAGGGTGCCCCAGAAACAAGTCTCTGTGGCGCAATCTGGTTAGCGCGTTCGGCTGTTAACCGAAAGGTTGGTGGTTCAAGCCCACCCAGGGACGGCCTACTGTCTTGGGGAGCCCACGTCCGAAAAGAAAGCTATTTGTATTCTTACCAAATGGTTGCCAGTTCAAGCCCGGGGACATGTGAAGTTCTATTGTGTCCCAGAAACAAGTCCCTGTGGCGCAATCTGGTTAGCGCGTTCGGCTGTTAACCGAAAGGTTGGTGGTTCAAGCCCACCCAGGGACGGCCTAGTGTTTTGCGGAGCCCACTTCCGAAAAGAAAGCTATTTGTATTCTTACCAAATGGTTGCCAGTTCAAGCCCCGGGACATGTGAAGTTCTAGGGTACCCCAGAACCACGTCTCTGTGGCGCAATCTGGTTAGCGCGTTCGGCTGTTAACCGAAAGGTTGGTGGTTCAAGCCCACCCAGGGACGGCCTAGTGTCTTGGGGAGCCCACGTCCGAAAAGAAAGCTATTTGTATTCTTACCAAATGGTTGCCAGTTCAAGCCCCGGGACATGTGAAGTTCTATGGTGCCCCAGAAACAAGTCTCTGTGGCGCAATCTGGTTAGCGCGTTCGGCTGTTAACCGAAAGGTTGGTGGTTCAAGCCCACCCAGGGATGGCCTACTGTCTTGGGGAGCCCACGTCCGAAAAGAAAGCTATTTGTATTCTTACCAAATGGTTGCCAGTTCAAGCCCGGGGACATGTGAAGTTCTATTGTGTCCCAGAAACAAGTCCCTGTGGCGCAATCTGGTTAGCGCGTTCGGCTGTTAACCGAAAGGTTGGTGGTTCAAGCCCACCCAGGGACGGCCTAGTGTTTTGCGGAGCCCACTTCCGAAAAGAAAGCTATTTGTATTCTTACCAAATGGTTGCCAGTTCAAGCCCCGGGACATGTGAAGTTCTAGGGTACCCCAGAACCACGTCTCTGTGGCGCAATCTGGTTAGCGCGTTCGGCTGTTAACCGAAAGGTTGGTGGTTCAAGCCCACCCAGGGACGGCCTAGTGTCTTGGGGAGCCCACGTCCGAAAAGAAAGCTATTTGGATTCTTGCCAAATGGTTGCCAGTTCAAGCCCCGGGACATGTGAAGTTCTAGGGTACCCCAGACCCACGTCTCTGTGGCGCAATCTGGTTAGCGCGTTCGGCTGTTAACCGAAAGGTTGGTGGTTCAAGCCCACCCAGGGATGGCCTACTGTCTTGGGGAGCCCTACTCCGAAAAGAAAGCTCTTTGTATTCTTACCAAATGGTTGCCAGTTCAAGCCCCGGGACATGTGAAGTTCTAGGGTGCCCCAGAAACAAGTCTCTGTGGCGCAATCTGGTTAGCGCGTTTGGCTGTTAACCGAAAGGTTGGTGGTTCAAGCCCACCCAGGGACGGCCTACTGTCTTGGGGAGCCCACGTCCGAAAAGAAAGCTATTTGTATTCTTACCAAATGGTTGCCAGTTCAAGCCCCGGGACATGTGAAGTTCTAGGGTACCCCAGAACCACGTCTCTGTGGCGCAATCTGGTTAGCGCGTTCGGCTGTTAACCGAAAGGTTGGTGGTTCAAGCCCACCCAGGGACGGCCTAGTGTTTTGCGGAGCCCACTTCCGAAAAGAAAGCTATTTGTATTCTTACCAAATGGTTGCCAGTTCAAGCCCCGGGACATGTGAAGTTCTAGGGTACCCCAGAACCACGTCTCTGTGGCGCAATCTGGTTAGCGCGTTCGGCTGTTAACCGAAAGGTTGGTGGTTCAAGCCCACCCAGGGACGGCCTAGTGTCTTGGGGAGCCCACGTCCGAAAAGAAAGCTATTTGGATTCTTGCCAAATGGTTGCCAGTTCAAGCCCCGGGACATGTGAAGTTCTAGGGTACCCCAGACCCACGTCTCTGTGGCGCAATCTGGTTAGCGCGTTCGGCTGTTAACCGAAAGGTTGGTGGTTCAAGCCCACCCAGGGATGGCCTACTGTCTTGGGGAGCCCTACTCCGAAAAGAAAGCTCTTTGTATTCTTACCAAATGGTTGCCAGTTCAAGCCCCGGGACATGTGAAGTTCTAGGGTGCCCCAGAAACAAGTCTCTGTGGCGCAATCTGGTTAGCGCGTTCGGCTGTTAACCGAAAGGTTGGTGGTTCAAGCCCACCCAGGGACGGCCTACTGTCTTGGGGAGCCCACGTCCGAAAAGAAAGCTATTTGTATTCTTACCAAATGGTTGCCAGTTCAAGCCCCGGGACATGTGAAGTTCTAGGGTACCCCAGAACCACGTCTCTGTGGCGCAATCTGGTTAGCGCGTTCGTCTGTTAACCGAAAGGTTGGTGGTTCAAGCCCACCCAGGGACGGCCTAGTGTCTTGGGGAGCCCACGTCCGAAAAGAAAGCTATTTGGATTCTTACCAAATGGTTGCCAGTTCAAGCCCCGGGACATGTGAAGTTCTATGGTGCCCCAGAAACAAGTCTCTGTGGCGCAATCTGGTTAGCGCGTTCGGCTGTTAACCGAAAGGTTGGTGGTTCAAGCCCACCCAGGGACGGCCTAGTGTCTTGGGGAGCCCAACTCCGAAAAGAAAGCTATTTGTATTCTTACCAAATGGTTGCCAGTTCAAGCCCCGGGACATGTGAAGTTCTAGGGTGCCCCAGAAACAAGTCTCTGTGGCGCAATCTGGTTAGCGCGTTCGGCTGTTAACCGAAAGGTTGGTGGTTCAAGCCCACCCAGGGACGGCCTACTGTCTTGGGGAGCCCACGTCCGAAAAGAAAGCTATTTGTATTCTTACCAAATGGTTGCCAGTTCAAGCCCGGGGACATGTGAAGTTCTATTGTGCCCCAGAAACAAGTCTCTGTGGCGCAATCTGGTTAGCGCGTTCGGCTGTTAACCGAAAGGTTGGTGGTTCAAGCCCACCCAGGGACGGCCTAGTGTCTTGGGGAGCCCTACTCCGAAAAGAAAGCTCTTTGTATTCTTACCAAATGGTTGCCAGTTCAAGCCCCGGGACATGTGAAGTTCTAGGGTGCCCCAGAAACAAGTCTCTGTGGCGCAATCTGGTTAGCGCGTTCGGCTGTTAACCGAAAGGTTGGTGGTTCAAGCCCACCCAGGGACGGCCTACTGTCTTGGGGAGCCCACGTCCGAAAAGAAAGCTATTTGTATTCTTACCAAATGGTTGCCAGTTCAAGCCCCGGGACATGTGAAGTTCTAGGGTACCCCAGAACCACGTCTCTGTGGCGCAATCTGGTTAGCGCGTTCGGCTGTTAACCGAAAGGTTGGTGGTTCAAGCCCACCCAGGGACGGCCTAGTGTCTTGGGGAGCCCACGTCCGAAAAGAAAGCTATTTGTATTCTTACCAAATGGTTGCCAGTTCAAGCCCCGGGACATGTGAAGTTCTATGGTGCCCCAGAAACAAGTCTCTGTGGCGCAATCTGGTTAGCGCGTTCGGCTGTTAACCGAAAGGTTGGTGGTTCAAGCCCACCCAGGGAGGGCCTACTGTCTTGGGGAGCCCACGTCCGAAAAGAAAGCTTTTTGTATTCTTACCAAATGGTTGCCAGTTCAAGCCCGGGGACATGTGAAGTTCTATTGTGTCCCAGAAACAAGTCCCTGTGGCGCAATCTGGTTAGCGCGTTCGGCTGTTAACCGAAAGGTTGGTGGTTCAAGCCCACCCAGGGATGGCCTAGTGTTTTGCGGAGCCCACTTCCGAAAAGAAAGCTATTTGTATACTTACCAAATGGTTGCCAGTTCAAGCCCCGGGACATGTGAAGTTCTAGGGTACCCCAGAACCACGTCTCTGTGGCGCAATCTGGTTAGCGCGTTCGGCTGTTAACCGAAAGGTTGGTGGTTCAAGCCCACCCAGGGACGGCCTAGTGTCTTGGGGAGCCCACGTCCGAAAAGAAAGCTATTTGGATTCTTACCAAATGGTTGCCAGTTCAAGCCCCGGGACATGTGAAGTTCTATGGTGCCCCAGAAACAAGTCCCTGTGGCGCAATCTGGTTAGCGCGTTCGGCTGTTAACCGAAAGGTTGGTGGTTCAAGCCCACCCAGGGACGGCCTAGTGTCTTGGGGAGCCCAACTCCGAAAAGAAAGCTATTTGTATTCTTACCAAATGGTTGCCAGTTCAAGCCCCGGGACATGTGAAGTTCTAGGGTGCCCCAGAAACAAGTCTCTGTGGCGCAATCTGGTTAGCGCGTTCGGCTGTTAACCGAAAGGTTGGTGGTTCAAGCCCACCCAGGGACGGCCTACTGTCTTGGGGAGCCCACGTCCGTAAAGAAAGCTATTTGTATTCTTACCAAATGGTTGCCAGTTCAAGCCCGGGGACATGTGAAGTTCTATTGTGCCCCAGAAACAAGTCTCTGTGGCGCAATCTGGTTAGCGCGTTCGGCTGTTAACCGAAAGGTTGGTGGTTCAAGCCCACCCAGGGACGGCCTAGTGTCTTGGGGAGCCCTACTCCGAAAAGAAAGCTCTTTGTATTCTTACCAAATGGTTGCCAGTTCAAGCCCCGGGACATGTGAAGTTCTAGGGTGCCCCAGAAACAAGTCTCTGTGGCGCAATCTGGTTAGCGCGTTCGGCTGTTAACCGAAAGGTTGGTGGTTCAAGCCCACCCAGGGACGGCCTACTGTCTTGGGGAGCCCACGTCCGAAAAGAAAGCTATTTGTATTCTTACCAAATGGTTGCCAGTTCAAGCCCGGGGACATGTGAAGTTCTATTGTGTCCCAGAAACAAGTCCCTGTGGCGCAATCTGGTTAGCGCGTTCGGCTGTTAACCAAAGGTTGGTGGTTCAAGCCCACCCAGGGACGGCCTAGTGTTTTGCGGAGCCCACTTCCGAAAAGAAAGCTATTTGTATTCTTACCAAATGGTTGCCAGTTCAAGCCCCGGGACATGTGAAGTTCTAGGGTACCCCAGAACCACGTCTCTGTGGCGCAATCTGGTTAGCGCGTTCGGCTGTTAACCGAAAGGTTGGTGGTTCAAGCCCACCCAGGGACGGCCTAGTGTCTTGGGGAGCCTACGTCCGAAAAGAAAGCTATTTGGATTCTTACCAAATGGTTGCCAGTTCAAGCCCCGGGACATGTGAAGTTCTATGGTGCCCCAGAAACAAGTCTCTGTGGCGCAATCTGGTTAGCGCGTTCGGCTGTTAACCGAAAGGTTGGTGGTTCAAGCCCACCCAGGGACGGCCTAGTGTCTTGCGGAGCCCACCTCCGAAAAGAAAGCTATTTGTATTCTTGCCAAATGGTTGCCAGTTCAAGCCCCGGGACATGTGAAGTTCTAGGGTACCCCAGACCCACGTCTCTGTGGCGCAATCTGGTTAGCGCGTTCGGCTGTTAACCGAAAGGTTGGTGGTTCAAGCCCACCCAGGGACGGCCTACTGTCTTGGGGAGCCCACGTCCAAAAAGAAAGCTATTTGGATTCTTACCAAATGGTTGCCAGTTCAAGCCCCGGGACATGTGAAGTTCTAGGGTGCCCCAGAAACAAGTCTCTGTGGCGCAATCTGGTTAGCGCGTTCGGCTGTTAACCGAAAGGTTGGTGGTTCAAGCCCACCCAGGGACGGCCTAGTGTCTTGGGGAGCCCACCTCCGAAAAGAAAGCTATTTGTATTCTTACCAAATGGTTGCCAGTTCAAGCCCCGGGACATGTGAAGTTCTAGGGTGCCCCAGAAACAAGTCTCTGTGGCGCAATCTGGTTAGCGCGTTCGGCTGTTAACCGAAAGGTTGGTGGTTAAAGCCCACCCAGGGACGGCCTAGTCTCTTGGGGAGCCCACCTCCAAAAAGAAAGCTATTTGTATTCTTACCAAATGGTTGACAGTTCAAGCCCCGGGACATGTGAAGTTCTAGGGTACCCCAAAAAACACGTCTCTGTGGCGCAATCTGGTTAGCGCGTTCGGCTGTTAATCGAAAGGTTGGTGGTTCAAGCCCACCCAGGGACGGCCTAGTGTCTTGGGGAGCCCACGTCCAAAAAGAAAGCTATTTGGATTCTTACCAAATGGTTGCCAGGTCAAGCCCCAGGACATGTGAAGTTCTAGTGTGCCCCAGAAACAAGTCTCTGTGGCGCAATCTGGTTAGCGCGTTCGGCTGTTAACCGAAAGGTTGGTGGTTCAAGCCCACCCAGGGATGGCCTAGTGTCTTGGGGAGCCCAACTCCGAAAAGAAAGCTATTTGTATTCTTACCAAATGGTTGCCAGTTCAAGCCCCGGGACATGTGAAGTTCTAGGGTGCCCCAGAAACAAGTCTCTGTGGCGCAATCTGGTTAGCGCGTTCGGCTGTTAACCGAAAGGTTGGTGGTTCAAGCCCACCCAGGGACGGCCTACTGTCTTGGGGAGCCCACGTCCGAAAAGAAAGCTATTTGTATTCTTACCAAATGGTTGCCAGTTCAAGCCCGGGGACATGTGAAGTTCTATTGTGCCCCAGAAACAAGTCTCTGTGGCGCAATCTGGTTAGCGCGTTCGGCTGTTAACCGAAAGGTTGGTGGTTCAAGCCCACCCAGGGACGGCATAGTGTCTTGGGGAGCCCACGTCCAAAAAGAAAGCTATCTGGATTCTTACCAAATGGTTGCCAGTTCAAGCCCCAGGACATGTGAAGTTCTAGGGTGCTCCAGAAACAAGTCTCTGTGGCGCAATCTGGTTAGCGCGTTCGGCTGTTAACCGAAAGGTTGGTGGTTCAAGCCCACCCAGGGACTGCCTAGTGTCTTGGGGAGCCCTACTCCGAAAAGAAAGCTCTTTGTATTCTTACCAAATGGTTGCCAGTTCAAGCCCCGGGACATGTGAAGTTCTAGGGTGCCCCAGAAACAAGTCTCTGTGGCGCAATCTGGTTAGCGCGTTCGGCTGTTAACCGAAAGGTTGGTGGTTCAAGCCCACCCAGGGACGGCCTACTGTCTTGGGGAGCCCACGTCCGAAAAGAAAGCTATTTGTATTCTTACCAAATGGTTGCCAGTTCAAGCCCGGGGACATGTGAAGTTCTATTGTGTCCCAGAAACAAGTCCCTGTGGCGCAATCTGGTTAGCGCGTTCGGCTGTTAACCGAAAGGTTGGTGGTTCAAGCCCACCCAGGGACGGCCTAGTGTCTTGGGGAGCCCTACTCCGAAAAGAAAGCTCTTTGTATTCTTACCAAATGGTTGCCAGTTCAAGCCCCGGGACATGTGAAGTTCTAGGGTGCCCCAGAAACAAGTCTCTGTGGCGCAATCTGGTTAGCGCGTTCGGCTGTTAACCGAAAGGTTGGTGGTTCAAGCCCACCCAGGGACGGCCTACTGTCTTGGGGAGCCCACGTCCGAAAAGAAAGCTATTTGTATTCTTACCAAATGGTTGCCAGTTCAAGCCCGGGGACATGTGAAGTTCTATTGTGTCCCAGAAACAAGTCCCTGTGGCGCAATCTGGTTAGCGCGTTCGGCTGTTAACCGAAAGGTTGGTGGTTCAAGCCCACCCAGGGACGGCCTAGTGTTTTGCGGAGCCCACTTCCGAAAAGAAAGCTATTTGTATTCTTACCAAATGGTTGCCAGTTCAAGCCCCGGGACATGTGAAGTTCTAGGGTACCCCAGAACCACGTCTCTGTGGCGCAATCTGGTTAGCGCGTTCGGCTGTTAACCGAAAGGTTGGTGGTTCAAGCCCACCCAGGGACGGCCTACTGTCTTGGGGAGCCCACGTCCAAAAAGAAAGCTATTTGGATTCTTACGAAATGGTTGCCAGTTCAAGCCCCAGGACATGTGAAGTTCTAGGGTGCCCCAGAAACAAGTCTCTGTGGCGCAATCTGGTTAGCGCGTTCGGCTGTTAACCGAAAGGTTGGTGGTTCAAGCCCACCCAGGGACGGCCTAGTGTCTTGGGGAGCCCACGTCCGAAAAGAAAGCTATTTGTATTCTTACCAAATGGTTGCCAGTTCAAGCCCCGGGACATGTGAAGTTCTATGGTGCCCCAGAAACAAGTCTCTGTGGCGCAATCTGGTTAGCGCGTTCGGCTGTTAACCGAAAGGTTCGTGGTTCAAGCCCACCCAGGGACGGCCTAGTGTCTTGCGGAGCCCACCTCCGAAAAGAAAGCTATTTGTATTCTTGCCGAATGGAAGAATACTTGAACTGGCAACCATTTGGTAAGAATACAAATAGCGCCACAGAAACAAGTCTCTGTGGCGCAATCTGGTTAGCGCGTTCGGCTGTTAACCGAAAGGTTGGTGGTTCCAGCCCACCCAGGGACGGCCTAGTGTCTTGGGGAGCCCACCTCCGAAAAGAAAGCTATTTGTATTCTTACCAAATGGTTGCCAGTTCAAGCCCCGGGACATGTGAAGTTCTAGGGTGACCCAGAAACACGTCTCTGTGGCGCAATCTGGTTAGCGCGTTCAGCTGTTAATCGAAAGGTTGGTGGTTCAAGCCCACCCAGGGTCGGCCTACTGTCTTGGGGAGCCCACGTCCAAAAAGAAAGCTATTTGGATTCTTACCAAATGGTTGAGAGTTCAAGCCCCGGGACATGTGAAGTTCTAGGGTGCCCCAGAAACACGTCTCTGTGGCGCAATCTGCTTAGCGCGTTCGGCTGTTAACCGAAAGGTTGGTGGTTCAAGCCCACCCAGGGACGGCCTAGTGTCTTGGGGAGCCCACGTCCAAAATGAAAGCTATTTGTATTCTTACCAAATGGTTGCCAGTTCAAGCCCCGGGACATGTGAAGTTCTAGGGTGACCCAGAAACACGTCTCTGTGGCGCAATCTGGTTAGTGCGTTCAGCTGTTAATCGAAAGGTTGGTGGTTCAAGCCCACCCAGGGACGGCCTACTGTCTTGGGGAGCCCACGTCCAAAAAGAAAGCTAATTGTATTCTTACCAAATGGTTGCCAGTTCAAGCCCCGGGACATGTGAAGTTCTAGGGTGCCCCAGAATCAAGTCTTTGTGGCGCAATCTGGTTAGCGCGTTCGGCTGTTAACCGAAAGGTTGGTGGTTCAAGCCCACCCACGGACGGCCTAGTGTCTTGGGGAGCCCACGTCCAAAATGAAAGCTATTTGTATTCTTACCAAATGGTTGCCAGTTCAAGCCCCAGGACATGTGAAGTTCTAGGGTGCCCCAGAAACAAGTCTCTGTGGCGCAATCTGGTTAGCGCGTTCGGCTGTTAACCGAAAGGTTGGTGGTTCAAGCCCACCCAGGGACGGCCTAGTGTCTTGGGGAGCCCACCTCCGAAAAGAAAGCTATTTGTATTCTTACCAAATGGTTGCCAGTTCAAGCCCCGGGACATGTGAAGTTCTAGGGTACCCCAGAAACACGTCTCTGTGGCGCAATCTGGTTAGCGCGTTCGGCTGTTAACTGAAAGGTTGGTGGTTCAAGCCCACCCAGGGACGGCCTAGTGTCTTGGGGAGCCCACGTCCAAAAAGAAAGCTAATTGGATTCTTACCAAATGGTTGCCATTTTCAAGCCCCGGGACATGTGAAGTTCTAGGGTGCCCCAGAAAAACGTCTCTGTGGCGCAATCTGGTTAGCGCGTTCGGCTGTTAACCGAAAGTTTGGTGGTTCAAGCCCACCCAGGGAAGGCCTAGTGCCTTCGGGAGTCCACGTCCAAAAAGAAAGCTATTTGTATTCTTACCAAATGGTTGCCATTTTCAAGCCCCATGACATTTGAAGTTCTAGGGTGCCCCAGAAACACGTCTCTGTGGCGCAATGTGGTTAGCGCGTTCAACTGTTATCCGAAAGGTTGGTGGTTCAAGCCCACCCAGGGACGGCCTAGTGTCTTGGGGAGCCCACGTCCAAAAAGAAAGCTAATTGTATTCTTACCAAATGGTTGCCAGTTCAAGCCCCGGGACATGTGAAGTTCTAGGGTGCCCCAGAAACACGTTTCTGTGGCGCAATCTAGTTAGCGCGTTCGGCTGTTAACCGAAAGGTTGGTGGTTCAAGCCCACCCAGAGACGGCCTAGTGTCTTGGGGAGCCCACGTCCGAAAAGAAAGCTATTTGTATTCTTACCAAATGGTTGCCAGTTCAAGCCCCGGGACATGTGAAGTTCTAGGGTGCCCCAGAAACACGTTTCTGTGGCGCAATCTAGTTAGCGCGTTCGGCTGTTAACCGAAAGGTTGGTGGTTCAAGCCCACCCAGAGACGGCCTAGTGGCTTGGGGAGCCCACCTCCAAAAAGAAAGCTGTTTGTATTCTTACCAAATGGTTGCCATTTTCAAGCCCCGTGACATTTGAAGTTCTAGGGTGCCCCAGAAACACGTCTCTGTGGCGCAATCTGGTTAGCGCGTTCGGCTGTTATCCGAAAGGTTGGTGGTTTAAGCCCACCCAGGGACGGCCTAGTGTCTTGGGGAGCCCACGTCCAAAAAGAAAGGTAATTGTATTCTTACCAAATGGTTGCCAGTTCAAGCCCCAGGACATGTGAAGTTCTAGGGTGCCCCAGAAACACGTCTCTGTGGCGCAATCTGGTTAGCGCGTTCGGCTGTTAACCGAAAGGTTGGAGGTTCAAGCCCACCCAGGGACGGCCTACTATTTTGGGGAGCCCACGTCCAAAAAGAATGAATTTCATATTCTTACCGCATGGTTGCTAGTTCAAGCCCCGGGACATGTGAAGTTCTAGGGTGCCCCAGAAACAAGTCTCTGTGGCGCAATCTGGTTAGCGCGTTCGGCTGTTAACCAAAAGGTTGGTGGTTCAAGCCCACCCAGGGACGGCCTAGTGTCTTGGGGAGCCCACGTCCAAAAAGAATGCTGTTTGTATTCTTACCAAATGGTTGCAAGTTCAAGCCCCGGGACATCTGAAGTTCTGGGGTGACCCAGAAACACTTCTCTGTGGCGCAATCTGGTTAGCGCGTTCGGCTGTTAACCGGAAGGTTGGTGGTTCAATCCCACCCAGGGACGACCCTGTGTTTTGGGGAGGCCACGTCCAAAAGAAAGCTATTCATATTCTTACCGTATGGTTGCCAGTTCAAGCCCCGGGACGTGAAGTTCTAGGGTGTCCCTTGAAATGCTTCTGTAAGTCAGTGAGTTATGTAGTTGTTTAAATGCTGATCAAGCTCTTCAGACTCCAGACTTGCTCCATCACATATGCATGTTTTAAAAAAAAAACAGTCACATCCATGAAAAACTGGTTGTCAACTTTTCGCACAATGTCACATCACGCTTAGCATTACCACTGGGCCCTGTTATAAACCATACTTCGTTTATCTTGTCTGCCGAGCATGCTAATGAACCCCCGCGCCAACCACCAAATCTGTGCTCGCCAGCTATTTTTATCACAAAATAAAAGCTGAATGGTTTGTGGGCAAACTGAAGCAGCAGCATGCAGATTTCTGGAATCAAAGGGAAAGAAAGTCACGCTGTCCTCTGACTGTTAGACCATTTCTAATGAAACACATCAGAATCAGATTTTAAAAAAATGTGCAACAAAGCGGGCAAATAACGAACAACACGTGGGTGTGAATTGGAACGTACCACAAATCTTTGTTAACAGTGAATCTGGCTTTGGACTTTCTGTTGGTCATCTGCCTGATTATAATGTTTTATTCAGTGGAACAAATTTAATGTCTCAATATATATTATAATGACTTAACTATGCTACATATGTTACTTGCACTCTGGGTAAATTAGCTCTAATGTTGCCTTGCATGTTCGGAAATCACTTAATAATCAGGAGCAGGTGAGCTGGCTCAGGTTGGTCAGCTCTGGCAATCCATCAAATATCATGAAAGCAACTCAACATCCAAGGACATAGTAAAGCTTTTCACGACTTCAAGGAAGTTAAGCTTCAATATGCAGGACCATTTTCTTTCTTTCTTTTTTGAAGTTTTGAGTATTGATATGTTTTTCATGACATGTGCCCGGCAGCCAACAAAATTGGATTACCTGGAATCTCAGTAAGTCACTTCTCATTGACTATATATGGAGAACTTTCTTAAAATAGTTAGAAGCGATGGCAACAAGGAAGTTATCAGAAGATATGGAAGAAGTTTTAAAAAGTCCCTAAAGGAAGGTGGTGGAAGCTGTGATCAAAGAAAAGGATAAAAAAAATATATTATATTATACTAAGAACTGGAGAGTGGATGATTTGGAACAATTTGCAAGAATGGATGACCTGGTCATATCTGGACTGGAAACAACCCAGCGTACCTATGTATTGATCACAGCAGATGACAGGGAGGGAGGGGGGGAGGCATTAAAATTCATATATTTGCATCAGAAATCTTTTTTTTATTGCAAAATTATACACAATATCAAAACAGACATTGAGACCCCACTCTTGACCAGACATTAGGTCGTTTGAGTTTGAGACCCCTGGTAGACGACAATAACAGTTATAACCAGTTTTATGTTTTTCATAATTATTAAGATGTCATTATATGTCATTGCCACTTTTATGGTCAATTTTAATTGTCTGTGTATCACCTCACCTCATAAAATCGTTCTAAAGCTCACCCTTCCATTCCAATTGTGATGGAGAACCAATGTAGCCTTCAGTTAGCATCAAAGTAGATATTGTGTTTTGTCCATGGATGTATTATATGAACTGGATAGAGCTCCGCCCCTTCGCTTCCGTTGACTTCCGCGTTTATTTCCGGGTTATGGGGCCCATAGAGCATGCGCAGTAGTGTCGCTACCATATAAAGATCTATAAAAGCCCGTGTCCATGTCTCGAGGTGTCCTGTGGACACTTTTACAGGCGTCTTTTTTACTATTGCGGTCAATGGGAAAGTTGCTTTTTGGGCTTTTGGGCTTTTATGGGGTTTTCTGTTGCAGTACCCACAGTGGCCACCATGTAAAAATTGTCTTCAAGGCAGAGGGGGCGGTGCTCTATCCAGTTCATATTATATATCCATGGTTTTGTCCATTGTGGGCTGTTGTTGAAACAGTGTGGTCCAAAATGGCTGCCTAGCTAAAGGCCTGCACTGTGACAATTAAACACAACATTTCTGTCTAAGTGACACAAACGAAGCAAGGCTAGCTAAAATGCTATCTTCATGGACTCTGGTACAGGAGAGTGAGAAGAGGCTGTTTTGAAGTGTGCGAGAGCAGAAAACATAGTTAAGATGTAGTAGATTTAAGGCTCAGAAGTAGCAGCAACAGACACCTGAAATATCACTTTCAAGTGTTTTTCCACAGAATTTGTCATTGCACCACCACCCCCCCCCCCCCAAACACACACACACAACCGCATTGCCTGCCCTCTTGCAACACCCTGCGAGCACACAACTGTTCTATCTCCGCAGAAGGTTTCAATCACGACGTAGTTATTCCATCACCGTCATCGTCTGCGTCCAAAAAAAAAGGTAACACAGATGTTCTCCAACATCTGTGGAAAATAACCCACGGGGGGAATCATCAATAATGTAGAATGGTATACACCTATAATTGTTGTGACTCATTCTCTCTCATCCCCCACCCCCCCAAACCAAGTCTGGCCTTAATCTGCTGCTGTTTTTGTGGCTAAATCCACAAAGGGATTCGTCACACCTGGGCGTCAGGACGTTGTTGTTGTTGTTGTTGTTGTTTTTCCTCCTCTCTTCTTTCCCACAATGCTTCACATTTAACAGCGAGGGAGAGATGCTGATGTCGACGACACGTGAAAGCTTTGAGGTTTAATCCGCGTTCAAGAAAAAGGATAAATCCGGACACACGTGGCTTGAGAGTGAAGTATTGACAGTGGGAATATTTGGGGGTTTTTTCAGTACACACAGAAATACGGTGCATCTAGAATTTCAGCCGGCGTCGGATTCAGCAAACTGTTCTCGATTGTTTCTCGAGCCCGTAAAACCTGATACAGGAACAACAGCCGACTTCCACCTGCTCCATGCAGATTAGCAGGAATCTTTAAGTGGAATCTGTCACTCATTTGCTTTTGATTGGCAAACGGAAAAAGTGGTTAGATAAGCCTTTTGTCTTTGTCTGTTAAACGGCCCCGACCTTGGATTATTGAGTTTCTGTCAAGTCGAGCCTCCGCCGAGCTGCTGATTATTTACCAGCTTTGTGCTTGTGTAAGGACATTTGCACTTGACGGGGGGGGGACGGGGAAGATGACATTTTTGAAGTCGTCTTCGCAGACGCCCTCGTTAGCCGCGGCCCTCACCTTGCAAACGCTGGGCGATGATCACTTTGTGATATTTAACACGCCGGCTTCTGCGAGGAAGTGTAAATAATAAGTTGACATTTGCGAGTAGCGGCCATCTGCTGCTGCACAGTGAGCGCTGCGAGCGAACGAACGGGTGACTGTTATTTGACTGTTATGGGGGGAAAAAAACAAGAACAACAAAAAACATGTTTTGGACAGGGCTGAGAAATGACTGGGACTTTACTCAAGTCACGGCTGCTCGGACACCAAACTGATTCAACTAATGTACCAAGACATGACTGCACACTTCGAAATGTGCCTGTTGGCTTATAAAGCTCTGTGAATGATATTTAAGCTGCACGATAACGTTTCACACAACGACGATTACGCACATTAGAGGTGTTTTGTTATCACGTCTGTGGTGACACAGGTCAAAATCACAAGATACATTTTATTTATCCTAAGTCTAGAATAACTGTATCGGACCGATATATCAGTATCAGTGGACACTCAAGATTGTGATATCCTTATCAGTACATATTCAAGTTTGTGATATCGGTGAGAATCAGTGGATACGCAAATTTGTGATTTTGGTATCTCAAGTTTGTGATATCGATATAAGCGGATACTCAAGTTTGTGATTTAGGTATCAGTACATATTCAAGTTTGTGATATTGGTATCAGTGGATAATCAAGTTTGTGATATCGGTATCAGTGGATAATCAAGTTTGTGATATTGGTATCAGTACATACTCAAGTTTGTGATATTGGTATCATTACATACTCAAGTTTGTGATATTGGTATCAGTGGATACTCAAGTTTGTGATATCAGTGAGTATCAGTGGATACTCAAGTTTGTGATATCGGTATAAGTGGATATTCAAGATTGTGATATCGGTATCAGTACACACTCAAGTTTGTGATATTGATATAAGTGAATAATCAAGTTTGTGATATTGGTATCAGTGGATACTCAAGTTTGTGATATCAGTATCTCAAGTTTGTGATATCGGTATCTCAAGATTGTGATATCGGTATCTCAAGTTTGTGATATTGGTATCTCAAGTTTGTGATATCGTATCAGTGCATACTCTGGTCCTTCTGCTCCTCCCTGACCATCTTTAGGGAACCACAAACTGTTGAAAGTTTCAAATAAATGCTCAAAACGTTCCTTTTTTTAAATATTTAACTCCATCATGCTTTTATTGTCATGTTTTGCTTCTTTTGGTCGCACTTCGTTTTTTACGAATCATTTTTATTGTGACAGTTTGAGATCATTTCTGCGATGTAAAGCGCCTTACAAACGAAATACATTATTATTATTATTATTATTGTTATATCACAGAGAATTTGCCACTTTATTTTATATTTCCACTCGTTTTACCAGAATTCAAAGGAATCTTGTGATGCCATTACTGGCAACAATGGTCAAGTCAAGCTAAGAACTGAACAGAACAGAGTACTACTGCGTATATATAAAGAATGCATGAGGTCTCTGGGTCCATAAAATGAAGCCAACAACAACAACGCCAAAGAGAAAGAATAGAAATGCCTTTATTCATGTCATCAATCAAAATATCGAAATATAGAAAACGACGATGGCTCTGCAGGACTCGAGGCTTCAAACCCGATGCGTGATGGCACGCCGTTAACCTCCTCCACAAGTTCCCCCCCACCCCCTCCCTTTTATTTCTTGGGTCTCATTACAAAATGTCAACAGGACTGTAATGGAAAGGCACAGCGATGATGCAGCGGCGCGCACACCGACTGTATTATGGTCTGTGGGGCCATCGGTGTATTGAGCCCACTTAGAATTATATAAGTGCTGATGAGGCCGCAGGACTTATGGATTTTGTTGTCGCTCATCTGAAGATTTAGCCTTTCTTCCTGCACCGTGGCAGCAGTTAGCCTTTAGTCAGAAGATATCTGCACCACGCTGATGGGCTGTGAAAATCCAGAGTTAATTTGAATATATTATAAGCATGGGGGCGCATGATACTCGCTATTAATACACGTGTTGAGCAGCAGAAACAGCGTAGGTTTTCAGTGTTCTATGACCAACACAAAGGCATTTTCATCTTTGTCCTTTTTTTTTTTACCTTTTCAATTACCTGACTCGGAGCTGTATGGATCCCAGAGAAGGCAAACAAAGCTTCCATCAGTCAATCACCTGCAGTGGTGCCATGCGCCCTTATGTGCCTTTAAAATCTGCCGTTATTAAGGCTTTCCTTCACAGCACAGCGGTCGTCTGTAAAGAAATATACTGACGGAGATTTCCTCTCTACTCACAATAACAGTTATTTAGCCCGGGCACCAAAGTCATTTCGCTTTCATTACCAATGGTCAAAGAGTGACTTTGTGTCAGGAAATCGGTTTCTTACTTTCCGAGAGAAAATGTCTCCGGTTCTTGTCTTTCTGTGAGATTATGAGAGGAGAACTTTATTTCCGCAGCAGTTCAGGGTTAGGGTTGGTTCACACGACAATGTTAGGGTTAACCCTAACCCTAGGGTTGGGGGTAGGGTTAAGCCTAGGGTTAGGGTTGAGCCTCACGTTTGGTATTTTGTTCAGCACAAGAGAGAAATCATTCGTCCAATTCCCATTTTTTAAAACCTCTGGAATCACAATTTGTCCAGCGCCGTGTTGACATTTTGCACAACAGGCTCTTTTTTGGACAATACCAGTCACACTGGTGTCCATTCATATATGCTATATACTGACATCATGGATTATGATTATTATTGGAATGACTGAGACCATAAAGAACTCAGGGAATACTTAAATTTAAAGTGACTCGTTTGGTGGCCATTCAGTGATTTCTAGTTTTGTCACTGACCTCACAAGAACACGGCTTCTCTCTGGGTTCTCCGGCTTCCTGGGGTTAAATGGACACTCGAAATTGACCGTTGTTGTAAAAGTGAGAGAGAACAGTTGTTTCCTTCCTGTCCTGGATGTCGGGGATATATTATCCCGCCTTTGGCGCCCTTACGTCCTTCATGTGAAGGATAAGGTGGTAGAAAATGGATGGAGGGATGTTCAGCTCAAGGTTCTTTTGTTGAAATCCGAAGGAGCCATATTTAAGAAGAGAGGAGGATGATTTTTTACTGAGAAACAATTACTGGATTAATCCATTTTTAGTTGGTTACTAAATGAATCGTCAACTATGTTGATTTTTTACTGATTGTTTCAGCTGCTTAAATGTGCATTTTTTTAACGTTTTCTGACATTTTATGGAGCAAATGATTACTCGATTAATTGATTATGAAAGTTATCCTTACTTGCAGCTCTACATGGTACTTACTATCAATTGCACAGTGTCTGTACATGCCCTAAACATTGTGTTTTATACTCGGTTTGATTCCAAATGGGACCATCATTTATAAAATAGATGCTGGATTGAAGAAGACCTGTTAATTAGTGATTGAAACGTTAACCATTAGCACATATTAGAACCATTATAGTGTTTAGGCTGCTTTTTCCGCATCACTATGTTTAAACGTACATACAAGAAGTAAATTTTCACCAACTATATAAACACACCTGAGCAAAAAGTACTCAAAATGTTTAAATTTGAAAGTAAGTCTCCGTTCAAAGTTCGCTTTTTAGCTCGTTTTTATGAACAAATAGTCAAGAAAAACACGTCTAATTTTGTGACTTCTGCTCAATTATTGCTTCTTTATATCACGACTAAAAATGTGATATAAAAAGAATCACAACTTTGACTCAGCAACACATAAGAAGACATTAAAAAGCCTGAATATGTGACCTATAAACACACACACGCACAGGATGTCCATATAAGGAGTTGTGTATGAGAGCACTAAAATATTGTCAAATTTTCTTTTTCCATAATGACTTTTTCCTTCATCTTGAATCTGCAGAAGTTTATCTTCACTCTCAGCAGATGAAGAAGATGTAGGTATGATATCAGATGACGCAAAAAAAAAAATTGTGATGATTTTAACCACGAGAAGGAGGCAGATGATTGGAAAAGGTTTTTTTCAAGGATGTAAAAAATTGTGATTCAGCCTCCTGTAGGAAGAGTCGGCATCAATGGAACAGGACCTGTGTGATTCCCTCACTCTCGCTCTGTATCTGTCTGATGAAAACCCTTAATATTGATTTACCTGATCAAGAGCGTCTCAACAACTTTCTCTGCTCTGCTTCACGAATACTAATAAACCAGACTTGTTCAGCAGGGACCGGAGCATGCAGGACCCATGGCAGGAACAGATTTTGGAGGATGCAATATTCCATCAGCCACAATTTATATCTGTGACATCTACAGCGTCTGCAATAAAAAAAAGAAGAAATGTAGCCGTTTTTAAACCAATAGTGGTTCAAAACTGACAAAAAAAAGCGAAACAAAAATGAATCAAGTCAATAACTTTAAACACGGCGTACCACAAAAATGGAGGGAAAAATATTTGGGCGGCAGTTTTTCAATATATACTTGATGCTCGAGGCTAGCATTTAGCTAATAGAGGGGAAATCAAATAATGTATTTTATAAAGAGGCATTTTATTTTTTTATAGCTATTTTAATGGTGCTCACAAACAGAAAGTACTAATCATGAGTTAAAAAAAAATATAAACAAAGATAAGTAATTACGTTTCTGAAAGCTGAGGAAGTTGCATGTCAAAGCCACCTTGTGGTTATTATGGGAATTTCACTCGCGCTTTTGCAGGAAGCTGACCAAATTTCAGCGTCTTTGTTGCCAGAGAGGGTAAAAAGTGTGGAAAAATGCCTGTACATACAGTAGTTTCCATTTTTTTGGCCTGTTTTTCCACATTGAGACAAAAAAAGCTATCAATTCTGCTACTTTTTGTGTATTTGTTGGGATGGAAAGGGTTAATAGATGAGAATAAACTCATCAAGAAAAAAAAGGGTTGGGAGAAAAAACACTCCAGTGACAAAAATGGAGGGAAAATGCTCAGGAGGCATTTTATTGTATAGCTATTTTAATGGTGCTCACAAACAGAAAAATAAGAAGATTTTTAAAAAACGTGAATAATTTCAAATGCAAACAACACATTTTCAACCGTAATTACGCAACCGTTTGTGGTATCGGAAAACATTCGCTCGTTTCTAAAAGCTGAGAAAGTTGCACGTCAAAGCCACCGTGTGGTTATTACGGTAATTGCACTCGCGCTGTTGCGGGAAGCCGGAAAAAATTTCAGCATCTTTGTCGCCAGGGAGGGAAAAAACGCCTGTAGTTTCCATTTGTTTGGCCTGTTGTTGCATGTTTTATTCAAATTTCTGTTCAAATTTCGACATTAAACACGCAAAATCTGTTAGTTCACTATTTAAACATGCAGTCAATTGTAAGTAACAGCCAGATATTGAAAGTTAAATGGACAAAAGGACATTTTTATGGTTAAAATAAGCTACATTTTGACATTTTGAGGCTTATGTGTAAAGGCAGTTAAAGCAGAAATTCATAAATAGTTATGGGTTTGATCAAATACACGGAGTGGAGTTTTCTGTTGTGACTTGAATCCTTTGACATGAACTCCCACGTGGTTAAAATGAACAGATAAATGACATGAAACGCTATCAATTCCAATGCCACTTTTTTGTGCATTTGTTGATGAGAATAAACTCATCAAGGAAATAAGAGGGGGGAGAAAAAAACACTCCAGCGTCTATAATTAAAAACTGTATAGATGTGTCTTGCATAATTTGTGATGTCAAGGGACAATAATCAGTGTTTCTCTTCCATAAAGTAAAGTCAATCATTATTTCATAGTTATAATTGAATCAAAGGTCTTTTTGAAGTTGCTAACCTGTGTCTTCATGGTTTTTAAAAATAAACAACAAAAGACTGTTGCGGCGTCACGTGATCGCATTCGGTGATTGGTGATGAACCCAGACGTCCTCACAGCGTGGGGCCAAAGACGACAGAGGGCTGGGGGGTTTTTTATTGAGTTAGTGCTGCTGCAAATTAAAACTAAAGACACAAACAAGTCTTTGCTTACATAAGCTCTTGTAATTTATCAGCCAGACTTAAATGTGAGCCTGGAGTCCACCTGGACGACCGCTATCACCGTTTTTTAAGAAGGTCATTGAAGCAACAACAACAAAAAAAATGCAGGACAACGCAAAATATGGAGAATCCGTGTATCGTTCGTTCATTCGTTTTTCAAAATAAAATGAAAAATGAAAAAACGAGCATTTCCCTTTTCTTCCTGTTTTGATTTTTCCATTGACCGCAAGTTATGTAACCTGGATAAATAAAGGATAAATAAAAAAAGTAAACGGAGAAAACATCATCAATGCGGTCAAATCAACCGCTACTAAATGTGAAGTGGGCAGATTTTCTCTCTTCTACTTCTGCTCAATTCTACTCAAATGGTCCAAACCAAGCAGTCCTATTTCCGGGTTTTCAAAATAAAGTTATCTCGATAAAAGCATTTTTAAGTTGAGTGAAGTATTCACTGTGGAAAACAGTAAATATGCGATGGAGCACGAGATACCAGAAAAATATCAACCACTCTATACATCCTATATTTCCTAGAAGAGCTTCACTCTCCAAAAAACAGATAACGAACTGATAATTAGATTTTCAGAATAAAATGTGGAGAGAAAAAACCCAGAATATCGAGCATTTCACGTTTTTTCCTGTTTTGTTTTTCCATCTTAGCGCACGTTACGTGACACGTGACGGGGGGGCGGAGCTTCACACGGGAGGGTCGAATATCATCTGTCATAAATTAGAAAGATATTCACATGATGACACTGATCAGATCAGATTTTCTCTCTTTTACACAATTCTACTCCAAACCAAGCAGTCCTACTTCCGGTTTTCAAAATAAAGTTTTCTGGAAAGCGTTACTGATTTCACAGTTACTCTCTTACTTACAGCGGGAAAGCATACAAATGTAAGTTTTTGTTGATTTGCAGTTGACAGTTTTATGTATTTGTTCTCATCTGTGAAGCTCCGCCCCCTGTCACAGGTCACTTCCGCGTCACGTAACTTGAGTTAGATGGGAAAATCAAAACTGGAAGAAACAGGAAATGCTTGTAATCCATTTTTTTTCCTTTTTCGGAAACTGAAAAAAAACCCAAGTCTTTATCCGTTTTTTTTTTCATTTTATTCTGAAAAACGTATGATACACAGATTCGCTCGTTATCCCTTTTTTTCTCCCATTTTCCATTTCAGCACAAAATCGGAAAATGGAAAAATTAGTCGTTATCCTTTTTTTATTTTCATTTTGATTTTGTAAACGAATATTGAGAAAACAAGTCGTTTTCCCGTTTGCTTTTTTTTTCTGGTTTTATTTTGAAAAAATTAATGAACGAATGATACACTGGCCGAACACGGATTGCTCGTAAAACTTTTTTATTTATTTTTTATTTGAGTACAATATTGGAAAAACTGGGAAAAAAAAGACAAGTCTCTATTCGTTTTTTTGTTTTTTTTCATTTTATTCTGAAAAGCGAATGATACTCGGATTTGCTTGTTATCGGTTTTTTTCTTTTCCATTTTCCATTTTAGTAGAAAATCGGAAATTGGAAAAACGAGTCGTAAACGAATGTCGAGAAAACAGGTCGTTTTTTCGTTTTTTTTTTTATTCCTGGTTTTATTTTGAAAAACGAATGATACACAGATGAGGCCTTCATGTAGAAGCCAATAAACGCCGTCCCCAGCGGACACACACACACACACACACACACACACACACACACACACACACACACACACACACACACACACACACACACACACACACACACACACACTTGCATGGGCTAAGAGGAGGTAATCGCGCATAACTGCCCAAAACATCATCTGGACACAGAGCTGTAACCAAAGACCCCGACACTTGGCACTTTGGCAGCTTTCCCTGTCAGGTGGTAAATAACAACAACAGAACACATGAAAGAGGACTCGTCTGATGTGAAATGTCAGCGCATGATTGGATTTGAGGAGAGAGAGAGAAAAAAAAAAAGCAAAATGTCTAAATTAGGCTCATTAATCATGAAAACAGTGACAGGTCTGGTTCTGGAAAAGCTCTCCACTGCGACTTCACCCGGAAATTGAGCAAATGACCGGTTTAATGGGTGATTTAAAGGAAAAGCACACACAGCAGTGTTAACTGTTAATCGGGGGGAAAACCTCATTTAGAGGTAATTTCCGTCACAAGAAGTCTACTCATCTGATCCTATGACGCATGTGTTCATCCTTAAATTCACTGATATCTCAGCTCTGAGGCCTGATTACATGAAAGTTCAGGGCCACATTTTTAATGTTTGAGAGGAAAGTAAACAAATACAACCGCAACATTATTGGTTTTTGTGTTTGATCCTGAATCACATTCACATCTTCCGTGGATCTTTTGCATGGCTATAACATAGAGGTTAAAGGGCCTGTATGTAAGACTACGCAACTTGAGACTGGAGGTCGCTAGGTCAATGAAAGCTGAGGAGCTGCTGCACTTATACACAGAATTTGCTGGCAGTCAATTGAATTTTAAAATAAATAGTGCTGGGCGTTAGCGCATGATGTTTCCACGACGACTGTTCGGAAAAAGTACACAGTAACACAGGTACGCTGGTTATTTGTAGCGCTGCTCTTTTCAATTAATAAACAGACCGCTCCGGTTCGACCGTAGGCGCGCTAACGGCGCTAAAGAAGCTAACGCAGCTATCGGAGCTAACTGCTAAACGGTGTCTTTTTCAGGTCAGTCGTCGTGGAAACGCGTCACGCATTAACGTTGGAGCATGTTTTCTTAATCTCTGATTCCATATCGTGGTCATTTTACGACTGAAAACAATACGTCTTACGCTTTCGGGCCTTGTCATGTCAAAAATTGTCCGAAAATTCAAAATTTTGCTTATTTAAACTATAAAAGGGTCAGAAAATGTCCTGTTTTTTGCCCAGTTTTTATTAACTGTCAATATCTGGCTAAATTTGAAATTTGAACAGTATAAAACAATTAAGTGTCACAATTATGACTTTTTAATCTCATAATTTCAACGTCTTATCTCATAATTTAGACTTTTTTATCTCATAATTTTGACATTTAATCTCATAATGTTTACTTTTTATCTCATAATTATGACATTTTATCTCAAAATGTTGACTTTTTATCTCATAATTTTGACTTTCTATCTCATAATAATTACTTTTTATCTCATAATTTTTTACTTTTTATCACATAATTTTTACATTTTATCTCATCATTTTTACTTTTTATCTCATCATTTCGACTTAATAATAAGTCGATAATTATTTTTTTTCTCATAATTTGGACTCTTTATCTCATAATTTATGAGATAAAGTTTAAATTTGAGTCTTCTGCGATGCGCTCACTGTTAAAGGGTTAAAGCTTCACATCAAGTCGTAAAGCCTAGCTAACATAATCTGACCTCTGAGTTACTTCAGGTCCCACGAGGTCTTTTTGAAACCTCTGCTAATTCAGAGCAGACGAACACATCTCTGTCCGTGGACATAAGCAGTGCAACATCTTCACCGCGACCTTTCCTGAACTTCCAGTTGACAGATGGTAGAGCGGCGCTCCGTGGTCCGTCTCGTGGACCGTCATCCTTCTCCCCAACGACCCAGTGCAAGTGCTGCAGAGTGCACACAGCAATTAACTGGGCGCAACGGGGGGGTTTCTGCTAATCTATCACATTTCTCTGCTCTGCTGTGTCCAAGTAACAAACTGCACCCCTGAGGGCGGCTGATGCTGCTGCTGATGCTGCTGCTGCTGCTGCAGAGTGATGGTACCACCACCACCACCTCTCTCTGTCTGTCTGTCTGTCTGTCTGTCTGTCTGTCTGTGTCACCACCAGCAGAGCAGACGTCCCCCGTCTCACATCCAACTGTGTGATGCAGCGATTGTCGGAGGAGGAAATCTCATCAGGGGTTCACCCCCAACCTGTGTGTAATTCACAGTGAGGCTAAATCGATGAAATTACCGTAATAACCACACGTTTACGTTGTACTTTTATATCTCTTTTAATTATGACTTTTTTACATTTTATCTTATAATTTGGACTTTTTATCTCATAATTGTGACTTTTTTTTATCTCATAATTATGACTTTTTGTCTCATAATTTGAATGTTTATCTCATAATTTCCACTTTTTATCTCATAATTTTGACTTTTTATCTAGTAATTTTTACATTTTATCTCATAATTTGAATGTTTTATCTCCTAATTTTTACTTTTTTATCTCATCATTTTGACTTTATCTCATAATTTGAATGTTTATCTCATAATTTTGACTTTTTATCTCATCATTTTGACTTTTTATCTCATAATTTGAATGTTTTATCTCATAAGTTTGACTTTATCTCATAATTTTGACTTTTTATCTCATAATTCTGACTTTTTATCTCATAAGTTCGACTTTTTATCTCATAATTGACTTTTTATCTCATAATTTTGACATTTTTATCTCATAATTTTGACTTTTTATCTGATAATTTTGACTTTCTATCTCATAATTTTCGACTCTTTATCACATAATTTAGATTTATCTCAATTTTCGACTTTTTCTCTCATAATTTTGACATTTTATCTCATAGTTTTTACTTTTTATCTCATAATTATATCTATTTATCTCATAATTATAAATTTTTATCTCATAATTTTGACTATTTATTTAATAATTATAACTTTTTATCTCATAATTATAACTATTTATCTCATTTATTTTATAATTTTAAAAAAAAGTTATAAAAAGTCATAATTATGAGTCTTTTTTTTTTTTTTGAATTTTTATCTCATCATTTCGACTTTTTTTTTTATCTCATAACTCACAGCGAGGCTAATCCACACTTATTCAGCACGGATTACTGATGACAACTGTTGCTGCTGGGAGTAAAAACACAATTGTCATGTGTGGAAAATGTTGAGACATAAAAGAGACACAGAGTGAAAAGACGTGAATTGCTTCTCGGTACGTTTGAGTTTTTGCATGATGACTCACACATATGAGTGTGCAGATGTGAAGCGAGGACCGCGGGGACGCCGCGCTCTCGTCTGAGCGTCATCTTAATTAAACCAAATTCCCCCTCAAATGCTCTACAGGCAGCTATTTTAGATTGCAATTAGCCATGCTTCATACAGCAACAACCGTTTGTCCACAAGTCTCCACTGGTGTGTTGTTGAGGCAATTTTCGCTGCTCGCCTGCATAATTCCTGCAGAAAGCAGCGTACAGCTGCTGCAAGGCAGTGCATATTTAGCTTTGTGTTGTTGTTGTTGTTGTTGTTGTTATGGAGGGTTTAGAGATTGGAGATTGGAGAATTAGAGATTCACTGAACCTTTATCTCACAGTCATTCACCATCAGATGGATAATGAATGAAGCGTCACAGCTGCAGTAATCACTAAACCGAGCACCGAGCCAACTGGACTCTCTTCTGTCCAGTTTTGACACAATCACGCAAATTTGATATTAAACACTTCCCCCGACAGAGTCACTCTGAGTTTCATTAGATTTCTGTGGAAGTGCATTTCCACCAGGAGAAAAAAAAAAAGTTAAAGCTTAGCCTTGATAATAAAAATATTCTCAAAGTAAGTCGAAATTATGAGATAAGAAGACATTTTATCTCATGATGCTCTCTTTTTTCAAATGTTTATCTCTTAATTATGACATTTTAATCGCAAAATTATGAGATTTAAAGTCAAAATTATGATTAAAAGTTGAATTTTTTTTCTCATAATTTCAACTTTTTTCTCATAATTTCAACTTTTTAATCTCACATTATGTAGTGTTATTTCAAAATGTCGACTTTTTATTTCATAATTTCTACTTTATATCATAATTTAGATTTTTTTTCTTCGCAAAATGATTTCAACTTTTCTTCGCAAAATGATTACCTTTTTCTCCTAATTTCAACATTGTTCTCCTAATTCCGACTTTTTAATCTCAAATTATGAAGTTTTGTTTCAAAATGTCGACTTTTTATCTCATAATTTCGACTTTTTATCGCAAATTATGAAGTTTTGTTTCAAAACTTTTTTCTCATAATTTCTACTTATTTTTCATCTCATAATTATGACTTTTTAATCATAATTATGACCCTTAATCTCATAATTTTGACTAAATAAGGATAATTATTTATTATTAAGGATATTTTTATTATCAAGGCTAAGTTTTACCTCTTTTTGTCTTTTTATTTCTAGTGGAAATGGGTTTCCATAGATGTGCACGCGCGCGAGCCTGCACCAAAAGCAGGTGCAGGCTCCTCAGTTCCTCAGGTGCAGCCTCGAGGCCCCAGACGTCATGAGGCTTGTGTCACCACAGCTGACACAGAGTAACACAGAGTAACACAGAGGGGTTCAACACCATGTCAGACATGTGAAATATTAACTATCCGTGGTGCGGTGACGGAAGCTTATACGACGTGGTCATTTCATCAGGGGAACACAGATAATGTAGGCACAGTTAAGAGCCTGTTTGACCTTAGCTCTGGGTTTCTGAAGCGTATATGAATAATCAGAGATGTACATACAGGTGCTCTGTGCTCCCGGTGCCAAGGAAGCAAACGCAGACTCAGCAGAACATGGATAAAAAGAAAGACTCGCCTAAATGTACAACTGCTACACTATCTGAAGAATAACGTTGTTTTATTTCGTGCTGTTAGAAAACACATTTTTTGGACAGGAAACCGTCACTTTGTAAACTGCTCACATCGCCACCAAAGGCCATGAAGAAAATAAACAATTTGAGCTCACACAGGACACAGGAGAAAGCTGCATGGTCTGCTCCTGCTTCAGATCGATATGTTTGTGTTACTGCAGGTAACTTTAAAGGAAGGGCTTTCAAACAGAGAAGTCACATCAATAACACAGCACTGCATCGACTCCTGTGTCCTGTCAACTTGAATTATTATTACTTTTACTTTTTTAGCAAAATGTTATGATTTTATTCTCGTTATGTTACGACTTTGTTCTCGTAATGTCAATAATTTATTCTCACTATGTTACGACTTTATTCTCGCAATGTTACGACTTTATTCACGTAATGTTATGACTTTGTTCTCGTAGTGTCACAACTTTATTAGCGTAATGTTACAACTTTATTAGCATAATGTTACGACTTTATTAGCGTAATGTTCCAACTTTATTAGCATAATGTTACAACTTTATTAGCATAATGTTACGACTATATTAGCGTAATGTTACGACTTTATTAGCATAATGTTACAACTTTATTAGCGTAATGTTACAACTTTATTGCCGACATGTTACGACTATTCGCGTGATGTTGCAACTTAATTCGCGTAATGTTAATAATTTATTCTCATTATGTTACGACTTTATTCTCGTAGGGTTATGACTTTATTCTCGTTATGTTACGACTTTGTTCTCGTAATGTTACGACTTTATTGGCGTCATGTTACAGCTTTGTTCTCGTAATGTTAAGACTATTCTCGTAATGTTACGATTTTAGTTGCGTAATGTTGCGACTTAATTTGCGTAATGTTACGACTTTATTCTCATAATGTTAGGACTTTATTCACGTAATGTTAAGACTTAATTCGCGTAATGTTACGACTTTATTCACGTAATGTTAAGACTTTATTCTCATAATGTTACGACTTTATTCACGTAATGTTACGACTTTGTTCACATGATGTTATGACTTTATTCTCGTAATGTTAATATTTATTCCCATTATGTTACGACTTTGAAAATAACATAAATAAGGACTTTTTATCTCATAATTCCGACTTTTTATCGCAATATAATACGACTTTATCGTGACTATAATACATTAGAACTCACTTCCTCGTGTACTGTTTCTATATATAATCATTTTAATTGGGGTTTTTTTTAAACACGTGACTCCGTCTCGTCTTTGAAGTGGAGTTGTGAACTTTCTGCGTCGCCGCTGGAATTAGCGAGGATGCGAGAGGAGAGAGAGAGACGTCGGGAATTAAGACATAATTAAACTGGAGTCTAATTAGAATCGCTGGAACATGTCGCCGTCTCTTAACGCGACGGAAAAGTTGTGGCGATGATGACAGTTTGGCACTGTCTTTCTTTTTGGTGGGCGTGTGAGGCTGAGGCGTCTGTCAGCAGTGGCGCTTAAGTCTTTGGGATGACTCTTTCTACTTATGCTGCTGCTTTACGGCGTCAGGGGAAGCCCGGGATGAAGCTTTATCTTGGAGCAAAGTGTAAAAAAAAAAAAAAAAAACATCTCCATGGAGAAGAGCGTTGGCTGGAAGCTACACACACACACACACACACACACACACACACATACAAATGAAAAGGCATTAATAATTTAATGGCTCACTATCAAGAGCCGACCATAAGCTGCGTAAGTGTGGAGAGGCTTTAGCTCAGCGAGATATCTGCCTCGGTGATAACTCACGAGAAACCTTCTCCAAATAAGATAGCAGATCGGACCGTGGTGGATGCCAGGGTGTGTGTGTGTGTGTGTGTGTGTGTGTGTGTGTGTGTGTGTGTGTGTGTGTGTGTGTGTGTGTGTGTGTTCCAGTCATATAGGTCAAGCTATATTCTCACTAACTTTTTTTTTCCCCTCATCGGTTTCACGTCTGATGTCAAAGTGACGCCAGGTTTTTCGCCAAAGAAAATAAAGTTGTAAAAATTGCGCAAATAAAGTCGTAATATTATGAGGAAAAAACCTGCAACGTCACACGAATAAAGATGTAACATTACGCAAAATACAGTCGTATGAGGATAAAGTCATAACATTACAAAAAAGGAAGTCGCGATATTATGCGAGTAAAGATGCAACATTGCCCAAATGAAGTCATAAATTTACGCAAATACAGTCGTAATATTATGGGGGAAAAGTTGTAACATTACACAAATAAAGATGTAATTTTTACGCAAATACAGTCGTATGAGAATAAAGTCGCAATATTACGCGAATAAAGGTGTAACATTGCGCAAATAACGTAATAAAAAGTCATTAAATTACGCAAATAAAGTTGTAATATTATGAGAAAAATTCATAACATGACACGAATAAAGATGTAACATTACGCAAATAAAGTCGTAACATTACTCGAATGAAGTCGTAACATTAGGAGAAAAAAAGTCATAACATTACACGAATAAAGATGTTAACATTATGCAACTTAAGTTGTAAAATTATGCAAATAAAGTCGTAATATTAGGAGGAAAAATATGTAACATTACACGAATAAAGATATAACATTACGCAAATACAGTCGTATGAGCATAAAGTCCTAACATTACGAGAATAAAGTTGCAATATTACGCGAGTTAAGATGCAACATTATGCGAGTAAAGTCGTAAAATTACGCAAATAAAGTCGTAATATTATGAGAACAAGTTGTAACATTACACAAATTGTGATGTAACATTATGCAAATAAAGTCATATCATTGCCGTGAATAAAGCCGTATTATTACGCAAATAAAGTTGTAATATTATGAGAAAAGTCGATAACATTGTGCGAATAAAAATTACGCAAATAAAGTCCTAACATTATGTGAATAAAGTTACGCTTACCAAGTCATAACATTACTCGAATAAAGTCATAAAACCACGCAAGTAAAGTTGTAACATTGCATGAATAAAGATGTAATATTACGCAAATACAGTCGTATGAGAATAAAGTCGCAATATTACGTGAATAAAAATGTAACATTGCGCAAATAAAGCTGCAACATTATGCGAATAAAGTCGTAAAATTGTGCTAATAAAGTTGTAATATTATGAGAAAAAAGTCCTAACATTACACGAATAAAGTTGAAATATTATAAGATAAAGTCGTAACATTACGAGAATAATATTATGACTTTATTCTCCTAATATTACAACTTTATTCCTGAAAGATTAAAATATTTGTTTGCAGTCCTGGAAGATTTTTTTTGATTTTGATCAGAATTGTACTGTATCTACAATGATTTATGTTGTTTGTTGTTTTTATGTATTATATGTTATATTAGAGTAGATTTGGCTGAAGTCCTTTAATGACGGAACTCTACCCTAAAGTGACCAGCAGGAGTCTCACCATCACCTCTGCCTTTAACGAGGGCGCTGAAGAAGAAGCGGAAGTGAGGAGCCGAGCAGGAAACTTTGTTTTCTCTTTTTTTTCTTTCTCTCTGCAGAACTTTTTTGAGTCAGTCTGAAGGTTGTTGGAAATCCCGAAGCTGCGCGATGAGAAGTTGAAGCGTTTGAACACAAAGTCACAGAAGAAGAAGAAGAAGAAGAAGAAGAAGAAGAGGAGTTTTATTGACGCTCTTTGTTTGTTTGTTTGTTTGTTTGTTTATTTGTTTGATCGTTGGATCGCGATGGGTCTCCCGACTCTGGAGTTCAGTGACTCGTTCGTGGACAGTCCGGACTTCAGAGAGCGGATCAAGTGTCACGAGATAGAACTGGAGCGAACTAACAAGTTCATAAAGGAGCTGATTAAGGACGGAAACATGCTCATCACTGCGCTCAAGAGTAAGTTTACACACTTTCTGCACCTGGAACAACACTGTTGTTATTATTAGAGGATGCTGTGCTTTAAATCCACTCCATGTGTGTGTGTGTGTGTGTGATAAATCACTGCAGAATCACATTGACACAAACACTCCACAGTCTTATGAGTGATTATAAGGAACTTCTTCTTCTTCATGTTGTTGTAATGTTGTAGTAATTCCAGGACATATTTTGTTGTATTTTTCCTGCCTCCTGGCTACACAACAGGCTCAGACTTGTCTTAACAACACACTCAGTCACTGCTGCTGCTGCTGTGAACATAACTTTAACTCTTAAAGACACGTGTGGACGTTTGTGTGATGTTAACAATCACTGAAGTTATGGGAAAAGTGTGTGTGAAAAGTAGTAGTAAGTTGTGTTGTGGGATCAAAGGGGAACTTGTTTTTTATTATTTTATTATTATTATTATTTGTACGGAAGAGGATTAGTGCCACACAGGAAACACATATTTGAGTTCTGACTTTAAAGTCACATATTCAGATTTTTATAGTCAGAATTCTGGGAATAACGTCAGAATTAAGTCAGATTTTTGAGAATTAAGTGAGTTTAAATCAGAATTCTGAGGTTTAAAGTCCAAATTCTGAGAATAAAGTCAGAATTTTGAGATTTAAAGTCCAAATTCTGAGAATAAAGTCAGAATTCTGAGTTTAAAAGTCAGAATTCTGAGTTTAAAAGTCAGGATTTCTGAGAATAAAGTCAGAATTCTGACTTAAAAGTAATCATTCTGAGAATAAAGTCAGAATTCTGGTTTTTAAAATCAAAAATCTCAGATATCAATATCAAAGATCTCAGAATTCTGACTTTAAAGTCAGAATTCTGGGTTTTAAAGTCAGAAATCTCAGATTAAACTCAGAATAAAGTCAGAATTCAGAGTTTAAAGTAATAATTATCAGAATAAAGTCAGAATTCTTAGTTTTGAAGTCAGAATTCTCAGAATAAAGTCAGAATTCCTGGTTTTAAAGTCAGAAATCTCAGATTAAAGTCAGAATTCTGAGTCGTGGAGTTTTAATGGAATTGATTTATGTGCATCCCTGGAAATATGGAAGTCAGACAGTTGAGTCTTTAAAATGCCCTGAAGAGATGCCCTGAACTCTGCAACCAGTTTTGAACTCGACTTGAACTCGAGTAGAGCTGCAACTAACGGTCGTTTTTCAGAAATCATCAGAAAAAAATGATGATATCTTTCAGTTTTTAACGACTCCTTGTTTTGTTTTATGGCGCGAAGAAAACCAGGACACAACACAGCATGTAAAAGTATAACCCTCTTTCTTTAATTAAAACATTTCTTACCCACTTTTTTAAGTCACACACACACACACACACACACACACACACACACACACACACACACACAGGTGTTAGAGGAGAATCATTGTGGTGAATGGTTTATTCATGGTGTCAAAGGTTCAGGCAAACAGTTTAATACTAAATAAGACCTTGATGCTCCGCGTTGTACTTTGCATATAAGAGGAAAATCATAACTTTGATTTGGACTTTTTCATACGGGGGAAAAAAAACCTGCTATTTTTGAGCGATTAACGTGTGAACTCGGCTGTTTTTAGAAAGGAATTTGTGGCTGTGTTAGTCTTCTTCTTTGTTGTGATTAGCGAGTCCATCCTTTAACCAGGAAGAGCCCAGTTTCGGTCTGTCGTGGGGGTGGGGAGGGGGGGGAGTGAGAGTGCAGGAAGCGTATAGAGACGGAAGTAAATTATTGATGGTCTTTAACTTTCTTTTTTTTTTACAGAGGTTTATGAGCGTTTATGACCCGAAAGACCTTCACTGTGGACTCCTCTTTTTTTTTAAAAATAGTAATCATCTCAAGTTTCAGCGATACTGAATAATCGTGTGTTGTAATTTATGTGCGAATGAGGCGAGGTTGACTCTCACGTTAATGGATTACCTGTAAAAATCTCTGTGTGTGTGTGTGTGTGTGTGTGTGTGTAGACTACACAGGAAGTCAAACGTCTAGACGAGACGAGTGTTTTTATTTCCAAATCACCAATACTTTATTGATCCTTTGGGGGTAAAGTCAGCTGCAGTTTGCTTCCAGTTGCTGCAGCCAAGCGTAGAATTACACCTGTATGATAGATAGAGAGAATAAAGAATTAAAACGTGTGTTTACACTACGACGTACACTCACTGGTCGCTTTATTAGGTACGTTGTGTGAGTATAGAGTTACTGCTTCCTTCCTTCCTTTCTGGCATCAACGAGGCACTTTCTCTCACAGAGGACTTGTTGTTGCTGCTATCGCTGGGTATTTCCTCTTCTTTTTATGATCGTTCTCTGTAAACCCCCAGACGCGATCCCAGGAGATCGGCATTTTTTTTCCCTGAGATTACCCAGACCAGACCAGACCAGTCTGTCTGTCTGTTTGGCACCAACATTGAACACTTGCAACACTCGCTGCTGCTGCTGTGTTTGAACGTCAGCAGGTCTTGACCATGATTGGCTGGTTCAGATAAGCAGGTGTACCTAAAAAAGGTTCCACCAAGAACCCTTTTAATACCCTTTATTCAGGAAAGGGGTTTTAAAGGGTTCTCTGGATCAAAAATGGTTCTTACTGGAACCATTAGTGTTACCAAGAACCCTTGGTAAACCCTTTCTTCGGGAAACTGTTTTTCAGAAGTAAATGGTTCCATGGTAGAACCTCAGCCCTTCTAGAAGAACCCTTTTGGAACCCTTATTTCTAAGAGTGTAGTGCTGAAGACCGACCGGAAAAAGACGCACGTGTCTCCCGATCGTTAAAATGAGTCTCTAAAGTAACGGTAATCTTTAAAAACAGAGGCACACATACGCAGTTACACAGGTACGCTAGTTATTTGTAGCGCTGCTCTTTCCGTTTTATAAACACACCGCTCCGGTCCCACTGTAGGCGCGCTAACGGCGCTAAAGGAGCTAACCCCAGCTAGCTAACTGGTAAACGGTGCCTGGAATCCGGTGCTGCGGCACGTAAAACATGACGTCACGTGCGTCTCAGTCGTCAAGGAAGCGCGCTACCGTGTGTTAACGCGCTAATGCGCTAACGTGCCCAGCACTAATGTTAATTAAACTTGAAAACGGCAATAAAAGTGAGTAAAGCTGAATAATCTTTAAAAATTACATGATTTTAACAATAATGGTTAAGGATTATAAATGCAAATGAGACCGAAACTACGTCAGTGTCACTGAGGCTCCGGCAGCTAGCAGCAGTTAGCGTTTGGCAAAGCGATTGTTTGCCGACTCTAGCCGGCGCATTGCCGGTGTGTAGAACTCTGTGCAGACAAGAATAGAACACTTTGCCGACTTCCGCTGCCACTTCCCGGATACCGTTGCCCTCGCCTGCACTCTCGCGTTTTTTAGGGACAAAGACAACAATTCCAGGAACGTGTCATTGTGACGTAGCAATAACTGTGGACGTCAACATGGCCGTGTTTTATCTCCTGTACTTAGACTGAGGCGGACCACAGAAACGTGACTGTGTCGTCTATTTTCACACTTTAAAATATAAGTATTAAAACGATTAGTAAGTCCGACTTATACGTCATAGCAAATGTTTAGCGTGGGATAAAACAAAGATAGAGAAAATTCTCCCTCTTTCGACACGAAACCCGATCTCGATATGAGAAGTTTCAGATTCCCGCGATGACGAACTGAGTTCTTACTTATTCCCCAAATCCCTTAAATGTGTTCCAGGTGTAAATGAGCTGTGTCTCCAGATGCTTTAAAATAACATCGCCTCACTGTCTGTGTTGCCTTTATTCTTCACACCTGTTGTCAATAACAACCACTGGCTCTTATTTTTATTTTATTATTTCATTAACCGACGGCACTAATTGATAATTATTTTTCGCGAGTGGGAGAAACGACAGATACGAGGGCAGAATGCGGTGAGAAGTTTAACGGCGAAGGTCATCGCGATGCAGAACACTTATGGCGTTAAATAATCCGCACGCTTTGAGTCGCGTTATTCTCTGTGATCTCAGGTCGCAGTCGAGGCTGCTTGGTAAAGATTGGAGAAAAAGAAGAAAACATCGGTGTCAGTGTCAGCGCAGGAGTTACACAATCAACCCTTTTATTCTCTATTCTCTATATATATATATTATAATTAGTTTGAAATAATGGAACATGAGAAAACTCCTGTGGTGAAACTGCGGCTGTAACTGTTTTGATCCTAATAGATAATGGAGGAGAAATAATCAGCCTGTTTTCCACCACCTTTATTATTATTATGATATATACTGTGTGTATATTTAAACCAGAACACCACATTGTGTATTTTACTCTCCCATCACCTGTCAAGTGCAGGTCCAGTTTGACCTTTTCCACCGGGGAATTAAATGTGTGTCATTATTATCAATCGCGCTTGTAAAGAAGCTAAAAAAAAACTAAAAAAAACACACAAATTGCCAAAAACAAAATATTGATAAATAATTCAAAATTATTCTATTTTATTTGCATGGAAATACACTTTTTGCGCGCAATGCTTGGTTTTTTTTGTTTTTTTGCGCTCCCTGGCTTTTTGTTTGTAATTCTTCGGGGTAATGCATGGGGGCGGGGCTTAGGTAGCTGCCTGCTGATTGGCTAATCCGGAGTTTAGGAGTCGCTCTCCGTCTGGAACTCGTTCGTAATATCTCACCAAAGATAAACGGATAAACGTTAAGATACGTAGAATTGTTTTATTTAGCGTATTGATTTTTGTTCTATTTAACTTTGAATTGGATTATAACCTAAAAATTAGATTTTATATTATATTGAAGTGCAAGTTTTGACCATTAAGTCCTCAAGAAGTTCAGTGGAAGCTCATTTCCCCATAGGCTTCCATTCAAATCGAGTTATTTTAGCCCCCTGCTGGCCATTCAGTATATCCTTACTTCCTAGTTGTCCTCAGCCAGCAAACTCAGACTCTGTCCACTTTTCATGATGGTTTTTGTGTGTTGAAGGCATTTTTTGACCAAAATAGTCATTGATTCTTGAGTTGTTGAATATAATGCAGATACAGAAATAAAATTCAAACAGATATTTTATGATAAAGACTGTAGAAATCCATGTGAAATGCTCACACGGATCAGTTTGGCTCAAACGATTACATTAGATCTGGATGTAAATCCGTGTTGTCTTAACATTTTAATACACATTCGTAAAAAAAAAACACAGTTAAATGGACTAAATGTAATTAAGAAAGACAACATTTTTTACATCAGCCCTCCACCCACACGAGTCCTCTTAGGAATCCTCTCAGTAATGAGCGGTTTACACTCACACAGAGGCTGTTATTGTGATTTAAAATAAGACGAGGAAAGTATTTAGTAAGTGTGTAAACGGCACCTTTTTTAATTGCTCCAACTGTGCCGGTGTAGTTGTGAGGTCTTAATGTCGCCGGCGGTAATTAGCGATTAGCTGTTGTTTTCTTACACTAACGTTAAGCGTCGCAGGGATTTCACCGTGACTTTTGTTCAGCTTTCAGCTTTGGGAAACTCTGTGGCTGTGTTTGTTTGTCTGTTCTCGAGGACACATGATGCTCCCAAGGCTCTCGGGCCACAGGAAGTGTCCTGTAAACATCGCCTGGGCAACCGTCAACCTCCCCCTTCATCCTCCTTCAGATAGCATTTAGCTCAACATTGTTGTGTTACTGTGTGTGTGTGTGTGTGTGTGTGTGTGTGTGTGTGTGTGTGTGTGTGTGTGTGTGTGTGTGTGTGTGTGTGTGTGTGTGTGTGTGTGTGTGTGTGTGTGTGTGTGTGTGTGTGTGTGTGTGTGTGTGTGTGGCTGTGCTGCTGCTTTGATCAGTCAGAGCTCACGTGATGGAAATGACACGCAGGTTTTTCATCGTGTGACGTGTGAGGCTTGTTTTGTTTTTAGCTATTATATAGTTACATAGTTATATAGTTAATTGTGAAGTTTTATAGTTACATAGTTATACAGTTAGTTATATAGTTAGTTTTATAGTTACATACTTCATATAGCTAGTTATAGTTATATAGTTACATAGTTATAAAGTTAGTTATATAGTTACATAGTTAATTATAAAGTTATATAGTTGGTTATATATTTACTTAGTTATATAGTTGCATAGTTGTATAGTTATATAGTTACATAGTTGTATAGTTATATGGTTAATTGTGAAGTTATATAGTTACATGGTTATATAGTTATACAGATAGTTATATAGCTAGTTTTATAGTTACATACTTATATAGTTAGTTATATAATAACATACTTATGTAGCTAGTTATATAGTTATATAGTTGGTTATATAGTTACATAATTATATATCTAGTTATATAGTTACATACTTATAAAGTGGTTATATAGTTACATAGTTAATTATAAAGATATATAGTTAGTTATATAGTTACATAGTTATATAGCTAGTTACATAGTTGTATGTAACTAGCTATATTAGTTATATAGGTAGTTAGTTATATAGTTACATAGTTGTATAGTTAGTTATATAGTTACTTAGTTATATAGTTATATAGTTAGTTATATAGTTACTTAGTTATATAGTTAGTTATATAGTTACTTAGTTGTATAGTTAGTTACATAATTATACATTCATATATTTAATTATAAAGTTATATAGTTATGTAGTTGGTTATATTGGTACATAGTTATATAGTTACATATTTCTATAGTTAGTTATATAGTGATATAGTTAGTTATCTAGTGATATAGTTACACAGTTATATAGCTACACATATGGTTAGGATGGAGGTTGTAAAGCGATGACGCTGTAAAAAGTTTTTACAGTTTTACAAATGTTGCATTTTTTCCATGTAGTTCTTTACAAAATAAAACATGCTGTCACTTTGACATTTGATTGACAAAACTAAACTAATGTTTTTTTGAAGACAGATTTCGATAAAAAAAAAAAAAAGGATGACGTATTACAAAGTATTCGTACTACAAAAAGCTGCCTCTCCAGCCTCAGACTGGGTTAGATTACAGATTATTTGAGGTCTGCTCCTCAGAAGTGGCCTGTCACTCAAAGTGAGTGACATCATCATTCTCATGCTTACAGTCGCATGGCAATTCTGCTGCTGCTGCTTATGCTGCTGCTGCTTATGCTGCTTATGCTGCTGCTGCTGAAGAGGCTGAAGAGGCTGAAGAGGATAAGCCTCTGCCTCTGTGTGTTTCCTCCTCCCTTTCTTGCATGTGTTTATTGTTTGGTTCATGTTCGGTGTGTGTTTACATCAGTAATCTGACTGTTGACCTAATTATGAAGATGACTGTTCACAGAGCAGTGTCTGACTCAGGGCTGCACACATTCAATTCATCATAAATCTTCAACTAACCGATCGATTATTTTCTCCATGAATCGTTTGGTTCATAAAATGTCAGAAAACGTCGCTCTGTGTTTGTCAAACCTGGAAATGACGATGATCTCGAACGTCTTTGTTTTTGTCCACAAACCAAAATGATTGAGTCTTAATGATTTTTTTGTTTATGTGGAGCAAAGAAACGAAGAAAATATTCACATTTAAGAAGCTAAAACGATCAGAAATCTTGTTTTAATCGTTAAAAAAAAAGAAGCTTCAAAACGCTTCTTATATGAATATTTTTCCGGGTTTTTTTTCTCCGTATCACATAGAAATCATCGAAAACGTTTGAGAACATCCAGGTTTGGGAAACGGCGATTGACATTTTTCAACACTTTTGTTATTGTATTTGAGATATTTGACGATATTTTTATTTTTGAGCTTATTCTTATATATTAGAATATAATCCAACAGATTAATCAACAAAGGCAATAACTCCTTGTCCACTGTCATAAAAATAGTCCATCTGTCTTAATCTGATTATTCGAGTGAACAAAGAGAGACGGACGATGATTTGCCCACGCGGAAGATAAATTCTGACTTTGGATGGCACATTTGGAAAAAGTCTCCTGTGTGCGTGTGTGTGTGTGTGTGTGTGTGCGTGCGTGCGTGTGTGTGTGCTGCCAATTCTCATCGCAAAGTGTTGGGACAATGGATGTTTAAATTAGCCGTGCACACACACACACGCACACACAGACACACACACACACACCTCCCTTGTGTTGTTAATTGTCTCACTTGGAATGCGTCTCCTTAGCCAATAATTGCGCTCGCTTTGATTAGCTCGAGAAGGACTTCGTCCGATGCCAGCGATGACGGCGAATGTGAAATTCTGTGTTGTTTTCTTTTCTTTCCTTTTTTTCTCCTCTCTCTCGCTCTTTCAGAGGCAAGTTCATCTCTGTCAGAACTTGTGTCAGTTTGTGTTGCCTTTGTCTAAAGAGTGTAGAAAGAGTGTGTGATAAATGGCAGAGACCTGGGTCTGTCTGTCTGAAACACAGGAGCTAATAACTGATGTTTTTTCTTTCTTTCTTTCAACTAAAGAATAGACTATAACGTTGCATCAGCCTCATATTAAAGTGGACCTAGACCAGAAGTTCCAATTAACGCTGTTTTTTAGTGTGTATCTGCGTCATTACCTTGTTTACGAAGCCCTGAAGTTTCGAAACAAACAGTTCAGCCACTGCTGAGAACACTGTGTTTTATTGTAATCTCGGGCTCAGCGAGATCTCTGAAAATCCCGTTAAAGTTATGTAAACAGCAGTTCTCCTGAACAGCAGATCCTCCTGCTCCGGGTACTAGTCCGGGCACATCCGGTTGCATACATTGAACCGCAGAAGAAGAATAACGTCCGTTGTGGAGGTGTTTCACGAGCGACAGTGTCTTCTGACTCCGGGTCAAAGGTCGTCAAAGGGACTGCGGCATTGTTAAAAACAATGTTTTGATAATGAGTAGCAGTGCATCCACCGTTCCAGAGGGGGGAGCTGTGCTTCTGAGAGCGGGTGTGCTGATTATGTCACTTCCGGGTTGAGAGTTGAGTCTCAAATCTCGCGTCTGGGAAACAGCGTCAGAAAATAGGATTTCTAACGGCTCGTTTACAGCAACTAGGAGGTTTTTGACCAAAAAAAACAAGTTAATGTATGTAAGTAGACCTCCATAACTAACATATATGTGCAACAGGACCACTCTATGTGACCTTTAAAGGGTCCCTCAGATAAGGAAGAGTGAGGATGTTCAAGGTGTTTCTGATCATCGGAATTGTTTCAGTTCATTAACACGAGTTGATTTAAATCAAATCAAGTCTGTACAGTTATCTATAGAAGCCCATTTCTGCCAGAAAAGTAAAAAAAAACAGCCTTGATAATAAAAATATCCTCAAAGTAAGTCATAAATATGAGATAAAATGACATAATTATGTGATAAAAAAAGACTTAATTATCAGATAAAGTGATAAAAATACATAATTATGTCATAAAAGCCATAATTATCTGATTTAAAAAGTGAAAATTATGAGATAAAAAGTGGAAATTGAGTGGAAAAGTCGAAATTATGAGATAAAAAGTTGTAATTATGAGAATAAATGTCGGAATTACGAGATATAAAGCCGTAATTGTAGATAAATAGTAAAAATTAAATTAAAATTATGACTAAAGTCGAAATTAAGACTTAAAAAGCTGAAATTATATTATCAAAAATCATTATTATGAGATAACAAGTCACAATTTTGAGATAAAAATGTGAAATTATGACTTTTAAAGGTCGAAATTACGAGATAAAAGTTGAAAATATGAGTTGAAAATTTTAAATTATGAGATTAAATGGTCAAAAATATTTTTCCCTTGTGGGCTTCCATTTCAGATCATAATCCTTTCATTCTACCATTCAAAGTGTCATTATTTGTTTCCTGAGTCACCACATTACAGCAGAGCAGTGATACATATTTCCATCCGATGAATCCGTCACTTGTATAACAATCACTTCCTTTTTTTTCCCTCCCAATCATTAAACGTCCATCAGATTATTATTATTAATCTCGTAATCCTGGACACACATATTTGTCCATAATGGATTATATTTAAAAAAAAAAAAAAAAAAACAGCCCAGATTTCATTTCCTGCTTTGGAAATAGAAACGATGATAACTACGTCAACGGTTATTATGATGCAAGATATGTATCGGTGCTGTCCTGAGGGATTACAGTACTGTAACTGTGTGTAACAACAGAGCGTCTGTGCTTTCATATTTTATTCAGCGTTTGGGTTTGAGTGTCGCTGAAGAGCCTCGCAGGTTGACCAGCAGACAGTGACAGCAGCCACTTCTCAGGCTTTTGTTTGTGAAGTGGTTGACTCTCACCCCCCTCCCCTCCCACCGCCCCCTGCTGGGCGAGTGACAGATGACAGATGTAATTGTAAGCAGGTGGAAGGTTCCTCACCTGAACCAAAATGGAATCAAAGTGGCACAGTGCACCCCGCGGTCGCATCAAAGACATCTCTGCGTCTCTGGTTAAGCTCCAGAAGCTCACACTCCCTCCTCCCTTTGAACCTTCCGAGCTTGTGAAATCAGCAGTGACTCTCGCTGCGGAAGAATCGAGGCTTATTACGGCGCTTCTCTTCTCTCGGTCGGTACGCGCCTACCGCCTCTCGTTAAAGGAGGCTTTTTGTTTTTGTTTGTCTGGTCTTTTGATTTCGGAAAACAGAGAGAGTTTTAAGAGGCGAGACGTTTGAAGACCAGTGGAAAAAACAAAAAAGAAATTCCTCTTCATATTTAAACTGTAACTTTATTTGGCTTGTGTGTGTATGTATGTATGTATGTATATATATATATATGTGTGTGTGTATGTATATATATATATATATATATATATATGTATGTATATGATATACTGTATGTATGTATATATGTATGTATGTATGTGTTTATATGTATGTATGTATGTATATATATATATATGTGTGTGTGTGTGTATGTATATATATATATATATGTATGTATATGATATACTGTATGTATGTATGTATGTATATGTATGTATGTATATATGTATGTATATGTATGTATGTATATATGTATCTATGTATATATATGTATGTATATATGTCCAGTATGTGTGTATGTATATATATATATATATATATTGATATATGTATGTATATGTATGTATATATATATATGTGCCTGTGTGTGTGTGTGTGTGTATATATATATATGTGTGTGTATATATATATATATATATATATATTTGTGTGTATATATATGTGTGTATATATATATATATATACGTATATATATATATGTATATATATATATATGTGTGTGGGTTTGTATGTATGTATATATGTCTATGTGTGTATATACGTATATATGTATATATACACATACGTGTGTGTATGTGTATTTATGTGTGTATATATGTATATACTGTACATTAAATATGTATATATGTGTATATATATTATACATACATTTATACACACATGCATATATACACACACATATATAATATGTGTGTGTATATATATATACATATATATGTGTATATGTATGTTTATATACACATATATGAATAAGAGCATCAAATATCTTTTTAATGAAAGGTTTAGTTTCTAGTTTGATGATGTTTTTCTTTAAGTTGCCTCTTTTTGCCGCGTGACTGGTTTTTCGACAACTTCTATCGCTTATTTTTGCAGTTATATATTTTACCACGAATGCTCTCAGCAGTCAAGCAGACGCTGCTGTTATTCTGGGAGGTTTCTTCTCACATCGTTATGAAGAGGAGACAAAATGCTGCTAATTGGAAATATCAGCCACATCTGTATTAATAGCACTTCTGAGGACGGGAGAGAAAAGTTTTTAATTTTTGTTCTGTTACTTAACACAAGTTTGGCAGGAACGCATTTTGCATTATAAATAATATATGAGAAAGAATTTAAAGAATAAACATGTAGATGTGTATTAAAGCTGCTGTTAGTGAAGGTGAATATATGAAGCTGTCATCGAGATTAGCGCTATCGTTGCATCGTATTGAAGACGTAAAATGAAGATTTGAAGAGAACTGTTGACAGAAAAAAAGATGTAAAACATAATCCTTGATAATAAATATATCCTCAAAGTAAATTGAGATTATGAGATTAAAAAAAGTTGAGATTATGAGATAAAAAGTCGGAATAATGAAATTGATAAATCGAGATTATGAGATAAGAAAATTTAAATTATGAGATAAATCTAGATTATGAGATTTTAAAAAATCTAAATTATGAGATAAAAAGTCAAGATTATGAGATAAAACATTGAGATTATGAGATAAAAAAAAATTGAGATTATGAGATAAAACGTTGATTATGAGATAAAAAAAAGTTGAGATTATGAGATAAAACGAGATTATGAGATTAAAAAAAATTGAGATTATGAGATAAAAAAAATTTGAGATTATGAGATAAAAAAAAATTGAGATTATGAGATTAAAAAAAATTGAGATTATGAGATAAAAAGTCATAATTATGAGATAAAAAGTCGAAATTATGAAATACAAAAATCGAGATTATGAGATTAAAAAAAATTGAAATTATGAGGTAAATCTAGATTATGAGATTTTAAAAAAGTCAGAGAGATGAGAAAAAAGTTGAAATTATGAGAAAAAGTAATAATTTTGCGATAAAGTCGAGATTATGAGATAAAAAGTCGAAATTACGAGATAAAGTTGAGATTATGAGATAAAAAGTAGAAATTATGAGATTAAAAAATAGAATTTATGGGATAAATCGAGATTATGAGATAAAACAAAATAAAATTATGAGATTAAAAAAAATCATAATTATGAAATTTAAATTATGAGATTAAAAAGTCAAAATAATGAGATAAAAATAAGAGGACATTATGAGATACAAAGTTGAGATTATGAGAACCTATGGAAGCCCATTCCTCATTGCTGAAAGCCCCTGATTCGGCATCATTCTCCTCCATAGAGAAACCCATGTTGTTTGATCTATAATCTACAGTGTTTGCTCTGTAGATTATTGCTCTCTCTATCCAATAAGGAGCCAGAGTTCAACAAGGAGGCGACCTTCTCTGTATGTGTGAAGTTAAGACAGTTTAGTCTGTGAATAAACGCTAAAGAAAAAGACAGATTAGACAAAAGTTGGGCCAAAATTCGACGCAACTGACAGCAGCTGTCGTTTTGTATGATTACATGTTGAGGCAGGACTTTATTTTATTGTCTCGTTGTGCAGAGAAGACAGCATTTTTTTTAGCAATAAATAGGCATTATCTAAATTTACATTGTGCTATGGGTTTTTCTGCAGGTCCTCAAATTATAATTAAAGCCCCAAAGCAGACGGCAGCGTCGTCTGTGTCTTTTTGTCAGGATTGTCAGCGGCACGAGGAATTTGGGAGTATGTGGTTGCCCTGGAGACGAGATAAAGGGTGAAACCCGGGGGAGGGTTTTTTTTTTTTTTTTGGCAGGGTGTTGACTGACAGCCATTGTCCTCTCTCCCACCTCACACACTGGGAGCTAACTGAGGTGCTAGCTGCTGCTGTGTCCGGTCTATGTGTGTGTGTTTGATTAAAGCCGGCACATGGGGATGTGACACTTTATTCTTTTGTGCACGCTACCCGCTGTGTGAAGAATCATTACTGCAGGTTCGATGGTGTAAATGTGTTGTAGTGAAATTAGAACCAATATTTCAAGTTGGGGGGGGGGGGTGGGTATAAAAGGAAAAAAAAATATGTCCCCCCCGTTTTCGTTGTGGTACAGCTCCATCTTTACTCGTCCATGTAGTCAATAAGATCTTCAGATTCAGACGTTTCAAAGAGAAGCCGTATTCCTGTTATTTGCTCGTTTCACCGCGCGCTCTCGAGTTTGTGCTGCGATGGGGCTGAAGAAAGATAAGCACCAAATCCTTCTGAAGTGTTTCTTATACATCCATCAAAGGGCATCTCTCGCTTTGACTTTTACATCTTTTTTCCCCCCATTTTATTTTTAAATCTTATTTCTTGAAATACTGCCGTTAGTAGGAAAAATGTCTTCTTAAGTCCAACCGTTTTGGGCTGTCTCCTTCCACCATTTACCCATCTCTCGGCTTTAACGTCCTGCTGTGTCTTGTCTTGTGTATCTGTCAGTTATTAATTCTGACATTTGCCGAAGCTCTAAGCTGTAAAATGCAAAAACACCGTGAGGAACCAAACCGAGAGAACAACAACAACGGCTCCTCCTGATCCCACGCTGCTTCCTGACGTCATCAAACTAAGACTTGTGCTAAGCGAGATATGTAGAATTGTACCGGTATGCTAACAACGGACAGCGACATTGAACGAGAACAGACACCACAAGACAAAGGACAATGGCGGAGGTCATCCAACATCTCTTGTTTTTTCTTATTTGTGGCTGTTTTGTCTCAACACGACGTCAAGCTTTGTACGAGAATAGACCGCGGGACGTTCAAAGAAACGAAACCGGGTGCAAGGGTTGTGTCGCTTTTCTGTCGTGGGTCTAACTCCACCAGTACCGTACTGTACCATTACTCTGTGACGTCTTTAGACACACCGCTTGGAAATCTGGCAGGACACCCGCGACACTTACAAATTTCCTCTTTACTTGCTCGACTGTACGATCGCAGCCGGCCTCCCGCATCCGCTGTTGCATTTTGACGTAGGCCATCTTGTTCCTGGACGACTCCAGCTTCTTCTGGATCTCGTCCTCCGACCAGATACCGATCAGGCACTTGGTTTCGGAGGTGCTCCAGCGTCCAGTGCCCCTCCTTCAACCCGCCATTTTTTTTGGAACAAAAGTCCCGCGGTATATGCTAATTAGCGCGCGCTATATGCTAATCGCCTTAAACCTGACCTCGGTCCAGTCCAGGGCCCGAGCCGTGCCCTCGTCAGCACAGAACAAGCCTCTGGTTAACGTGACGTTGTACCGTACGAGGCCCTCGTTTAGTTCGCAATAACAGATTTTTCGTATCGCTCTTGCACTTTTAATATAGCGGCCCTTTAATGCGGTTGCATCACGGTAAAGCAATACTGCGTCAATGCCAAAGTTCTTTACAACTGGCCTCATTAAAATTTCATACGCCTCGTAACGAAGGCCAAGAGTATATAAGCACTGACGTTGTGAAGCAGAGGGCGACTGTCTCCGGTGTTCCCACCGCCGCTGCTGCTGCTGCTGCTGCTGCTGCTGCTGCTTCTCTTTCCTTTTACTGTTTACCTCAGGTTAAAAATGTAAACCTTCATTTATCTTCATCTGTCCTCATTCTCTCTCCATTTGTCTTGCTACTCAGCCATGTGATCACTGTAAGTGAGGCTCTTTCTTTACCCTAATGGGATCCGAATTCTCCCCAAAAGTAGTAAATAATGCATCGTTGTGGCAAGACTTTCCTTGATCGTCGCGTGATTTAATATTTATTCGCATGTTTGTGCAGAGTAACGTACAGCGAGAGGAGGAGGAGGAGGAGGAGGAGGGCGATGTCTCGTGATACAGAGAATATTCCCTTCTGCTCGGCCTGTGAATGAATTTATATCCTGAGCAACGACGGCTAATGAGCGCGTGACTGTGACATTTTAATCATCTGCAGCAAAACACGTCTTTGCTTATATGAACAAAGGTCACCGCTTGAATAAAGTACTGTTTATTATTATTATCAAAAATGTGACATATATTTACCCTGGTATGGACAGAAAGAATTGATATATAATAATTTTTTAATTTAATCCAATCCAACTTTATTTATAAAGCACTGTAAAAACAGCCGATCCAAAGCGCTGTACATCAGAGATAAATAAATAAAACATACAAATGTGTGACCTAATAAGAAACCACAATAAAATACAATATAAATAAATATAAAAACAACAAAAATAGACAAGTTGTACAATAAACTATAAAAAAGAAAAATTAAAAAGATTTTTAAAAAAAACATCTCATGCTTACTGTGAGGGCCTCACAGTAAAAATATTTGAGTTCTGACCTTGAACTCAGAATTCTGGCTATTCTCAGAATCCTGACTTTCAAACTCAGAATTCTGACTTTATTCTGACTTAATTCTCAGAATTCTGACTTAATTCTCTGAATTGTGGCCTTAAAACTCAGTTCTGACTTTAGTCTGACTTTATTCTCAGAATTGAGACTTTAAACATAGGATTCTGAATTTAAACTTGGAGTTTCTGACTTAATTCTCAGAATTCTGGTTTTAAAACTCAGAACTCTGAATTTAAACTCAGAATTTCTGACTTTATTCGCAGAATTTCTGACTTCAAACTCAAAATTCTGGCTTTCAAACTCAGAATTTCTGACTTAATTCTCAGAATGCTGCCTTTAAAACTCAGAATTCTGACTTTATTCTCAGATTTCTGCCTTTAAAACTCAGAATTAAAGTAAGATTTCTGAGTTTAAAGTCAGAAACAAATCAGTCACAAATGTTTTTTTTTCTTGTGTGGCCCTAATCCTCTTCCGTACACACTGGGTCGAAAACTAAAGAGTAAAAATGGGTTTTAAGATGCGTTTTAAACATGAAACTTGGCCTTTATTAAAATACCCAGCGAGATAGAAAAACGTTCTGAGGAAGGCGGAACCAAAAAAACGGACATTGACAGAGCAGCCGTCTCGCACATTACTGAAAATTGTCATAAATGAATAACTGGACAACTAGATTAGATACATTTTTCTATATGGACACATTTGAGTGGAGCGGCCAGACATTATAAATGACATGCTGTTATTATGTTGTTGACTGCAAATTGGGCTTGTGTATTTCTGCGTTTCAGGGGGGGGTGAATGTCTGAATGTCTGAATGTCAGGGCCAAGAGATCATCCATTATTGATGGTCCTGCGAGCATATCCAGACAACTGCAGCTAGGTATCGATCTCAAAAACCAGCGGCCTATATAAGAGTCGGAGTCAACGGCAGGAACGATGCGAGCGCTTCGCCGTGCTCGCAATACGTCATCGAGAAAATGGTCCATTCAGTGCGGACGACGTTCACAAGTGGTCCTGCACAGCCATTCAAGATAGCTGCAGATGTCTGTGAAAGCCTAAAATACACTGAAATAGCGGCTGTTAGATACAGAAAAAGACACCGTCTGACAAAATATCACACCTTATTTTTCAGGTTTCCAAGCAATTTGTGTTCCTGCGGAGATGAAAGCATTGATTTCTCTAAGGCTTTTTAAGGCCACTTTGTGCGTCACGATGCCTGGGTATTGTTGCTGAAGCGGGAGACGAATGGGTTTCGAACCAGCGTCCTTTTCGGTGATCTCACACAGAGGAGGTTATGGCAAAAAGGAGAAATATGTTTTAAACTTGTTTAGTGCTTGTTGCTTTTGTGTCGTTGTTGTGTCGCTGTTAAAATAGGATTAAAATCAATCTGACGGCCATAGATTGGGTCGTTTTGTTGAGTTGTTCTCATCCAAATATGGTGATGATTGGGAAGAAAACTAGAAATGCAATTTGACTCAAGGATGAACCTTTCAGGTGTTTGGTGGTCAAGGCTACTGTGACCACACAAACTTGACCATGTCTATTTTTACATTTGCGATTAAAAGAGCGCTGTTTTTTTTAGGGTCCGAGCACAAGGCGCGCACATGAACATACCCCAAAACTCACGGATTTCTGCGACCCTATCAGATTTGGTAAAAATTATAATTAAAAACTGAAATTGGTTCGGTTTGGAAGAGGGAAGCGCTAAAAACCGGCGCAAAAACGTCTATAATAGGTCATGTGATGTCAGGTTTAACGTACATGAACGAAACTTGGTACACACGTTGATGAGGTCGGAACGATCAAAAAAGTCGATGATGACGTTCCCGTGAATTCTACAGGAAGGCGGCCATTTTGGATTGAACGCCAACTCGGAGGCAATTTTGGCAATTTTTGCACCAATGGTGTTTGTACGATTGTGTCCTCGTGCGATCGCCTTCAAACTTGTTTTCCACGTTGTTTTCTTTACTTTAATTATGTCACTAGTTTGATTTAGGCACCACTTAATCAAAATGCTATTATTGTTTTTGATTATTAGGGTTCGAGCACCGAGGGTGCGTTTGAAACTGGAGGAGTTATTCTTCTTCTTCCTAGAAATAAATCACATTTTTGAAGGCCTGAACATGCCCCAAAACTCACATATTGTGCTACCACATCAGATTTGGTGAAAATGTATGTTTACTGAAAGTGGTTCAGTCCATGTGTGTCAAAAAATTCGAAGTGAGCGGGGCAAAAAACTGGTGCAAAAAATGTCTATTATAGGTCATGTGATGTCAGGTTTAACGTATATGAAGGAAACTTGGTACACACGTTCATTAGGTCGGAAAGATCGAAAAAGTCGATGATGACGTTCCTGTGAATCCTACAGGGAGGCCGCCATTTTGGATTGAACGTCCAACTCAGAGGCGTTTTTTGGCCATTTTTGCACCAATGGTATTTGAATGAACTTGTCCTACAGCTTTTGTGCGATCGCCTTCAAACTTGTTTTCCACGTTATTTTCTTTACTTTACTTATGTCAGTATTTTGATTAAGGCACCACTTAATCAAAATACTATTACTGTTTTTGATTATTAGTAGTAGTAGTAGTATTTGTGAAATTCATCGGTTCAATAAGTACACAGATTGGTAAGCTGTTAATATCACAACCCTTAACTCATATTGCTTCATGCATAGCACCACACTGCATTGATTTAATAATATTTCAATTAAACATTCGGCTTTAATCGCACACCATTGCTTTTATTTATTGTGTGTCATTTTCATTCCATTTCTGCAAGGTTATATTTGGGTTCCTTGCAGCACCAAAGCATAAATACGTAATCCCAGGATGTGGGGGGAAAAAACATAGTATGAAGACGTACATGTTCATCCTGTATATGTACGTCTGTATGCTGCAAAACAAACCCCTGAAACCTCTAAAAATGAATAAATAATGACAGAAGTTTGAGTGGTCATGATATAAAGAGTATTTTCATACTTTGGAAGTCTTTTAAAAAAAAAAAAAAGCTCAGCTGTTGTGAAGGAAAGAGAAGAAGCAGAAGTCATCACAACAACAAAGGGTGTGAGGACTTTAATCTCAAAATTCTGACTTTGATGTCAGAATTCTGACTTTAATTTTAGAAATACGACTTTCTAACTTTAATCTCAGAATTCTTAATTTATGACTTTAATCTCAAAATTTGGACTTTAATCTCAGAATTCTGACTTTCTAACTTCAATCTCAGAATTCTGACTTCATGAATTTAATCTTAAAATACTGACTTTGATGTCAGAATTCTGACGTTCTTACTTATTTTCTCAGAATTCTGACTTTAAATCTTAGAATTACAACTTTCTGACTTTAATCTCAGATAATACTGACCAATTTTAAAATTCCGACTTTCTAATTTTAATCTCAAAATTCGGACTTTAATCTCAGAGTTCTGATTTTCTAACTTCAATCTCAGAATTCTGACTTCATGACTTTAATCTCAAAACTCTGACTTTGATGTCAGAATTCTGACTAATTTTAAAATTCTGACTTTCTAATTTTAATCTCAAAATTCTGACTTTTATCTCAGAATTCTGACATTCTGTCTTCTTTTCTCATGTACATCTGTATGCTGCAAAACAAACCCCTGAAAACTCTAAAAATGAATAAATAGGAAAGGAAAGAGAGGAAGCATCGCAAACAAAGGACGTGAGGAAAGCGTACGTTTGGATTTATATTTTCCTCTCCGTCTTTTTAACGCAATAAATTCACTTGAGTTTTGCGCCGCAGCTTCGTCCTCACCCTCCAAAGTACTGCTAAACATAGGTTCGCTCTCGACGTCTGTGAGCGTAAGCAGACCCACGCACGCTCTCGCCTTTATGTAACCGAGCTATGGAACACATTTAAATCAGTTGCGTAATAAATAAATAAATAAATAAATAAATAAAATGTGATTCACGGCCTGCGTCTGCTACTGTTCCCCTCGCCTTAAAGTGCACCTTAATTGGTTTCCTTCTGCTAAATCTCTGTTGTAAATCTGACTGCACTCAAATGCTTTTTTTTTTTTTTTTTTTACGCCTGTGCCTAATTTAGAAACTTGAACACAGCATGGGGGCACTTTCTTTTCTTTCATATATCCGGCGGCGGCTTATGATTTACGCGTGTTAAAGGTGCTCTGCAGATGTTTCTGCCTTACCTGACTCATTTACCCCCCCCCCCCCCCCAGTGTCGCTGAATCATTGCTTTCATTATAGATGAATGTGTTGGTCACCGTTTCGAAGAATAACTGATTTAGTCGTCAGTTTGGGCCTCAATAAAATGTCAGGAAACGGTGAAAAATATCTGTTTCCCAGACCTCAGAATAATGACGTCCTTAAATGAAAACTAATCTGAAAACGTTGTTTTTATTTGAAACAAACTACAACAAATCACACGAAGCAATGATCCGAAAAAGTTGGTGATTAACGGATAAATCGGTTAGTGATTGATTAAATGTTGAAACCTTCTAGACGGTTATTTTTTTAATCCAGGAATAAATAATCCAGTGTGGTCTTCAGGCTGTAGCTCATCTGTTTCAGGTTTTTTATTTTTACATATGGTATCTTTCTTCATGCCCTGCTGGTTAATTCTTTAAGTTGCTGTTACCTTTCTATCGTTCTTTGATCTCTGGCATCAATAAGGTATTTTTTCTTCTTCTTTTTTATCTTTTGAACCATTTTCTTATGCGTAAAGAAAAAATTTCAATACATCAGCAGTTTCTCAAACATCTGACCCTCTCATCTGGCTCCAACGACCATGCCGTTGGAGAATTGCGCCTTTTTCTAACTTCAATCTCAGAATTACGACTTTCCGATTTTAATCTCAGAGTACTGACTTTAATCTCAAAATTCTGACTTTCTAACTTTGATCTCAGAATTCCGACTATCTAACTAATCTCAGAATACTGACTTTTATTTTGGAATTGCGACTTTCTAACTTCAATCTCAGAATTACGACTATCCGATTTTAATCTCAGAGTACTGACTTTAATCTCAAAATTCTGACTTTCTAACTTTAATCTCAGAATTCTGACTTTAATCTCAGAATTCTGACATTCCGACTTCTTTTATCAAAATTCTGACGTTCTACTATTTTTCTCAGAATTCTGACTTCAATCCTAGAATTACGACTTTCTAACTTCAATCTCAGAATTCCGACTTCATGGCGTTAATCTCAAAATTCGGACTTTAATCTTAGAATTACGACTTTAATCTCAGAATACTGACTTTAATTTTAGAATTACGACTTTCTAACTTCAATCTCAGAATTCTGACTTCAATGACTTTAATCTCAGAACTCTGATGTTCTTCTCAGAATTCCAGCGTTCTGACTTTCATCTCAGAATTCAGACTAAACTTTCTTTCAAAACATTTGTCTTCATCTCAGAATTCTGACTTTAGTCTCAGAATTCTGCTTTAAACTGGGGGGGTTTAAGCAATATTTCAGATTTTCCTGCAAGTACCACCGCAGGAAGCTCACGTACAAAAATTTGAGAACCATTGGTGTAAAGGAATAAAAGCGTGTGAATCAACTCAAATCAACATTGGGCTTTTGTGACTTGAGAGTAGAGCTGAAGGCTGAAGATGAGGCGCTTATTTCTTTTTATTTTATTTCTGTGTCTGTTTGTCTTGTGTAATAGAAAAGTGAGGTGTGATGTTTCAGATGAGGCTGCAGTGGTTCAATCCAGAGTCATTTGTTTACACAGAGTGTAGCAGGTGTAAGAGGCTGCTCCTCTAATACGTGAGGCACTCAGAGCCTGACGAAGCAAAAGCGCTGAAGTAAAGTGCGTGTGGAGCAAAAAAATAAGAGTTGAAAGTCAAAGTCCGACTTCCACTTCCCAAACATTTCGCTGCTTCACAGATGCAGAGTTTTCTCGGTCTCGGCGGCGCAGTTATTTGCCCGTGATTGCTGCATTGTAAGATAACGATTTACACCTTTTCGCCGACTTCGTCTCCGCAGCCGCGACTCGAGTGGAATCACAGTGAATCGATCGATGGGATGAGAGTTTGAAATTGGTTAAATTTAAGGGAAAACCTGCGTAAGGTTTATTTATGCGCATATTTATGCGATTTATATATGCGATTTATATATATGCTGCATATGTATATATGTATGTGTATGTATATATATGTATAAATATATGTATATATATATATTTGTGTATATATGTTTATGGATATATGTGTATATATATGTATGTATATATATATATATATGTATGTATATATATATATATATGTATATATGTATGTATATACATATATATACATATACATATATATATTTTTATATATATGGATATATATATACATATTTATACATATATATATACATGTGTATATATATACCTACATATATATGTAGGTATATATATATATAAATATGTATATATGTGTATATATATGTATATTTATATATATGTGTGTATATATATATGTGTGTATATATATATGTATATATATATATATATGTATATATATATACACACACATATATATATATATGTATATATATTATATATATGTATATATGCATGTGTATATATATTATGTATATATATATATGTATATATGTATATATATATATATAGGATGTTTGCATTGTATCTGATTCACCATTTTATCTGATCCTGTGATTTTGACCAGTATTGGACCAATACCGATACTAAGTCTCATCCCTACTTTTGATCACCCATAATCCTTCAAAAAAAAAATAATGGTACGTTCCTGGCAGCCAACACCTTTTTCCCATGTCATTTCTTCTGTAACAGAAAATATGTTTTGTGTTTTTTTTCTAAAGGGCAAACATCCTCTGATTTTCCCATTGGTTTAACCGGGACACACTACATGGTATAATCTTGTTAGCAACATCCACTCATGCTCTGTGACATTTACAGTACATAATATATATATATATAATATCTTTATTGGAATTGATATAAGAGGACTCATTGTTTGGACAAAGACGGCAAGGAGACGTCTAACTATAACCTTTTAGTGTGTTTAAAGCAAACGTAGGACGTCTACTCTCTTCACATAGTATAAACATTATATATGCACGATTATGCACTGGAGCCATATCGAGTATAAGGGCCAATTCCAATTCCTATCTTAACCCTCAAGCTCTACCCTTAATCTTAACTGGCCCTCAAAACCAAGTGTTGAGGGTTATTTTGTCACTTAGAAATGGGACACCCCTTAAATGCAGATACGTCTTCAGACTGTAGGGGGCAGAATAACGCGAAAGCTGCGTCCAGTCTGTCAACCAGCCCAGCTATTGACAAAAGATCGTAAAATAAAAAAAATAAAAATTTTACCCAACAATGACGTCAGTAATCCATAATATGGGCCTAATCTAAGATAATGCAATTTTATATCTCTATTAACAAAGAAAATACTTCATTTGTAGCATACTCGTTTTGCTGCTTTCGGCGCTATCTTTGTTATGTCAAAACACGCAATGCATTCTGGGTAGCCCTTGCTCCCAAGGGTGGTCTCTGGAAAAATCTCAATATTGAGGGCGATACAGCCCTTAAACTTGACCCTCAACTTAGTTTTTCTGAGAATCTGGACAGTACTTGCACTAGAGGGAGCGCATTTTTGAGATTGAGGGTTAAGATTGAAGCAAGGAATTGGAATTCGACCTTAAAAACACTGTCATCGTGACATAAAAAAAACCCTGTTCATGAGTAAGAAACAAACACCTGCTCTTACACTAGAGCCTTTGTGTTGTTGTCGAGGTTGTAGAACTCAGCGCCCGTGTCTGTGTACAGTGGTTAAACTGTAACCAAAGTGATAAAAAAAAAAAAAAATGACGCAACTCTACATGTTTGTTCAATGTGTGGTTTGATACTGAAGCTGTAATGTTCTGTGCAAACACTGGTGAACATAAACTTTCACCTCATTCTGTGTGTGTGTGTGTGTGTGTGAACGTAAAAGACAAAGACCGCAAGTGAAGCTCAAATCGGACGTTAATTGCAGATGACATTTCGCCCCTTACGTGAATTTGTATTCCCGTAGCAGCCTCTGAAGCTCAACTTCAACTGTTTACGATGGGACTCGCTGTTGTGAGCTCGACGATGATTGGACAAAGCCGTCACTTCCACGGAAGCTCGGCTTTTCTCGGAGTCAACGGGGCAGTGGGAGCAGGCGTGGACGCTGGGGCTTCTGCATGATGATTGGAGGAACTGTCTGGAAGGCGGGACCAGTTTATGATTGACAGCGCAGCCTGTAGTCTGTGATGGATTTCTACTGATTAATCCTCCACAGGATTAAGCAGTCAATCCATAGAAATCCATATTTCTAATCCAAATAAGTATTGTTTTGAATGAGCGGTCCCCAGCAGAAGAAATCACACACTGTGCCTTAATGAGATTAGGATCATCACAATTATTATTTTTTTAAATGCTGTTAATGAAAAGCATGTTGATACAAATACCGTAAAGATGCTCCTCAGAGAGCGAGTTGTCTTCCTGTTGAATTGAGACCATGGTTACGGTCGACTTTTTTGTTCGTCTTGGTCTATAACATCTTCCCACCAAGTTTCGGGAAATTCGGTGAAACTCAAATTTGGGGGCAGGTCTGGGAACTGTGCCAATATCGCATTTGCCCCTCAGAGAGTGAGTTGTCTCATTTGTGGTGATTTGGTTCCAAATCCTATAGGAAACAGAAGGGCACTCCACCACCGTATTACATTTTTTGGAACAAATAACTACATTTACTGTGCTTTGTTCACTGGGCATATTTAGCGAGTCAGCAGAAAACTCCCTATGGGAACATGCATTTGCAACACACTCGGATAAGCCGTTATATGTGGAGTAATATGTTATTTTTTCTTGGATTATGTAAAAACAAAAAAAAAAGGACCTGCAGCCAAAAAGCACGACATCACCATTTTACCCAATTACCCTCCTCTAAAAGCCAGTTCTACCACAATGAAAACGCCCCCCCATTATTTTCACTGTACTGCAGTGCAGAAACAGTCAAAGAAAAGAACAAAAGAGACCACAAACAATAAAAAAAAGTGCAACAGTGATTAAAGTCTTGCAACTAAAAAAAAAGGTTGCTTTTAGTATTCCGTTTATGACTATTGTGTTGTTGAACAGCTCGGGGTAAGAACCTGTTCAGCGTCCTGGTGTGTGGGAGCACAATCCTGTGATGTCTGCCAGAGGGGAGCAATTTCCTCCAGTCTACCAAAAAGAAGGACTTTAAAAGAAAAGTTTCCTTTCTTTTAAAGCGGTGAAAAACACATTTCCTCTGACTTTTGTCACCCCCACAGGAAAAATGTGCTGCTTAACCACCTCACCAAAATTTGAATAATTAACAGTCGCCAACATTCAGCAGCATTCTCTGCTGTGAAACGCTGGGGGGGCGTGTCTGCTGCCCACACACACACAGTTTGTTTTGCATTCTTTGTGTGGACACACACACATAATGCATCCAATATCCCCTTACCCCAGGTCTTTATCCTGAGAAAGCCAGTTAAAGTTGCCAAAGATAGTTTTGCTTGACAATTGGTCCACACTGGTGACATCAGTGGAGGTTGCTGGTCTTTGAAACCAGGGAAGCTCATTTCAAGCCCATAATTATGTCACATTGAAATAATAACACTATAATAGTGTTTTTTATTTGCAGTGTATACGTACAAACGATGGTCACACGGTTGGTCTAGTGGTTCGCGCTCTTGCCTTTGCGGAAACAAAAATGGCTGACTTCCTGTTCAGTTGAGGCCATGGTTACGGTTGACTTTTTTGTTTGTCTTGATCGACAACATCTTCCCACCAAGTTTCGGGAAATTCGGTGGAACTCAATTTTGCCCCTGTTTTAAGCTTGGGGGGGGGGGGGGCGCTATAGAGCCCTTGAGCAATGCACAGGTCCGGGAACTATGCCAATGACCTTCATGCCAAGTTTCAAGAGTTTTTATGCACGTTAAACACCCTCAAAAATGACCACAAAAACACAGATATAATAATAATCTGAAGGATTAACAATAGGTTACTCGCACAAATTATTCAAATCGTTTAATCTCAACATAAATTAAAGGACTTCCTGTGGAGTTGAGGCCATGGTTACGGTTGACTTTTTTGTTCTTCTTGGTCTATAACATCTTCCCACCAAGTTTCGGGAAATTCGGTGAAACTCAATTTTCGGGGCGCTATAGAGCCCTTGAGCAATGCACAGGCCTGGGAACTATGCCAATATCGCATTTTCGCCACACCTGACCTCCCATGCCAAGTTTCCAGAGTTTTTATGCACGTTAAATGCCCTCAAAAATGACTGCAAAGACACGGATGTAACAATAATCTGAAGGATTAACAATAGCTTCCTCGCAAACAAATTATGTCACACTTCTGAGCCTGTGATACCACTGAATATTTAAACAAAAGGCTGGAAAGTTCTGCACTCTTGGAAAGGCTGAAGTGTTCTTTCTTTCAAGATGTCACTGGAAACATTAGGACAGCACTTCCTCACATCCTGGAATGCAGTAAACAGAAATACATTTTTGCCGCATGGTCGTGTCTGAATGTGGAATTTCCCTCTTTATTTTTTGGGGTCCTGTTCCCGCTCCCAGACTCGTGATCTGTGTGCTACATCATTCTGACACAAAGGTTAGGCAGCTCAGCTGGACTTAATTCCACCGGAGCGATCTGTGTACGATGATTAATGGCAACGCGGCGGAGTAAATATATGGCACATACGGCGCCTCACTCACATAGACCTGCTGTTGTATGAATGTCAGTGGGCATGGAATCGGTCGGTCAGCGGATCATAAACGTGCAGGCGGACAATCGTCCCTTTGGAATCCTCTCTAATTTGTTTTCCTATCGCACGAGAACTGAAGGGTTTATTTTATTTTATATATTTATTTAGCCTAACAATGTCAAGCACATGGTACCAAGTGAAGTATATTTGGGGTTAGGCCTATAGTGTTGTTGCATAAAATATGGTACAAAACATTTCAGAGTTTGTGGACAACGTGAACGGGAAAGCCTGAGGCGTGTAAGCTAGCTATGTTATGCTAGCAAAGCACGTCATCTCCACATGCATCTGAAGGAAGTTAGATGAACGGTAACTACGGAAAACAACTCAGTTGTTAATTTCAACTTCACGCTACATCTGTAACTAGTGCTAGCGCCGCGTTTCTAACCTTATTCGGTGGTGGTTTTAAGCTAGTGCTATCTACTACTGTATAGATGGAACTATTAAGTTATGTGTGTATGTGGAACGTTAATGTCACGCTCGTAAATGATAGTATAAGTGAATGTTTGATAGCGGACGTGAGCGTACAAGGCAAAAATACTTAACGGTCTTAATGGCGTCAACGTTAGCGCATGATGCTGATTTGTGCGAACTCAAACTCAAGTAATTTACCGCACGTTACAAAACGTGAGTCAACAACGAGAGTTTGGTCGACAACATGAACGGGAAAACCTGCCGCGTGTAAGCTAGCTATGTTATGCTAGCAAAGCACAGGCCGTCTCCACACGCATCTGACGGTAACTACGAAAACCAATCAGTTGTTAACGGCGGCGACTCTTCTGTCCTCATTTGGAGCAAAAACTTAAACCTCGCGCTAAATCTGTAATAAGTGCTAGCAGCGTGTTTGTAACCTTATTCAGTGGTGGTTTTAAGCTAGTGCTGGGCACGTTAACATGTTAATGGTGATTAACGGCGCCAGCGTTAACGCCCATTAATGACCTGTTTCCATGACGACTGAGCGGAAAAAGACGCGCGTGACGTCATGTTTACGTCACTCGCCGATTGTTAAAATGAGTCTCTAAAGTAACGCTAAACTTTAAAAGCAGCGACACACATACGCAGTACACAGGTACGCTGGTTATTTGTAGCACTGCTCTCTTCGTTTAATAAGCAGACCGCACTAGTTCGACTGTAGGCGGCGCTAACGGCGCTAAAGGAGCTAATGGAGCTAACGCAGCTAACTGGTAACTGGGCTCTTCTGTCCTTATTTGGAGCAAAAACTTCAACCTCGCGCTACATATCTGTAACAAGTGCTAGCGCCGTGTTTCTAACCTTATTCAGTGGTGTTAATGTCGTTTTCTCGATTCTCCCCTCTGCTTCTTTTCCAGATCTTTCGGCCGCCGTCCAGAAGTTCTCGCAGTCCTTGCAGGAGTTCCAGTTCGAGTGCATCGGCGACGCGGAGACGGATGACGAGGTGAACATCGGTAAGTTCAATTTGGCCAGCCTTTCGTTTTCTTCACCAGGAGCTAATGGAATACTTCACTGATTTGCATTAAGCTTTCTTTTGCTAGAATAGGGGAAGTATTTTTGAAAAATTGTGCTTCCCAACCTCAGTTTCCCCTGAGTTGAGAAATATCTTCATTTTTTTCTTTGTTATGTGTTACGTGACACTTCATCCTGTTAGCGTAACTGTTAGCAAAGATGGCGGACACGGTCCTGTTAGCGTAACTGTAAGCAAATTTGGCGGACACTTGGTCCTGTTAGCGTGACGGTTAGCAAAGATGGCGGACACTTGGTCCTGTTAGCGTAACTGCTAGCAAAGATGACAGACACTTGGTCCTGTTAGCGTAACTGTTAGCAAAGATGGCAGACACTTGGTCCTGTTAGCTTAACTGTCAGCAAAGATGGCGGATAATTGGTCCTGTTAGCGTAACTGTTAGCAAATATGGCGGACACTTGGTCCTGTTAGCTTAACTGTTAGCAAAGATGGTGGACACTTGGTCCTGTTAGCGTAACTTTTAGCAAAGATGACAGACACTTGTTCCTGTTAGCGTAACTGATAGCAAAGATGGTGGACAGTTGGTCCTGTTAGCTCAACTGTTAGCAAAGATGGTGGACACTTGGTCCTGTTCGCGTAAACTGTTAGCAAAGATGACAGACACTTGGTCCTGTTAGCGTAACTGTTAGCAAAGATGACAAGCACTTGGTCCTGTTAGCTTAACTGTTAGCAAAGATGGCGGACACTTGGTCCTGTTAGCGTAACTGTTAGCAAAGATGACAGACACTTGTTCCTGTTATCGTAACTGATAGCGAAGATGGTGTACACTTGGTCCTGTTGGTGTAGCTGTTAGCAAAGATGGCGGACACTTGGTCCTGTTAGCTTAACTGTTCGCAAAGATGGCGGACAATTGGTCCTGTTAGCGTAACTGTTAGCAAAGATGTCGGACACTGTTTACATTCTGGGAATGAGGTCCTGTCCCAATAAGTGTGGGTCTAAAAAGTGCGGAATTAGCGCTGCAGGTTCAAGCCTGCTAACAGTTACGCTAACAGGCTCACTGGTGGGCACGCAACCAAAAAAAGAATGAAGATATTTCTCGATTCAGGGGAAACTGAGGTTGGGAAGCACATTTTCTCAGAACCACTAACCCTATTCTAGTAAAACAAAGCTAAATGCAAATCGGTGAAGTATTCCTTTAACAACTGTTTGTTTAAAACAATGGTATTAGTATTATTATATTCTTGCACTTTCACAGCAGAGAAAACAGTTGATATATAAAAGGGGGAAACGCTTCATCAGAATCTCTGCGAGTTCTTGGAATTGGATTTGGCTTCGGGTATAGATCTTAAAAGTTGTCTGCGATGCATGTATAATTAATGCTATTGATTTTCTTATGATGCCCCCCCCACCCCACCCCCCACCCTGTATCTTCTCAAGGCTATAAGAGATCAGAGGGACTAATTGTGATTAGTGTCAGAGATTAATGGAGGTGGGAACCTCATCCTCCTACAGGAATATGGAAGCAGCTGCACACAGGGTCTCTCCGGCTCTAACGGGCAGCGCTCCCAGTCTGTCGTCCTCTTCCTCCTCCTCCTCTGTTTTTCCACCGCTCATTATCCCGAGCTTGAATCCCTTTGCTCCGTGAAGCTGGAGACCGTCGAAAACGCCGTCCATCTGTGAGGGATAGACTGGATATCGACCTCTTCTGTGCGAGGCTGTAATGTTCATCTGAATGCGTAATGAGCTTGTCCCTGTTACCGATAACACTGCAGTGCACTGTACGACTGTGCCCGGGTGCATGAGACTAATTACGCTCCCTAGAAAAATCCGCAATCAAATCTGTGCCTTCATTAGAATTAAGAGTGCTTTCATTTCAGGCTAACCCGCCCCATCCCTGGGGTGCTATGAAGAGTGGTGTCGATCTCCAAACGAAGCTGGACCTGCACAGTATTTACAGTGGAAAATCACTTGGTGCAATAAAGGGCCAAAAAAAACGTTGTGTAGTGCAGACAATAGCAGTTTAAATCACACAATAACACAACACAACACAACAAGACCATTGAGGATGCAACAATTACGTTTGCAGATAATTGTGTAGTTGGCACACATCACTGCCCTCTGATCACAGTTTGCAATTATCCGCCTCTACCTATACTTCCAAAATCCACTTATAGTTCCAAATTCTACTTATAGTTTCAAATAGTACTTTGAGTTTCAAAATCTACCTATAGGTCCAAATTTTACTTATAATTCTAAATTTTACTTACAGTTCCAAAATGTACTTATAGTTCCAAATTCTACTTATGGTTCCAAAATCTACTTATATTTTCAAATGCTACATATAATCTATCTTTAGTTCAAAAATCTACTTATAGTGCCAAAATTATGTACTTATGTACTTATACTTCCAAATTCTACTCATAGTTTTTAAAATCTACTTATGGTTCCAAAATCTATCTATAGTTCCAAATTGTATTTATAATTCTAAATTTTACTTAGTTTCAAAATCTACTTATATTTCCAAATTCTACTTATGTTCCAATATCTACTTATATTTTCAAATTCTACATATAATTCCAAAATGTACGTCTAGTTTCAAAATCTACTTATAGTTCCAAAATCTATCTATATTTCCAAAATCTACTTATAGTACCAAAATGTACTTATAATTCCAAAATCTACTTATAGTTCCAAAATGTATTTATAATTCCAAAATATACTTATAGTTCCAAAATATACCTACAGTTCCCAAATCTACGTATATTTTCAAATTCTACATATAATTCCAAAATGTACTTATGGTTTCAAAATCTACTTATTCTTCCAAATTTTACTTATAGTTCTAAAATATACCTATAGTTTCAAAATCTACTTATAATTCAAAAATCTACTTAAAATCCCAAAATCTACTTCTAGTTCCAAATTCTACTTATAGTTCCAAATTGTACTGATAGTTCCGAAATGTACTCGTCGTTCCAAATTCTACTTATATTTTCAAATACCACTGATTGGCCAGAGAGTGTCAAAGCCAACAATGTCCAACTGTATATTAAAGTTAAAAAGACTTGTATCCTGTAAACCTGCGTTAATCTCCCAACATTTAGCAAAGGAAATGTCTAAAATCTCAGTCTTTAACAGAGGAATCTGGTGTATTTAGAGACATCGCTGCTGAAAGTGAGCGATCGTGAGCGGAATCACAAACCCCTTCCATCCTTAATCTTAACTAATCTAATGATCGCTATATGTTATCACGAAATAGTTGTTCTACGTGTAAAAAAAAAACCGGGCCTCAAAGAGATGTACTGTATGTTCTCATAGATCTCGTTTCCACATTTCTTTGTGTTCATCCGCCGTCTCTGAGAGAAAAACCGTGATTACTGCTGGAGAGAGCGGTGGGGGAGCCAGTTGAAATCAATCTAGTCATCAATGAAACTGAGCTTTCTGACTGACACAGCCAGACCTCTGCGTGAATGCCAGCCGTGATCCTGATGCCGTATCGGTACGTCTCACTTTGATGCTCCCAACTCCCCCCCGCACAACGTCAGGATAGCGCGGCTGTAGCCAGACGGGTTCACCTGACCTTTTATTGATTTCACTCCACGACTCCTTGCAGTGACATTCACGTTTCTATGCCCGTTATCTCGGAATCAAGGAGGCCAAAGATTGATGTTGCCATAGAGATTTTAATTTTTTCGAAAAAGTTGCCAACCCCTCTCTCTCACTCTCTCTGAAGGTCAATCTCATAGTCTCCCGACAACTGTTTCGGAGCTTCTGTAGAGGAGAATATCCAGCGGAAAAGTCAATATTATACCGATGAAATATTTAAGAATAAATATGATGCACTGGAAAAGCCTCCGTTTTTGAAGTCGTAAAATGTTATATCTAGTGCTGGGCGCGTTAGCGGCGGTTAACGGCCTTAATGGCGTCAACGCTAACTCATGATGCTGATTTGTGCGAACTCAAACTCAAATATTTTACCGCACGTTCCACAGTCGACAACTAGAGTTTGTCGACAACGTGAACGGGAAAACCTGCGCCGTGTAAGCTAGCTATGTTATGCTAGCAAAGCACAGGCCGTCTCCACACGCATCAGAAGGACGTTAGATGAACAGTAGCTACGAAAACGACTCGGTTGTTAACGCCGGCGACTCTTCTGTCCTCGTTTAGAACAAAAACTTCAACCTCGCGCTAAATCTGTAACGAGCGCTAGCGCCGTGTTTCTAACCTTATTCAGTGGTGGTTTTAAGCTAGTGCTGGGCACGTTAAAATGTCAACAGCGGTTAATGGTGTCACATTAACGGCCATTAATGCATGATGCCAACTGACCGAAAAAAGACGCCTGTGACGTCATGTTTACGTGACTCCCAAGTCTCTAAAGTAACGCTAAACTTTAAAAGCAGATGCACACATACGCAGTACACGGATACGCTGGTTATTTGTAGCGCTGCTCTTTTCCTTTATTAAACAGACTGCTCCAGTTTGACAGTAGGCGCCGATAACGGCGCTTAAGGAGCTAATGGAGCTAACGGAGCTAACTGGTAACTGGACTCTTCTGTCCTCATTTGGAGCAAAAACTTCAACCTAGCGCTAAATCTGTAACAAATGCTAGCAGCGTATTTGAAACCTTATTCTGTGCTGGTTTTAAGCTAGTGCTGGGCACGTTAAAATGTTAACGGCGGTTAACAGCATCAACGTTAAAGCCTATTAAAGCATGGCGCGTTTCCATGACGACTGACGGGAAAAAGACGCGCGTGACGTCACGTTTACGTGACTCCGGATTGTTAAAATGAGTCTCTAAAGTAACGCTAACCTTTAAAAACAGAGGCACACATACGCATTACACAGATACGCTGGTTATTTGTAGCGCTGCTCTTTTCGTTTCAAAAACGGACCTCTCCAGTTCGACTGCAGGTGGCGCTAATGGCTCTAAAGTAGCTAACTGGTAAACGGTGCCTGGACTCCAGTGCCGCGGCGCGTAAACATGACATCTCGCGCGTCTTTTTCCGATCGGTCGTCATTGAAACGTGTCACGCGATAGCGTTGACGCCGTTAGCGCGCCCCAGCACTAGTTCATACCGTTTAGCGATTTCATCAGGTCTCCTCCCTTCGATTCCACTTGCCGGTGAATGATATGCAAGCCGTAACCTCGCCTTGACTCCCATTTCCTTTTTCTTTTGGAGTCTAATCTTGTCCCATCAGCGGCTCCAGCTGTGCCCTTTACCCCCCCGAGAGCTTTGCGCTCTTGATAAAGGGGCCTGGCAGCTTTAATGGGAGGCGAGGCTGAGCTGCAGGATCACTGGCATAAAATCATTGCTCCCTGGTCTTTAAAAAGCCTTTGGTGTGTAAATGGAACACAGTGTCTGAGATGATGCATGAGTCCCCCGCCCCCCCACGCCAGGCCCCCGTCACAGACAATAATGATGTTGCTGTGTTGGCGAGCGGAGCCGCTCGACCCGCTGCTAAATGGCTGGACACAGGGTGATACGGAAGGCTGACCGAGGGGAGGCCAACGCTGCTGTATCTGCTGCGGCTCGGGGTTTAATGAAGCTATCAAGCCTCGGTTCTCAGTGTTATCGTGTATATATGGTGAATTTGCCGTGTGCGAAAATGCGATATTAACTGCGGGAGTAAAGGGCCAGACGGCGTGAAGATCCATCGCCGCTGCACATCCGTGTCACTGAGAGTGGGGTTTTTATTGTAAATCCTAGCAGGGGTAGAAATGTAAAGAAATCAGTTAAAGTATTGTTTTTTTCTTGTTGTTTATATATATATATATATCTACTGCAAGCTTTGGTGTTAAGTTGGACAGCTGCATGGTTTTATTGCCTTCCAAAAATGTGCTGCACTGAAAAGCTCTAAAGTTGCAGTGCAAATAAAGATTTTAGCGCCCGGGAACATCTGATGTTTAACGACGGCGCCGCCGCGTTTTGTTTCGGTTCCCTTTGGCTCGTCTGAACGCAACAAACGCGACACAGCGGCCGGCGTTTTTGGTTTTTCGGGCTTTCATTCGCGCCGTTGGCGTCGAAAATGATCCCTTTTTTTCTTTCTTTTTCCCGTTTCAGCGCAGTCATTCAAAGAGTTCTCCCAGCTGCTGAGCACCATGGAAGAAGAAAGAAGACGCCTGGTAAGAATGGCTTTTTTTTTTTGCTTTTTTTGATTCTTCTTCTTCTCATTTGGGACCAAAACAACAAACTAAAGAATATAATAGGAACATTTGCTTTGACTGAGATTGCAAGAGGGAATTGTTGTTCCATCTCCTGATGGACAGCTCTATTTATACGCTTAATAGAACAAAAATGAAAAAGCTCATCATGAAAGAAAAATCACCAATTATCTACTGTCTGCTTCATAATTCAAAGTTTCTTTCTAATGCTCTAAAGTCAGCTCGTCTTAAGTAGACAGTTCTGTATTTTTTAGGAATTGGTGACACAAGAACACACTTTATGTGATTTAGTTTTTGTTAAGGGACTAAAAAAAATACATTCAACTGTTATTTTGGAAATAAAGTTTTTGAAATTCATCCAGAAAAGAGGCACAAACTTTCAAACGAGGCACCAGTCAACCAAACTAGGTACCACTCTTAGAAATAAGGGTTCCAAAAGGGTTCTTCTACAAGGGCTGAGGTTCTATCCCGAAGAGAGGGTTTTTCAAAGGTTCTTGGTAACCCTAATGGTTCCAGTAAGAACCATTTTGATCCAGAGAACCTTTAAAACCCCTTTCCTGAATAAAGGGTTTTAAAAGGGTTCCAGGTGCAAACGTTCTTGGAACCTTTAGACAACTTTTTCTGAAGGTTGTAGGTTCTGACAAAAGTGGTTACAGGAACATTCTCTAAAGGTCGTCTAAAGGTTACGGCGAAAGTGGTTATGGTAACGTTCTTGGAACCTTTAGAGAACATTCTCAAGGTTGTATAAAGTTTGAGACCAAAGTGGTTACGGTAATATCCTGGGAAGCTTTAGAGAACGTTCTCTAAAGGTTGTTGAAGGTTGTGACAAAAGTGGTTACAGGAACGTTCTCTAAAGGTTGTGACAAAAGTTGTTACGTAACGTTCTGGGAACCGTTTAGAGAATGTTCTCTAAAGGTTGTATAAATGTTGCGACAAAAGTGGTTATGGTAACGTTCTTGGAACCTTTAGAGAACATTCTCAAGGTTATATAAAGTTTGAGACAAAAGTGGTTACGGTAACATCCTGGGAAGCTTTAGAGAACGTTCTCTAAAGGTTGTTGAAGGTTGTGACAAAAGTGGTTACAGGAACGTTCTCTAAAGGTTGTGACAAAAGCTGTTACGTAACGTTCTGGGAACCTTTTAGAGAATGTTCTCTAAAGGTTGTATAAAGGCTGTGACAAAAGTGGATATGGTAAGATTCTTGGAACTTTTAGAGAACGTTCTCTAAAGGTTGTATAAAGGTTGTGACAAAAGTGGTTATTGGAACATTCTTGGAGCCTTTAGAGAGCGTTACCTAAACTAAAGGTTCTGTGAAGGTTGTGACTTTAAATATTCAGGGTACCAAATGTGCAACCAAAAACTTGCGTTAGGGGAACGTTATGAAAACTTTCCATGGCAACCACAGGGGAACCTAGGGAGAAACCTTCAGGGAATGTCACTGCAACCCAAAAGTAACGTTATCTGTGAAATCTGGGACGTTAAGGACCAGTGGTTTCACTGAAGACGTTGTCCTGAAATTGTCTGGGCGATCTTTACGTAACACGAAAGTTGGCTCTCATCAGGACATTTTCCAGAACTTTTCCATCCAGCTCTGTCGCCCAAAACATTTTGAGTGAACCCAGGTGAGAACAGCAGCGCAGTAAAATCTCCGGAACACTTCAAATCCAGCCAATGAGCACCTGTCCTGGTATTTCCTCTGCTTTTATAAACACGTCTGACGCGGACGATCAGACGATCAGACGATCTCCTGCTGCAAACTCTGAACAGTGTCCAGATCTAAATGACTGTGTGACGGCAGCATCAGCAGCTTCTGAAGCAAACACCACGACCTTTTAAATTTCATGATATTCTAATATTTTAAACTGCTTCTCCAGCGGCAGCAGCCATTTCTGTCTGATAATCAGGATAATTATGAGTCGCATTTGTTTTCTAATCTAATTTAATTGAATTGCAAATAGTAATTTTAGTAAATTTTTAGTACAACGCAGCGTGGAACATCATCATCGTCTGTATCTTTAAATATTCAGATCAAATAAGCGTCAGTATTTATTCATGACAAATTCAGTATTTAGAAGACAAATATCTTTGCACTTAAGGAACCCAAGGAACAATTGTTAACCACACTACACTATTAGAAATAAAGTAGAACCATATAAGGTTCTTCGGCTTGTCCTCATAGAAGAACCCATTTTGGCTTCAGGTGGAACCATTTTGTAAAGGTTCCCTTTTGGAGGGTTCCACCAAGAACCCTTTTGAAACCCTTTATTCAGGAAAGGGCTTTTAAAGGGTTCTCTTGATCAAAATGGTTCTTACTGGAACCATTAGTGTTACCAAGAACCTTTTCTTCGGGAACAGGTTTTTCAGAAGCAAATGGTTCCAGGTAGAACCTCAGCCCTTGTAGAAGGACACTTTTGGAACCCTTGTTTCTAAGAGTGTAGAGGGTGAAAACTAAACCAAGACAGTGATAAGGTTACCTGACTCTAACTCACAGGAACCAAATGTTTAGAGAACGTTCAATAAATGTCCTATGAAGGTTATGACAGTAAGTAATGTTCTGCAAGCGTTCTTGGAGCCTTTAGAGAACGTTTTATAAAGGTTGTTTAAGGTTATGACAAAGTAATGTTCTGCAAACGTTCTTGGAACCTTTTAGAAAACGTTCTGTAAAGGTGGGAACCCAAGGAACAATTATTAACCACACGACACTCTTAGAAATAAAAGTGCTAAGTAGAACCATATACAGTTCTTTGGCTTGTCCTCCTAAGAGAACCATTTTTGGCTCCAGGTAGAACCTTTATAAATAGGTTTCACCTGGAACCCTTTTGGAGGGTTCCATCAACAACCCTTTTAAAACCCTTTATTCAGGAAAGGGGTTTTAAAGGGTTCTCTGAAACCTTTAGCGTTACCAAGAACCCTTTACTGTTAACCTCGGCCAAGGAGATTATGGGTTTTTTATTTGCGTTTGTCTTTTCTTATGCGTTTGTTTCTTTGTTTTCTTTTGCTAAGGACAGAGTTCTGTTAATGTTACGTTACATTATCGTCCAAGAAAAGAAACGATGAGTATCTGACGACGATCCAAACACAGATCCAGATTTAAACTGGGCCGATTTGGCAGAGGTCGTCGTCGTCGTCGTTGTTGCGACCGCTTTCATGTTCAGATTTAAGGGAAGCTCTTTCACGGTCGTAGCTCCGGCGATGGTCATTCGCTGTTGATATCACGTCCAGCTCTTCGTCCAGCGGCACCAATTTGCTGCACGAACAGAAGCGTTTTCGGCGACTTTAAAAAGAAAAGGCCTCGTTAGCTCCACATTGAACCAAACTAACTCCCCGACCTGTTAGGAAGCACCACGCACCGGTGCTTTGCTCCGTTGGCTGAGTGGTGAAGTGGTGCAATGAACGAACGAATGGATGAGTTTAAAGATAATCGGGAAGGATTTTGGCAGCAGCATGCAGAACGGAACATGTTTTTTTTTATACACTTAACTGAATTTGTCTCTGCAAATAAAGAGGACCTGAAACAGCACAAATATCTGTTTACTAAGCAGCAGCAGCAACAACACGCATGCATGAAAGCACTTTCATAGAAAATAAACTCGACAAATCAAAGGGGCCGTTTGGTCACACGTGCTATAGGACGCACTTAGCTTTGATCGTATTAACAAGAAAAACCCCGTTCGCCGCACGCAGACGCTGCTTCATCCTTACTCCACTTGCTTAAAAAGCCTTCTGCTTGCGTCATTTGTTGTTTCAGTCTCTTCACATCACTACAATAATAATAACACGTCCTCTGATGTTTGGACTTTTAAGTTTTTCAAGAAGTTAAAGCTCCTTCTTCTTCTTCGTCTTCTCCCTTTGAATGTTTTTCGAATCTCTCGGAGAACGTTATATCGCAGGGTTCGTACACTTTTTTAGCAATAGTTTTCCATGACTTTTCAATGACTTTCCAAGACCTTAAATCGGTGCCGTCCCACAGTCTTAAACGAATGTCCATTTGTTTTGACTGCAAATCTTTTTTAAGACTTTCGTCAAACATAAAAAAAACAACATATGCCGTTTGTTGCGACACGTCTTTCATTATCAGCATTTTTCGCGTCCGTGGTCTGCGTCTTTCAGTAGCCAAAGTTTAAAGCTCTCCTTAAAGGGACACTGTGTAGTATTTATGGGTTTATATGACCCAAAATCCACTTTTTTATACATATTATGTGCTCCTGCATTGTCTAGTCGCTGTATAATAGTTTTTGTTTCATTTTCGTAGTGTTTCAAAAAGTCATGTAAAATAACATGGCCGCGGTTAGCAGCGAGATGCCATGTTTCTACCGGAGCCTGTAAGGACAAAACGCGAGAGAACAAATCAAGCGTCGCTTCACTTGTAGCGGAAGTCCCGCCTCCACTCTCTCCGCTTCGTCCGCTACGGCCTCGGTAGCTCCGCCCTCTCCCTCGCCTCACGAACCTCATCTGCTGACACGGAGAAAGACGACGAGGACGACATTTGACCGGCTGAGGATACCGTAGCGCTCAGGGAAGGGAGGGGGTGAGCAGAGGAGCAGTTCTTTGTTGTAAATTTCAGCCTCTCCTCTAGATGGCACTATAAACTACTTACTTCACCTTTAAAAAGCCACTCTGTTGTAACTTTCTTTCATACTTATTGATATATTGGTAAGAATTATTATTTGAGTAATGCTTTAAGTAATGCTTAAAAGAGAGGAAGTGGTTGTATCCTGTAAGGGCTTTTTTGTCGTTCGCGTTTTGGTTCACGCCTGCAGTACACACTTGCAGCCACTGTGTGGCATCGTTTGCATGTGAATTGTTGTATCTCCTCCGAGTAAGAACGCCCCCAGAAGTGTGTTGCCTTGTGTTTTTAGCTTTTCCGTTAGCTACGTTCCCGTTTTACGCATCCGATATATTATCCATGCAATATTTCCATGACTTTTCCGAAACTTTACTGGAAATTTAGTTTTTCATTAACTTTTCAAGGACCTAGAAAATGCATTTTTTCGATTTCCCAAACTTTTCCAGGTTTTTTCATGACCGTACAAAACCTGGCTATATGTAAATGGACGACACGGGTGAAGTTTTCTGAGCAGATGACGCTCTTGCAGCTTCTGCCGCTGCCGCCGCCGTGATGTTTGATGCTTGTTTGCTGCTTCACATAAACAAACTGTAAAGTGCCGATGACTCGCTTCAGTGGGAGGTGGACAACTGTTCAACACTGGCGTCGCCCTGATAAAAAAAGCTGTAGGCTGAGAGAGAAACAGGCTGTGAAGACGGTGACTGATGCGAGTCACATTTTTGATGTCTCAGTTTCTCGATCTCTGTCTCAGATCAGCTTTGGTACACGAACCGTACTCTAACCGGTAATAAAAACAAAACGCCTCTTTAACCCTTTTTGGACCATCAAGATAATGATTTTTATGGCTGTAGTTTTGTATTCCAAGATAAACTTTCGCTTTTGTTATCTGGCTGTTAATCTGTTTAACTGTTAGCATCACAAACATGTGACGCACCGGTCAATCTTGTCTGTGATTGGACGGCCGTTCCACTGAAGTCCTGAGGTTCTACCGTAATGACAAGTATATGTGCGCAAAGACTACAGTCAAGACATTGACAAGATTAGAAATAATGATTTTTATTCAAAACAAAACTGTTTTCAGCTGTGCTAACATCATTGCACAAGGGTTTTCAAGGGTTTTCTAATCATCCAATAGCCTTCTAACGCCATTAGCAAACACAATGTACCATTAGAACACTGGAAATGGGCCTCTATACACCTATGTACATATTCCATTAAAAACCAGACGTTTGCAGCTAGAATAGTCGTTTACCACATTAACAATGTATAGAGTGTGTTTCTTATTCATTTAAAGGTGCCATATGTAAGAATGTGGCCAAAAACGGTTACTACATTCAAATTCAAAACACCGAGGTCTTTTAGGTTTCGTTTTCTGACGTAACTGGCAACCCGTGGTTGCTCGGCAGCTGAGACTCTGCTGACTGCAATGATTGGTAGACGGCGGTAGGTGGCACCACATGACGGCAAAACATGATTTCAAAACATAAACATGATTTGCAGTCTGCAAAAAAAAATGTTTAATGCAAATATTTTGTCTGTACTGTTGTTGTTGGTGAGTTCAGTTTGTTATATGAACATTATTCCTGAGTCTCTGTGACATATTAGGAGCATTTTACGGCCTGTTGCTTTAGATTTATTACATAATGCACCTTTAAATGTGGGTGGAGCGTTTTAAAAGATGGAGACTTAGCACAGAAAGTTTCCATCCCACGATGTAGGTGTTTATTATGGTGGCCTGGAAGTGGAAAAGTATTATTAAAAAAAAACATGAAAACACTTTTACAAATGATCGAAAAGTGAAACGAAATTCACCAAGCCAATCTTGTATTGCGCCACTTCCTTTTATCTCTGGTTTTCAAAATAAGAGCCACCGACTTCGCCTTTTTTTTTTTTTTATCTGTGTCTTGTGTCAATCTTTTGCCACAATGTTCACTGCGTTAGTCAATTCTATAAACTACATACAGTATATGTTTTAATGTCGTTCCAAAAGCCTCGTCTTTGACGGTTCGCGTGTTAAAGCTAAATATGTTAAATATTAAATTCAATACTGTAATTTATTGACCTGGGAACTCAAATAACGTACAACTTAAAGGTCACAAACTAAACTTTTCACCCATTTCACAGCTGAAAACAGAAACATTAAGTTTGTATGAATATGCATGGAGTCCACCACGCTACAAAACAGAGGCCATAGGTTTTTGTGTGTGTGTGTGTGTGTTCATTATGAGTTTATTCCCCAGGCTTCCTATTGTTATTTTGGAATTTATCACTTCATACATATTAATTCTAACAGGGATTCACTCAGTGAGCAGTTTTCTTGGTTGTTTTTTTGAAATACTGTAATAGCTCGCTGTAGTCGGGGGGAAATTTAATGAGCATAAAGTTATGATATATTGGAGGAGAAAAAAAAAAAAAAAGGCAGGCTTCATGTGCCTCCAGACTGAATACAAAATGGACCTCAAGTGTTTACTTAATTCACAGTCTAAATATATTGTGGCGCGGCTCAATTATATTGATTGATAAACACTCACAGCGCTAACCTTTCCAGCGCCGGCTCGACGTGCCCTGTAATTTACAGATATCGCAGCGCGGGCGAATGAATCACGCCGGTCAAGTGAGATGGAGTGGTGTCGAACACAAAAAAATCGCAAAACGCTGAAAGCGGCTTTGTTGAGGAATTCTTTGATGAAATGTGTCGTCAGACACTATCTATATATATATATATATATATATATATATATTTATCATCTTCTTTTTATGTGCATGCAGCTCGATAGTTCTTAAAAAGGGATAAAATCCCTTTTTGTGGACTCTAGTCATTAAATCATTGGTTCTCAAAGTGCGGCTCGGGGGCCAATGGCGGCCCCGCAGAAACATTTCTGGCGGCCCCGCAATGAATTACAGTTGATAGTTTTAATCCCGGAGCTACTAAGCTTGTTAAATGTTTATTGGACATTACTGGATACAGACCAATAAGTGTAAACAAAAATACGGGGTATTTACCTGGTTTCTATATGGTGAATTTTAGTGTATTATTGGGTTATAAGCTGGTAATAAGCAGGTAATTAACCAAACAATTAACCTGTAATTAGAAGGCAAGAACAATGGCCAAAATACTGGGTAATTACCCAGTAAATTATAAAGCATTATTGCATTAATGCATAAATTACATTATATTTATGCTTATATTACTTAATGCTAAACTGTTAAAACTGTAAACAGGTCATTAAAATGATTACAAATGGGATTTCTTTCTGTTTTTTTTCCTTTTTTGTTCCCTCGGTCCAATGTTGGGTTCCTAAATTGGCCCCTCGGGTATCAAAAACTTTGAGAACCCCTGCATTAAATCAATGTTGCAGCATGTGTGCAGACGCCGTTTGATGCTGCCAGACGCACACACACGAAACAGACGCGTCTTTCCTCCGCTGTTAAATAATTCACTCATAAAAGAGACGCGTCGGAGCGGCAACGCACTAATTGTTTCGACTGCGGGACGGAGATTTGAGGCTAATGTTCCCTTTCATGACTTCAGTGACTTTCGCGTCTGCGATGCGTTCGTCAGATTCCGACAGAGTCATAGCAGGGTGGCTGTGTTTGACATTTTATTCTGTTCTGGAGGAGGAGACCACAGCGGAGCGCGGGGGGGTATCTGACCCTAAATCCACTTTGGGGACTGGACAAAACCTGACAAGACAAGACCAGGTTCAGACACATTTTTCAAAATTGTATTCTGCTTTGGTCAGCGTGAGGTCAGTGTGAGCGGAACCTTTTCATATTTTTTGCTCCGTGTATGTTTTTCAATTAGCTCTGGGTTTGGACAGGAAAGTGTGACCTGAACTGCACTCCGATCAGAGCACATTCACTCCAACTTTTTATGCCGAGCGCCTGAGAAAATAAAACATTTAACACATTATCGCCTGTGTTAAAACACCAGTGGTGTAAACGGGAGGCAGATTTAATCCCAATAATCCCAATCGCATGTTATTCACACACTACCCATCCATCCATCCATTTTTTTACCAGGGTGGGGGTCCTGTGCCAATCTCAGCTGACATAGGGCGATCACACCGGGTCACAACCTGGACAGTTGTAGCATAATAATCTATTAATCTGTCAAATATTTTTGATCAGTGTTTCTCAAACCTGGAGAGGACGATGTCCTCAAAGTGTCTTGTTTTTGTCCTCAAAACAACAATTTCTTTTGTCGTATGGAGCAAAGAAACCAGAAAATATTCACAATTTAAGACACTGAAATGTCATAAAACTTGCTTTAATTCCCTAAAAACACTCGATTAACCGATTAACTGATTATCACTAGCATACAGGCTTTTAGCGAGGACTCTCTTTAGAGGGTGTTTAGAGCACATTCAGTGTGAAAAATATTTGCAAACCTCTTAAGGAATAATTTTAATTAATTTTTAAAATTCAGGAAATGATCCATTTTCCCTGATGCACTTTGACAGTGAGCTGACTTTAGTCTCAAAAACAAAAAGTATCTCTGAATGACTTGAAATTCACCATCATAACAGTCGACATCGCGCTGAACAAGGATCTGTTGAAAATATTTTGAAACCTCATAAGGAATAATTTTAATGATTTTTTGAATTTCAGGAAATGTTCTATTTTCCCTGATGCACTTTGACAGTGAGCTGACTTTAGTTTCGAGAACAAAAAGTATCTCGGAATGACTTGAAATTCACCATCATAATAGTCGACATCGCCCTGAACAAGGATCCGTTGAAAATATTTGCAAACCTCTTAAGGAATAATTTTAATGAATTTTTGAAATTCAGGAAATGATCCATTTGCCCTGATGCACTTTGCCAGTGAGCTGACTTTCGTCTCAAAAACCTCTCAGAGTTTAGCCCTGTTTTAGCCCTATAGCTTAAAAAATATTATATTTCTAGTGCAAAACAAGATTATTTTTCTTTTCAGACAGAATAAGAACAATTTTGCACCAATGAGGCTTACTTTACTTTCTTGAAAGTACATTTTTGCTTCAGTTTTAACGATTTCTTGGTTATGGGGCGAACAAACCAGTAAATATTCACATTTAAGTGGCTGAAAAAGTCTTTTGTATGACTGTGTTTGTGCTTAACATTATTTTTGATTAGTTTCTCCTTTAAAAATAGAAATATAAGTAGAAAGATGAGGATTTTTTCAATTTAACTAGTGATCTCCTGGGAGCAGGAGCAAAGAATTTCACAGTGTGTGATTGCGTATGTGACAAATAAAACTATCTTGAATCTTGATATATATATATATAGGATTTTTTCAGTTGTATCGGATTTTACTATCCGATATCCGATCAAGTATCGTACCAATACCGATTCCCACCTCTAATATTAAGAGGTTTTAAAATGCTTAGTGACCTTGTTAGAATCAACAAAGTACATTAAACAATTGTGGGGCAGGACGGCACAGTTGGTGCACTCCAATCCTGAAGATTATTTACACGGATTTATGTAAGTCATTGATGACCCTGAGTGGAAGTGCTTTCACACTGCTGTTATCTGCTGCCAGTATGAGTTCATCACTGAACGTCTTTCACACGTTTCCCCACTGGTTTTTGTTGTCGGCTGCTTCAGGAAAATCACTGACGCGTTGTGTTGCCTCTCGTTTTAAAGCCGCAAACGTGAGAAAACCGGTGACAGCACGGAAACTACAACGCAGAGATGAGTTCCAGTATAAGAGAGCGGTGCCCTGTAGGCATATTCAGCTGTCTGTCATGGTTTCATATCGGGGGGGGGGGGGCAAAAAGGGCCCCCTTTTTTTCCCCACTCATTTGGTTTATTTATGACGAACCATTCGCTTACTGTCATGCGAGAGCGCTCGGTGTTTTCCACATCCACACATCTGTGTGCATCTGGTTGACAGAAGAAGAAGAGAAAAAAAACAGCAGCAGGAATGTGCAGATAACCAGAAGGTTTCATTCCGCTCTCTTGAGTAAATTGAAAGCTCGTCTCCAAATGAACATATGTTGTGCTAAAATGTATGAAATCTGAGTGGAGTGGTGCTGCCGCCGCTATACAGTGAGTGGGTGTGAACTTTCATCTGAAGCAGGTCCTGAAATTAAACCCTGACACTACCCCCCCCCCCCCCCCCCCCCTCACCCACGTACTCACCTTTCACATCTGGAGTGAATAAGTGAACTAAAAATAGAAGGACACCCAACTGATGGGGAGTTGGCGAAGCTCAGAATTTCAAAACATATGAAGAGAGGACGCAGCCACACGGTTGGTGTTAGTGATGGGAACGGCAGTTCATTTGACTGTACTGAATCACTAGAATCAGTTCAATAAAATAATTAGTTCAAAAGATTCGTTCACCGAATCATTCATTTAGAAGGAGCCCTGTCACGTCACTCACGTGACGTGACAGGGCGTCCGCGAGATTCACATCCTCAGTCTCGCAGTTCGGTGATTCAGTACGTCCCCGAGATTCAGTACGTCTGCGAGATTCACGTCCTCAGTCTCGCAGTTCAGTGATTCAGTACGTCCGCGAGATTCACGTCTTCAGTCTCGCAGTTCAGTGATTCAGTACGTCAGCGAGATTCACGTCCTCGGTCTCGCGGTTCGGTGATTCAGTACGTCCGCGAGATTCACGTCCTCAGTCTCGCAGTTCGGTGATTCAGTATGTCCAGGAGATTCACGTCTGCGAGATTCACATCCGCGTGATTCACGTCCTCAGTCTCGCAGTTCGGTGATTCAGTACGTCCGCGAGATTCACGTCCTCAGTCTCGCAGTTCAGTGATTCAGTACGGTAAAAAGTAAGGGCAAAATGATTATTTTGAATAAATATTATATATATTTCTAATCTTGTCAATGTCTTGACTATATTTTCTATTCATTTTGCAACTCTTTTGATGAATAAAAGTGTGACTTTTTAATGGTTAACACAACAAAAATTGTATAGGCGAGCCCAAACTTTTTGGAACTTTTGCATGTATGGATGAAGAGAAGACCTGTCGGCCTCAAAGTGAGCCTTCTTCTCCTTGTGGAACGTGAACCACTGTATATTCAAGCTGACTCTGCTGCACAGGAGACACTCTCAGACCAGTAGAACCGATATAAACAGGCCTGGTGGAGCATGAAGCGTTTTATTGTCTGCTGGCTTGGCCTGAAATCTATTTGCTTGTTCCTTTGTGATTGGCTTACGACTAGGACAACAACTCAAGTGTTCCCACTTCGTCCTCAGTCTTTTGAGAAGAGATTTTCTGCCGTAATTCCTCCTCTGATAACCCTCTCAGCCGCGGTGAAAGTGGATCAAGTTCTGCATGGTTTGAGAAGGTTCAGCGCCGCCAAGCATGGACGGCATTTGAGAGTGGAAGGGCCAGTGCCCTGATGTTGTGGCTTTCGGAGTGCCGATCACATCCCCCCATGGGAGGGAGCCTTTTATGGCTGCGCTGTAAAAACAGATAATGTTTTCCTGTTGTTGTTGTTGGGAAAGGAGGTGTTTTTTTTTAATATACTGAAACTAATTTACTACACGCTAAATCTAATTGTGGCACTTAAGTACAACTTTGGAACAATTATCTTCAATCACGTTTACTTTTAACGATCATTTGTGCCTCGAATGACGCTCAAATCCAATAAGAGTAAATGGTTTTTACCGTTGTTGTTGTTGTTGTTGTTGTTGACTGTTTTGAGAAATTACCCCCCCGAAAACCACCTGTTTACAAAGTGAGGAAAATCCATCGAAAAATCAGAGCCCAGATGTTACGGATATAAATACGAGGAGTCGAAAAATCCGCTTTAAACAAAATAGAGAGGACGTATAATGTTAGATTATGCACATTTGGTTTAATTTATGATCATTTTCAGCGTATTCCGCGTAGACTTCCATACAAATGTACCTCTTCTGCCGGGGCATAAACGCATCTATTATTTATTTATACGCAGTTTTTGGTCACACACTGAAAGGCGGCCCCCATATTTATGAGCTTACAAGAGTCTATAAAAATAAAGCGCAATTATGAAAGACAAAACACACGGATACACTCTTCAATCTATGGACATTAGAGCGATAAATATATAAGAGATTGAAGGGCTATGAAAAGATAAAATGCCTTCGTACGCCGATGATAAACATCTATTCGGCTATAGATGAAAATAGGTGAATATACTGGACAATTAAAGCAAAAATAACATTTTGTATTTCACACACAACATAGATAACATTTCCTATTCTCTGCGATTTAAGTCTAGTTTTCACTGCCAGAGGGTAAGATGCCACATTTCACCCAGAGCTCTGGTCGGGTTTACAGTAACAGTCCCTGAGGGGTTAGTGAACAAAAGAAATCAATTTTCTTCGTTTTATTTTTCTTAACTTTTCTTCTGACTGTTTGTGTTTCTGTGAAGGTTTTAGTCATGGTCATCTTCAGTATATATATATATATAAATATATATATTATACTGTAGCCGTGGGCAAGTCCTTGCAAGTCCGGTTGCCTACAGCGTGTTATTGAAGATGTGTGTTTATAATCCTCAAATAGTATAATTTTAATTTGGAAAAACCCAATTAATTTTTGCACATCCTGTGTCCAAAGGATAATTATTTTATTTTCAAAACACTTCCGAGCACTGAGTTTGTTTCCCTCATCCACAGATTCCAAATACTGGTAAATTTGACTTTTAGGTGTCTGAAAACACTGTATTTTTTTTGAAAGGCCATGAGGAGGTAAAGAAATCTGGTTGTTTGGAAGTCTTTAAGAGAGTTATGTGCACAGACAGTGAGCTTTATATCCACTTATATAAATAAAAGTGCCTACTCAAAATGGGCGGAGTCATCACTGTTTTATACACAAACACAAATGAGTGACCAGTGACTTGTAAAGTAGTTGTTTTCAGTTACACACCTACGTTCTGAAAGCCCTACAGAAAACCCTAACCCTAACCCTTCCCCTAACAGTCATCGACTGATGCCGGGTCCGTTGGGAAAGATTACGCCTGGGATAAATACGCGCTTCCCCCAACGCGTAGGGCTCGTTCCACCCTGCGAAACACGTACCGGGCGACGGGCGTTTGGAATATAGGTCGATCGGAACATAGGGATTTCGTAACATAGGGCTTTCGGAACATAGGGCTTTCGTAACATTGGGCTTTCATAACATAGGGTGATCAGAACATAGGGCTTTCGGAACATCAGGATTTCGGAACATCAGGATTTCGGAACATAGGGCTTTTGCAACTTAGGGATTTCGGAACAAGGGCGATCGGAACGTAGGGATTTCGGAACATAGGGCTTTCGTAACATTGGGCTTTCATAACATAGGGTGATCAGAACATAGGGCTTTCGGAACATCAGGATTTCGGAACATCAGGATTTCGGAACATAGGGCTTTTGCAACTTAGGGATTTCGGAACAAGGGCGATCGGAACGTAGGGATTTCGGAACGTAGGGATTTCGGAACATAGGGATTTCGGAACATAGGGCTTTCGGAACATAGGGATTTCGTAACATAGGGCCTTCGGAACATAGGGATTTCGGAACATAGGGATTTCGGAACATAGGGCTTTCGGAACATAGGCATTTCGGAACATAGGGCCTTCGGAACATAGGGATTTCGGAACATAGGGCTTTTTCAACTTAGGGATTTCGGAACTTAGGGCTTTCGGAACATAGGGCTTTCGGAACATAGGGATTTCGTAACATAGGGCCTTCGGAACATAGGGATTTCGGAACATAGGGCTTTTTCAACTTAGGGATTTCGGAACTTAGGGCTTTCGGAACTTAGGGCTTTCGGAACATAGGGCTTTCGGAACATAGGGATTTCGGAACATAGGGCCTTCGGAACATAGGGCTTTCGGAACATAGGGCTTTCGGAACATAGGGCTTTTTCAACTTAGGAATTTCGGAACTTAGGGCTTTTTCAACTTAGGGATTTCGGAACTTAGGGCGATCAGAACAAAGGGCTTTCTGAACACAGGGATTTCGGAACATAGGGATTTCAGAATGTAGGGATTCCGTACTTTAGGGCTTTCGGAACGTAGAGATTTCGGAACATAGGGCTTTCGGAACATAGGGATTTCATAACATAGGGATTTCGTAACATAGGGCTTTTGAAACAGGGCTTTCTTAACATAGGGCTTTCGAGACATAGGGTTTTCGTAATTTAGGGCTTTCGGAACATAGGGCTTTCGGAAAACATAAGGATTTCGTAACGTAGGGCTTTCGGAACATAGGGCTTTCGGAACATGTGGCTTTCGCAATATAGGGATTTTGGAATGTAGGGATTTCAGAACGTAGGGATTCCGTCATTTAGGCCTTTGGGAACATAGTGATTTTGGAACATCAAGCTTTTGGAACATAGGGCTTTTGTAACATCGGGCTTTCGTAACAAAGGGCTTTTCGGAACATAGAGTTTTCAGAACATAGGGCTGTCCCCATAGTTTTCAGTGTAACTGAATCATTAGAATCAGTTCCTTAAAACTATTTGTTCAGTACTTCCTCCGTGACCGGAAAAACACGCCGTTACTTACTTCAACTGCAAGTCCAAAAATCCATACTGAAAAAGCCCCGCTCATCTCTGATAATGAACGTAAAACAAACATTTACATTAAATCACTTAATATTTAGTGTCTTTTAGTGTGTGTGGTTTTTTTTCTTCACTTAGCTTTGAATTGGAAAACCAAACTTGTAAAACAAGCTCCAGTCGGCAAAGCACTTATTCTTCAGAGCCTTCTGGCAAATCTCTGACAGCCTGGAGATTCAACGACGAGCGGCAACATCATTATTTTTCACTCTGTAATGAGCAGCAAAATACATCGTGTAATTCTGTTTTCTCCCCGTTTTTTTTCCCCCGCTCCGCTGTGAGACGAACAAAAACCCCGGTGGTACCTTAAGTGCAGACTTTTATTTCCCCTGATGAGGGTTTTCCTCTGGTTTTACATTATCTTTTCCTCAAAAGCCTTTAAACACGTAGACTTTCACATAATTTATCCGCGCCACAGAAGTGAAACCAAACGTTAGAAAGTGTGTTCCTGTCGTCTGCTGCTGCTGCTGCTGTTTTCTGCTGGATTTAACAGTACAGTAACTCCACACTGTGGGTACCTTGTGCGGCGGCCTGTGAACTGAGGAATTTCCCACTGACCCTGAAATAACAGCGAGCGGTGAAATGAAAGCGGCCATTGTTTTCCGCGCGGCATTGATGGTGCCTTACTGTATTTAATGAATGTCTACGAACTATTTGGAACGAAACGCTATCAAAGCTGCGGCGTGTTTCCCACCCATGCAGCTAAAATGAACCTCTGCATCAGCCAGGAACTCACATCAGTCACGAGTACATGCATTAAAATAACCACTCCCAAAACTAGGGATACAGATTAATTATTGGAGTAAAAGTTCAAGAAAATAGCAATAATTTCATTATACGTTGTGTTATATCACTTTAAATAGCAGTATTACAAAATACTATATACATACCATATATATACCATATACAGTGTTGATGTAGGTAATGCGTTGCTCAAACTTTGAGGTTTATATTCACTATATTTTATGTCAGAGTTTGAAATGGTTGGTGTCTGTCGGCCTTGCAACATGAAAACCAATCATTTCATCCCAGAACAAATGGAATGACTGTCGCATATTTGACATATTTGTCCTCCGTCTTTGATCAAAGGACAGATTTTTTTTTAGCTTTTTAACATCTTATTGTTTGCTTTTGCAGTCGGGTTTTCGTGTCACGACTCTTCAAATCCTCCATTCAATTAGATTTGGGATTTGATTTGATTCTTGGTCCTTTTTTTCAAGCACAGATGGTTCTGCCATGTTTAGACTTATTCTAGTTTAGTTTATTTATTTAGATTTATGCCATGATAACTAATAATTCCCATATCGATTGTCTACATGAGCGATATAATGCAGTCTGGCAGACCTGGTACCAGGTAATATGCTAGTGGAAACACAGTTTAACCGTGTCAAGGCTAGGCTAGGCTAGACGAGGTCGAGCCAGTGGAAACACAACAATAGAGAGTCATGTGTTGCTCTGAAGGTCCAGCAATCTGTCATTAATGCCACTAAATTTGACATGGAAGTCAACACCTTTGTAGTAAGCATTTCGTAGCGCGGTTCCAGTACATTAATTAAATGCTTAAATTAGTCCTGGGCACTTAACAGCGATTAACAGCGGTTAATGGCGTCAACGCACATTAACGCACAACGCGTTTCCATGACGACTGACTGGAAAAAGACGCGCGTGACGTCATGTTTAAATGCCACGGCACCGGAGTCCAGGCACCATTTACCCGTTAGCTGCGTTAGCTTCTTTAGCACCGTTAGCATGTCTGTTTATCAAACGAAAAGAGCAGCGCTACAAGTAACCAGCGTACCTGTGTACTGCGTATGTGTGCCTCTGTTTTTTAAAGTTTAGCGTTACTTTAGAGACTCATTTTAACAATCGGCAGTCACGTAAACATGACGACACGCTCGTCTTTTTCCGGTCATTTGCCATGGAAACGCAGCATGCGTTAATGTGCGTTAACGAGCCCAGCGCTAGCTTAAATCCACCACTTAATATGGTTACAAACACGCCGCTAGCACTTAGCACTAGTTACAGATTTAGCGCAAGGTTGAAGCTTTTGCTCTATTGGAGGACAGAACAGAACAGAAGAGTCGCCTGCATTAACAACGGAGTTGTTTTCGTAGTTACTGTACGCGTACGTCTTTATGACGCGTGCCGAGACGGCCTGTGCTTTTCTAGCATAACATAGCTAGCTTACACGCCGCAGGTTTTTCCTTTTGATGTTGTCAACAAAAGAAGCTGGAATGTGTTCGAGTTTGCGCAAATCAGCAGTTGCCGTGGTTACTATTAGTTGACAGCAGCTTGGAGTTAGCGGGGGGGGAGGTAGGCTAACTTGTTGTTCTCCAGACACTCAGACACTAGTGTGAGAAAAATTAGGGACACATTCTTCAGTGTGTTTGGATTAACCAGTCGTACGTCATCATAAGGTATAAATGGCATGTTATATCATATGATATTATTATTTCACTATATGCAGGATAGCGACGTCTGATTTGAGTATATAGAGCTTGACACACAGAGTGTGTATTTCCAGCTGATGCTTTTCATTTTAACATATGCAATTCAGTTCAGGGTTGAGGTTTTTTTTTTTTTCCCTTCTGCTTTCAGGAGCCGCTCACTGAGAGGTAATGAAAATGATTTCATCCATTTATCCTTTCCTCGGAGTGCGTCCGTCTGTTTGATGTATAACTCACTTTTCCCCCTCCCCCCAATTCACCTCTACAAAGATTCTGTTAAAAAATGTAAAAAACACCCGAGGCGGAGAACAAAGTCTTGCGTCTTATCCTACGGATTCCTCGGGTAAAAAGAAGCGCGGTTATTCTATCAAAGCGAGCTCGTGTTGACTCGCCGTATCCATCACGTTACATAAAGCAGAGAGGACAAATCGCACATGCGGCGCTGAAGAATGTCACCGGTTTATCACGCCGTCGCCGCGGCGATCCCTCTCGTCTGTTTACCTCCTGCTTTGTTACGTGTCGCTTGAGCGAAGCAAGGTCGCACGTTCCTAGTAGGGCTGCAACAACGGATCCATTACTAAAGGCGTTGGCGACGCTTCCGTGCGTGGAACATTGGAGCGAATAGCGAACGGCTGCGGGAAAGCTGTAGCGTGAGCAGCTTGCGTTTTGGACGTGAAACATGGCGGAGGCGGAGAAAACGGTTTGACCCAAATATTCCAAGTGTGTGGGAGCACTTTACAAATGCATAAACCTAAAAAAAGTGTGTTGTGCTAAAGCGAAATGTCGTGGCACGGGAGCACCACGGTGATGCACAAGGACATGCAACATCAGTCTAACCCTAACCCTAACCCTTACTGGTGGGTTAATTTATTCGTTATCCAGCTTTACAAGCATGAAAGGTTCATTAAAGGTCACAAAGAGTGGTCGTATCGCACATATGTTAGTTATGGAGGTCTACTTACATACATTAACTTGTTTTTATGGTCAAAATCCTCCTAGTTGCTGCAAACGAGCCGATAGAAATCTCTCCTCACTGAAGCTCTCCTCAGCCGCGCTGTTTCAGACCGAAATCTCATGCGCGTCACGCTCGTCTTTTTCCGGTCATTCGCCATCGAAACGTGCCATGCGCATAATGTGCTTTAACGTTGACACCGTTAACCGCCGCTAACATGTTAATGTGCCCAGCGCTAGCTTGAATCCACCACTGAATAAAGTTACAAACGCGCCGCTAGCACTTGTTACAGGTTTAGCGCAAGGTTGAAGTTTTTGCTCCAAATGAGGACAGAAGAGTCGCCTGCCTTAACAACCGAGTTGTTTTCGTAGTTACTGTACGTCTAAGTCTTTATGACGCGTGCCGAGACGGCCTGTGCTTTGCTAGCATAACATAGCTAACTTACACGCCGCAGGTTTTCCTGTTGGAAGAAGTGGGAATGTGTTTGAGTTTGCGCAAATCAGCAGTTGCCGTGGTTACTAATAGTTGGTAGCAGCTTGGAGTTAGCGGGGGGGAGGTAACGTGACGTTTGCTCGTAATTGAGACTTCCAGCCTATGGGATCTTTAATCCCAAAAAATAATTAACCAATTATAAGATTATTAAAAATAATCGTTAGTTGCGGCCCTAAGAGAGAGAGAACTCAAGACGAAGAGCCGCTCGCCCGACACAAAGCATTTCCTGTCACCCGTCTGTGCTAAGAGGTCCCAGGGTTGAGCGCCGCGTTGAAATACCTCGCCTGTTTTTATGATCCGATATATCATCCTCACAAAGCATACATTAATTAATCCTTGAAATATGGTCCTTTTTTAAATATCTTATGTTTCCTAAGCAGACAAATTATCTGACACGCTTGCACACACACACACACACACACACAGGGTTCTCTCGGTAAACTCCACCTGCCGTCTTTTACTAACTCGGTGACAGCTTCATTTTTTAAAAGTCCAATTTAATTTTTTATAGGTTGGCGTTGTTAAATGTTTAGTTTCAGTGCAGCGTGGGGACAGCGCGGCTCCAATCTGCTTCAAACACATCCTCTCTATAGTGACAGTAAAGTGACTTGTTTTGACACAAAGAGCATCATGGGTAATTAATACTAATAAAGCCGTGTTGCCAGGCGAGCAAGGAATTATGATTTGTCGGTTGATTTAAATAATTTATGCACTCATATTCATATTGATTTGGTTTTTTTGTACGAAATCTATTGCATTTCGGCCGAGCTCAAAAAAATCACGAAATCAAGAAGGTATATTAATCGAACCGTATTTAGGGTTAGGTGTTAGGGTTAGGGGTTGTACTTTCAGAATATTAGGTTTTACTGTGAATAAATGACTTTGAAGATTTTACAAGTACCTTTCTCAATGTGCTACGGCTTAATTTGTTCTCCAAATATGAGCACAGGTTACTCTTATTATTTCCATGGCAACGACTTTTCACTTTTAGAGCTCAAAACGTCAGTGAAGAATCTGTGAAGAGTCCAAAAACGGATCATTGGGTAGTGCAATGTCCTGTGTTTTAATAAACTTTTATACCGAAGTACCACCGTGAGCGCTCAACGCCACACCGTTAACTGCCGTCGTCGTAAATAGACCGAGCAAAGTCAAGTCTTCGGGGAGTGCAGCAGTTCCCCGACCTTACTTTCGAATCCGCAAAAACCTTTCGACAACTTTTCACCTTTGATGTGTCTAGCTCATTTAGGTAGGGTGCAAATCGCCAAAATGGATGCCAAAATTAAAAATGGCCGACTTCCAGTTGACTTGAGGCCATGGTTACGGTTGACTTTTTTCTTCGTCTTGGTCTATTACATCTTCCCACCAAGTTTCGGGAAATTTGTTGGAACTCCGTGTGTGATAGGGCACTTCCTGTTTCGTGGGCGAATGGTCGACATTCGCCAAAACACCGTGGACACACTGTTTTGAATCTGCAAAACCTTTCGATAACGTCTAATCTTTAATGAGTCTGGTACAAATTGACATGTTTTTTTTATATCGGAACGACAAACGCGCTCGGACGGGTTTCCTCATTTACGTAGGGTGCAAATCGGCAACATGGACGCCAAATTTGAAATGGCCGACTTCCTGTCGAGCTGAGGCCATGGTTACGGTCGGCTTTTTTGTTCGTCTTGGTCTATAACACCTTCCCACCAAGTATTGGGAAATTCGGTGCAACTCAATTTTTGCCAGTTTTGAAGAGTTTTTATGCACATTTACCCCCTCAAAAATGACTAGAAAACCAAGGATATAATAATAATCTGAAGGATAACAATAGTAAGTAGGAGCTGTTTGTTTCGTTCCTTGCCATTCGTGACTCAAGCCCTAATAATTAGGACCTAATCTAACACTTTGAAATTCAGTTAAATCATCAAAATTTATAATCATGAACTGAAACTAACTAACTCCAATCTAATTATTCTTATAATAGAATAGTAGTAACAATAGTAGTATTTCCGATTTTCCTCCAAGTACCACCAGAGGAAACTCTGTTTACGTACCACAGTTTGAGAACCATGGGTTTAGAAGTTATGGATATAAAAGTGTATTTTCTTTTTATTTGAAAACACAACTCTCTGTGTGTCTGTGCTGTAGAAAATTGCACTTTTGCCTCTTTGAATCCCAGAGTCCTCACAGAGAGTGTCTTGGATAAACGCACACAACAGACAACAGAAACCACACTGCAGCTCTTAAACTCAGGTATCAGCGAGCGGCGTTGTACTTAAAGAACACAAAATCCTCTCTGAAAGCTCCAAACCGGGGGAAACCGACGTCTCAATTTCAGCGGCTGCTTCGTATCCCGGCGGCTTTAGCAGCTCGCTCTCTGATGAAAAGTGGTAGGGCCAGAAATTTGTTGTCACTACGCTGTGTGTGTGTGTGTGTGTGACCGCGTTTGTGCGACTCTGTCTGCCGAAAGCTTCGTTTTCTCTTGTTGTTTCATAGCTCATAAAAGTGAGGAGCGGATCGCTGCGGGCGCTAACGCTGCAGCAGATTAAGATTTAGCTCTGCAATAAGACACACAAACAGACAGACAGAACAACTTTAGCAAAGGTCACGACACAAAGTCAGACATGTTATTCTGTATTAATGAGAGCAATTATTGTTTATTATTCTTTTTAACTCATGCACGGCGATCGCGGGGGCTTCGCTTACACTTGCTTTAATGAGTTTGACGAATCCCTTTCATTTTCCGCCGCTTATTGGTGCGAGCGTTAGCTGATAACGTTATTTGCAGCTGCTGGCTATCGTTAGCTGCATTTTAAAGACTAAGACATGCAGATGTTTGGCGCCCGGGCAGCGGGAAACAGGAGTAGCACTTACCACAGTAGCACTTATTAACATTTTTCCGTTCAGTCGCCTTGTAAACGCAGCGTGAGTTAGCCTTGACGCTGTTAACGCCTGTAACGCTGTTAACGTGCCCAGCACTAGTGTTTACATAATTTATTTTGTCAGTAATTTAATTTGTAAAGGTTTGCCTGTAATTAAAAACAATTACTGTCCGACACGACAAAAGAAAAAAAAAAAAACCAAAATTTTTTTTGTAACATTGAAGGCTAGAAGAATTTCAACCTGACAACAAGCTAAGCTAATGCTAACAGTGGCTTAGCAAATGGAATTTGTGTTTTTTATTTTTTTTTTTAAACCTGAGCTAATGAATTAAAATAGTGGTACTTGTCCTTGTACTGAAGTAAAAATGTTATCAAAATAGTGGTACTTTTACTTGTACTTAAGTAAAACGTTATCAAAATAGTGGTACTTTTACTTGTACTGAAGTAAAAATGTTATCAAAATAGTGGTACTTTTACTTGTACTTAAGTAAAATGTTATCAAAATAGTGGTACTTTTACTTGTACTTAAGTAAAACGTTATCAAAATAGTGGTACTTTTACTTGTACTTAAGTAAAACGTTATCAAAATAGTGGTACTTTTACTTGTACTGAAGTAAAAATGTTATCAAAATAGTGGTACTTTTACTTGTACTGAAGTAAAAATGTTATCAAAATAGTGGTACTTTTACTTGTACTTGAGTAAAATGTTATCAAAATAGTGGTACTTTTACTTGTACTTGAGTAAAACGTTATCAAAATAGTTGTACTTTTACTTGTACTTGAGTAAAATGTTATCAAAATAGTGGTACTTTTTACTTTACTTTACTGCTAACAGCAGTTTGGCTTGATTTTTAGACCAATACTTTTACTTGTAAGTAAAATGTTATCAAAATAGTGGTACTTTTACTTGTACTTGAGTCAAATGTTATCAAAATAGTGGTACTTTTACCTGTGCTTAAATGAAATCTTATATAAATAAATGAACTATGAACGTAATGTAATCATGGTAAAGTGTGACAGGAGCAGCACTTACCACAGAAGCACTTATTAACATTCCTCAAAGACGCTCTTTGGCTCCTCAGTCCAACAGATTTAACGCTTAATAAATCGCACTTTCAGATCAGCCGCTGTGTCTCGGGTCTCGGAAGGTTTCCCTCGATCATTCACACGCGACACTGAACTTACGCGAGGGAACCAAACGGCGGCAAACTATAATCACTTCTGAGAAATGAAGGCCGGTGTCAGCGAGCGCATGGTTTTTCAAGGTGAGAGAGGGAAGCCGCTGTGGGAGCAGACGCCGACTGCACAATATAAAACGCCTAATGAATAACGACACCATCTGTGTTTGGATTGGTTTCCTATAAACGTCGCTGTGAAATTCCGTCCACCACCAACAGCACCACCACCGGGCAAGGAATTCTCACAGAAAAGAGACGTTAAAGACCTTTTTTTTATGGGTTTTGCAACTGTGCAGAGAGTTTCAGGACTTTCTGTCTTTGTTGGACTCGTTTTAGCTGAGAATTTCTACTTTTATGAGGGATTCCTGTGACACTTTCACACCGGAGACAAATGTTAATGTTGTCTTAACTCTTTGCTTTGGCTGCAGGATCATTTATTCATTCATTCATTCATTCATTGTCGACTGCTTTATCTGACTGATTAATTGGCATTAATTAAAGTCCCTGAGTGAATGAGAAATTTAATGCATTTGCGACCTTTGACCCAATCTGACTGATGCATTATGCGTTTATTCCGTCAACGTTAGCGCACGACGCGTTTCTGTGACGACTGACCGGAGCGTGACGTCATGTTTACGTGACTCCCGGGTTGTTAAAATTACTCTATAAAGTTACAAAGTTGTTCGTGCCGTGGCACCGGAGTCCACACACTGTTGCCAGTTAGCTCCATTAGCTCCTTTAGCTGCGTTAGCACCGTTTAAAAACAGAGGCACACATACGCAGTACACAGGTACGCTGGTTATTTGTAGCGCTGCTCTTTTCCTTTAATAAGCAGACAGCTCCAGTTCGACTGCAGCCGCGCTACCGGCGCTAAAGCAGCATCGGGGCTAACTGGTAAACGGTGCCTGGACTCCGGAAAACTGCGTTACTTTAGAGACTAATTTTAACAATCGGAAGTCACGTAAACAGGATGTCAAGCGTGTCTTTTACCGATCAGTCGCCTTAGAAACACGGCGTGAGTTAGCCTTGACGCTGTTAACGCCGGTAACGCTGTTAACGTGCACAGCACTAGTGTTTACATATTTTATTTTGTCAGCACTTTCATTTGTAAAGGTTTACCTGTAATTAAAAACAATTAATGTGAGACACACGACAAAAGAAAGAACCCCAACCTTGTTTAAAAAAAGTATCAAAGAAACTTTTACTAAAAAAAAAAAAAACTTTGTAACAGCAAACAGACAACAAGCTAAGCTAATGCTAACAGTGGCTTAGCAAATGGAATTTGTGTTCTTTATTATTTCCAACCTTAGCTGATGAACTTAAAACAAAAACTTTGTAACAGTGACAGCGGGTACTGTCAGCTAAGCTAATGCTTACAGCAGCTTAGCTAACTGAATTGTTTTATTTTTTACACTTATTTATGTAAACAAGCAACTTTAATTTTAGTACATTTTTGGACCAATACTTTACTTGTACTTAAATAAAATGTTAGCAAAACAGTGGTATTATAACTTGTAATATTCTAGAACTCTTTTGTTTTGGCAAATTTCTAGGCAAATAAGATTTTGTTCTCTAGGCCGGCCCCCTATTGACCACACTCGACGCTCATTGGCCCCCAGGTGATTTGACTTTTTTATTCATTTACTGCTGCAAATGAATGAATGAATGGTGGTTCTTTAAAAATCTAGTTTTTCTCTCTGCTGAGGCCAAAAGTTAGTCCTTTGTTGCTCCACCGTCCTCGAGCTCAAGCTGCTTTACGCTCAAAATCAAATAAGTTGAGGCCCAGAAACCCGCGTTAGATCAGATCTAAAAATATCAGGGAGTTTTCTCACCTGAATTTCTCATTGTTGGCGACTCTTCAAAGCCAAAGCTGTTGCCTTTTTCCCCCAGAACTTTTCTTTCTTCTCTGCGTCTCTGGAAGCTTCTTTGGCTCTTCTGTGTGCAGAGAGTGAAATTGTGTGCATTTCCATATATGGAAGGTTGATGCAGCCGGGCACATTGTTGTGTATGAAGTTGAATTTTCATTGTGAAGACGATGAAGAAGATGTCGAGATGAAAACGGTCCAAATAAAGATGATTTACTACCAAAACAGACGTGTTTCCTGCTCCCGCTTCACAGTTAAACGCTCCGGCGGTTTTTAACCCGCGAGTATAAACCATTTCCCCTGGAGTGGATAAATGTGACATATATGACACTTCTCCAGCGCCCAAACACTTTTCACCACCGGGAACACGTTACATTGGCAAAAAAAATTTGCGATGAAAGAGCGTTGATCGCTTGGCGAGCGTGTCGAGAAGTCACGAAAAAAAAGTCTAATCTTAGCACGTAGCTCCTGAAAAACTGAAAACCCTATAAACCCAAAGTCAAGTTGGAAAAACTTCCCGAACTTTTCTACAGCAGGGGCTGTCGAAGTCATTTTCACTGAGGGCCACATCAGCATCATGGGGACCCTCAAAGGGCCAAGATGTAACTGTCATACAGAATAAATGTAACTAAATGTAGCCAAAGATAATGTAAAATAAAGGTATAATAAATAAAGTATTTATTACTTATTTCGCTCGTAGCATGATGCAATGATACACTTAGATCAAGTCACTTTGCGGGTAAACCCAATCGCCGTGCATTGTGGGAAATGTAGTTTATGGTCAACGCACGCCTTAAAGCAGCACAGACCTATTTTAACACAGATTTTTAAGACCAATTAATCACTCGCGGGGCCACATAAAATGACGTGGCGGACCACATCTGGCCCCCGGGCCTTGAGTTTGACACGTGATCAGTATCAGTATCTGAACTGCGAGCGTGTGGTGGCAACCATTTTAATTTAAGCTTAGCTTTACTGGCTACTGGGACTTATAATTGTAACGTAGCCAACGTTTGTCGAATTATAAACGTTAGATACTGCTTATATTTTGTCGGATATTGACGGGGGAAAACTTGGGGAACGATTTTTCAGACGGACAGCGACCCTTTTTAGAGTGAAAGGGCAGATTGTAATCTGGACCTGTAGGCTGGCTTAGTTATCTTTAAATGTGTGTTTATTCCATCGACTGAATGTGAAAATTGAGGTAGGATTGTGGTTGATTGTGAAGCCTCGATATAATTTCAAATGGGCAAAAGAGCCGAAACGAGCGATTGAGACGAGGTTTTAGTCCATAAAATGTCTCAAATCTGGACCCAAACCTTGACGTGACAAATGTCCTGTTTGGTCACATAACCAAAATGATCCATTTTGAACAATTTCTTTGTTCTATTGAGCAAAGAAACAAGAAAATATTTACATTCAAGAAGCTGAAATATCGGAGGGAGAAAAAAACTTGTTTACAGTGGCGTGGCCCCCTAGTGGTTAACTGCTAATTCATTTTAGATACAGTCTGTGGTTTATTCTCAAATGTCCCGTGTGTTCGAGAAACCCTGTGACTGAAGGTGTGTGAGAGAGTCTTTGGGTAAACAAACGAACGAAGGTCGCACTTTCAGTGGTAAGTATATTATTTGCTTAGCGTGGATTTCAGAGCGTAATCTAATCTGGTTCACTGCTCTGTGGCATTTTCATAATCTGTCTCTGCAAATGAACTCCAGAGCAGCACTTTTGATCTGCTTGATATTTAGACTAAAGTAAAGCACATTGACGTTCCTCCTCCTCCTCCTCCTCCTCCTCCTCCTCCTCCTCCTCCTCCTCCTCCTCCTCATGTCCGGTAATGAAATTGCTCAGCACTATCGCCTCCTTCTAAGCATCGCACTAGCGCTCGCTCGTGTGGATTTAATCCCGTTGCTGACGGCGTTCGGCACAATGCCCCTTTGAAAGTAATCCAGCGAGCCTTAAATAAGTTTGCTTCTTGTCAACTATAAATAAATATTAGGATCACATTATTGGAAATGAATAATTAAAATCTGCTCTGCCGTCCTCTGTTGGACTCCTTTAGTCCACGTGTCTCTGGACTCTGTTGGACTCTTTTAGTAAATGACATTTACTCTAAGTTTTAGAAGTAAAAGTATTAAAATAGTGAGGAGATAGGAGTGAGCCATGGTGGCTCAGTGGTCGAGCGAGATGTCTTTCAAACTGGAAGGTTGTGGGTTCAATTATTGTTCCTGCTCGTCTATGTGTGTCCTCGACGTTCTTATTGTGGTTTAAACGTTGTTACCTCAACTTTTGTACATATTTATCATATTTTGATTTTACAATATACTGAGAAATAATGTAATTAAAAGATAAATGATACAAAACACAAATACAACCAAATATGCATAGAACTCGAATGAAGAAAATAAAATGTATATTAGGCACTGTCACTCTCATTTCTGTTTCAGTGTTTTTTAAATGATTAATTTTGCATCATAAATACGTTTATTTTATTGTGAGCTACATATTGTTGCACGTTAAATCACTTTTATTTTGAAATTCTCAGACCAAAATTAAGTTGTAAAGCACTTTAATAATGAATGAATAACTTATCTCATAATTTTGACATTTTATTCCACAATTAACACTTTTTATCTCATAATTTCAACTTTTTATCTCATAATTTCAACTTTTTAATTCATAATTTCGACTTTTATCTGACAATTATCACTTTTATCTCATAATTTCAACTTTTTAATTCATAATTTCGACTTTTATCTGACAATTATGACTTTATCTCATAATTTTGACTTTATCTCATATTTATGCGTTTTTATATATAATTTTGACTTTTTTCTCATAATTATTACTTTTTATCTCATAATTTCTACTTTTTATATCATAATTATGACTTTTTTTCTCATAATTTCGACTTAATATCTCATAATTATGACTTTTTATCTCATAATTTTGACTTCCTTTGAGGAAGTTTTACCTCTTTTTTTCTGGTTTTATTTATCCAGTGATTATCAGGGAGATAAATCCATCCAATTCCATTTCATTTCTCTTTTTACTTTTTATGACAGAACATATAATACTAAATACTTGTTACGGTGTAATAACTATAATCCGAATGTGCAATATTTGAAGGACCACAAGCCCCTTGAGTATATTATTTTAACAAAGGTTAAAATGTCGTACAGATGTTCAGCTTCAGAGGCCGAAGCTTCCTCTTGAAGTTCCTCTCGTCTCTTGTCGCCTGATGTTTCGCCGACGGGGTTATTTTGGGACAACGTGTCGTGATTAATGGTTGAAAACAGAGAGTCTCGAGGCGCTGGTGTGTTCAGACGACTGCAGCCTGTGCAGCTGATGGTCCTTCTGAGCCCACACCTCTAAATGAGTGTTGCTATCATGGCTCAGTCCTGCACTCACAGAATAACACCTTAAATCAACCCATTTGTGACAGAGCGCCCCCTGACGCTCTCGTGTCATCTGATCCTGTGAGGATGAAAACATCATCCACGGGAAATTCACTACAGCGCCTTAACGACAGGTTTTTACCTGAAAATACTCACCTGCAACGGTTGAGCGCAGTCAGAGTTATGACTTTTTGTCTCACTATGATTTTTTATCTCACAATTCTCATAATTTGTACTTTTTATCCCATTATGACTTTTTATTTCATAATAATTACTTTTTTTTTATCTCTTAATTATGACTTTTTATCTCATTATGACTGTTTATCTCATAATTATGACTTTTTATCGTATAATTCTCATGATTTGTACATTTTTATCCCATTTTTACTTATTTATCTCATATCTCTTTTTATTTTAATAATTATGACTTATCTCATAATTTAGACTTTTTATCTCATAATTATTACTTTTTATCTCATAATTATCACTTTTTAGCTCATAATTTTGACTTTATCTCATAATTATTACATTTTATCTCATAATTTTGACTTTTTATCTCATAATTATAATAATTTGTACTATTTATCCCCTTATGACATTTTATCTCATAATTTTGATTTTTAATGTCATAATTTCGACTTTTTAATCTCATAATTATGACCTTTTATCTCTCAATTATGACTTTTTATCGAATGATTTTGACTTTTTAGCTCATAATTACGATTTTATCTCATAATTTTGACTGTTTACCTCATAATTATGACGTGTAGCTCATTATTTCGACTTTTGATCTCATAATTTCCACTTTTTATCTCATAACCTTTTTTAGAAAATACTCACCTTCAAGGACTGAGCGCAGACCCTAATTGGCACAGATTATCTCACTTTATCTGCTTCCGTCTGGATCAGGATATCACCAGTGTGTGTGTGTGTGTGTGTGTGTGTGTGAAATGTAAATGCATGGCAGGGCAGACCGTTGTAAAGCTCTTCCTCGTCTGCTCCGCTGTGTCATATTTCTGCGTGGGTTTGACAGTCGCTGGTGCTTTACAGCTTATTTTCTTCGATTCCGGCAGGACAATTGAGCGCCGCTCGCCGTCGCTTATCTCTGCTGCGCTCGCTTTCAGAACCTCACTGTTCACTGCTTCGTTCATTGTCACATACTCATGTGTCCTTCGTCCACATCCTTCGCCTGTGTTTGGACTCACAGCATCTGTATTTGACTCCTCTGCACTGTCACATATTCTGTCTCAGCTTTGTACTACAAGTGCGTGATTAGCAGGATTGTGCTGTTTTTGTCAGATGTTCCTCCTGCGTCTGACATCTGCCTGTTTGGTGGTTTCTCTCTCCTTTCGTTTCAGATTCAGAATGCAGACGATGTTTTGATTACACCGCTGGAAAAGTTCCGGAAGGAACAGATTGGTGCGGCAAAGGTAAGAGACCACCTGCACGCGCAATTAGCAATTAGTCGCACAGCGGAGGAACGCGGCGTTCTGACATCTTCTGTACAGTATGTAAATGAGGGGGAAAGTTAATTGTAAGACACTTCTTCGAGAAGCTCAGACTGAAGGCGCACAACAAAGATAGAAGATAAAGCGCTCTATTAGCGATGTGTTAGCGCTCTGTCATCGGTGTGAAAAATGGCCTCATAATTTCAACTTTTTATCTCATAATTTTGATTTATCTCATAATTATGACATTTTATCTCATAATTTTGACTTTTTATCTCATAATTATTACATTTTATCTCATAATTGATACATTTTATCTCATAATTGTGACTATCTCATAATTTGGACGTGTTATCTTATAATTATTACTATTAATCTCATAATTATTCGTTTTGATCTTATAGTTATCACTTTATCTCATAATTATGACATTTTATCTCATAAATATGACATTTTATCACATAATTGTGACATTTATCTCATAATTATGACTTTTTATCTCATAATTCCAACTTTTCATCACAGAATTGTGAATATTTAGCTCATAATTATGACTTATTTCGAGGAAGTTTTACCTCTTTTTACTTCTGACATCTTCTGTACATTATGTAAATGAAGCAAAAATTAATTGTGTAACACTTCTTCTTCGAGAAGCTCAGACTGAAGGCGTACAACAAACATGCCAGACGCGAGTGCGCTCTGTTAGCGCTCCGTTAGCGCTCTGTTAGCGCTCTGTCAGCGCTGTGAAAACTGCATTTATGTCACATATTTCCTGCATTAATAGGAAACATTTAAAGGTTTGGTGCCTCTTAACTCGTCAGTAAAACCTCTCGCTCCACCACTAACACGGCTTTTGACCGTCTTTTTATCTGCTCCCGCCCAAATTCGGTGCTACCGTAATGTTAGCATGATCTCGTTTCTTCTCCTTTTACTCACCTGCGACACGTTATGACAGCCGCTGCTGAAGCGGTGATTTAAAAATCACTCCAGAGTGACTGAAGTAAAGGGACATAAAAAATGGAACCACCGTAATAAAGTCACTGGTCTTTATGAGGCGTTTTCCTCCTGTTGTGTGTTGTATTTCCCCAACTCGGACACTGCTTTATTGCACATTTCTGAGGTTAAATTCCTCTACTAGCAATGGGAAAAGGAGTCGTAATTTTCAGCATACTTTAACAGCCCACATGTAGCCACTAATTGTGGTGTAAAAGAGACACGTAGTATATCATCACCTCGTGAATCGAAGCCCTACTCGTATAAAATACGCTCATGATGTCATTTATGTACATGTTTTTTTAGTAATCAGATTACCGTTGCCCTCACATGTTGGATATATAGAGGACTGACATGAGTCGGGTGGTGGTGGTGCAGCACGTTGCTTCGGGGCATCCTCGCTTCCACGGTGGATGTGCTGCTGAAAACTAGAGTTTGACTGCAGAAGTAAGTAAGTGTGGGTTTGTTGCTACGAGCTATGCTTTCATTCCTGGGCCAACACAAAGGCATAAACATGAAAATGCAGCAGCTTGTTTGTGGTCGTTCCCTCGGTGAGATCACAAGCTGGTAGAACCCGAGCCTTCGCGCGCTGCTCTCCCACGGAGTTTTTCTGAGATCACTGCTAACTCCTCATTGAACTTGGGATTTATTTGAACATCTTAGCGTGGCACTGACCCGTGTGAGGGGCATCCTGGTCAGAGCCCAGTCCATCTTCATGCTGCAGAGTCTGTTCGAATACTTACATGGCATTATTGCACTTTTGTCAGGCTTGCATTTCCACTGAGAACAGCACCTTTACCTTGTAGGCGGGGTGTGCACGCTGCAGCTCGATAGCCGCCTCTGCGAGATACGTAGCATGACGTCAAACCGGCGCAAACGACAATGAACACACGGCAACGGCAAAACAGACAACAAAGGAGGACGTTCCAGTAGCTCGTTTTTTTCTTTTTCCTGCTGGGTTTGTGGCTGCGAACATCGGTCGTAGGGGAGTGACGGTTTTCTGTCGCCCAATCAGTTGATTTTCCTGGGTCTAGCTCCACCCATCAACCTGGTACCACCAGCAAAGGGTACTGAAAAAATGGTTGAAGCTGGTTATGTTGGTCCTATTCCGAACTATCTCTCTGTCAGATCACTTGATTTACTAAAGGAAATTATTGATCGATAATGACAAAAAATATGTAGCATATGCCAGCTTTAATTTATTTATTTATTTATTTTAGTGCTGGGCACGCTAATGGAGGTTAACGGCGTTAGCAGTATCAACGTTAACACGCGTTAACAAATAACGCGTTTCCATGGTGACTGACCGGAAAAAAAGACGCGTGTGATGTCACGTTTCTGTGGCGCGGCACCGGCGTCCAGGTATCGTTTACCAGTTAGCATTAGCTCCATTAGCGCGCCTACAGTCGAACTGCGCGACAAATAACCAGCGTACCTGTGTACTGCGTATGTGTGCCTCTGTTTTTAAAGTTTAGCGTTACTTTAGGGGCTCATTTAAACAATCGAGAGTCACGTAAAAAACATGACATTCACATGCATCTTTTTCCGGTGTAACGGCGCTAAAGGAGCTAACGCAGCTAACTGATAAGGGTGCCTGGACTCCGGTGCCGCAGCACGAAAAACAGCGTTACTTTAGAGACTCATTTTAACAAACGGGAGTCACGTAAACATGACGTCACACGCATCTTTTTCTGTTCTAACAGCGTTAAAGGAGCTAACGCAGCTAACTGATAAGGGTGCCTGGACTCCAGTGCCGCGGCACGAAAAACTGCGTTACTTTAGAGACTCGAGTGTCTTTTTCTGGTAAGTCGTCATGGAAATGCATCATGTGATTATGTGCGTTAACGTTGGTAACACAGGCGACTCTTCTGTCCTCCATTTGGAGCAAAAACTTCAACCTCGCGCTAAATCTGTAACAAGTGTTAGCGGCGTGTTTGTTACCGTATTCAGTGGTGGATTTAAGCTAGCACTGGGCTCGTTAACATGTAAGCGGCGGTTAACGGCGTCAACGTTAACGCACATTAACGCATGGCGCGTTTCCATGATGACCGACCGGGAAAAGACGAGCGTGACACTATGTTTACGTGACTCCCGATTGTTAAAATGAGACTTTGAGTAACACTAAACTTCAAAAACAGACACAGCGCACATACGCAGTACACAGATACACTGGTTATTTGTAGCGCTGCTCTTTTCGTTTAATAAACAGTGCGCTCCTGTTCAACTGTAGGCATGCTAACGGTGCAAAATAAGCTAACGGAGCTAACTGCTAAACAGTGCCTGGACTCCCGTGCCGCCGCACGTATTCATGACGTCACGCGCGACTTTTTTCCGGTCAGTCGTCATGGAAACGCGTCACGTGTCGATGTGCGTTGACGCCGTTAACCGCCGTTTAACGCGCCCAGCGCTAATTTCTTTCAGAAAGGTCGACAGCTCCTCGTCGCCGATTATATTGTGTCCTGCGATAGTTCGTTGCCTCCCCATGAGGCCAACCCTGTAAGGCGCAAATTTCTCTGCTGTCAAGGTCCAACCCATCAATCACTCTCCCTTTTAGAGGCCAGACTAAATCATCATTGTCTCAACCATCACCATGTGTCCACAGTAATGAAATGGCACATTTCTGCCATCACGGTACTCAGTGTATTTTCCTCTCACTATGTTTAGAAAATGGTTTCTTAAAAGCCACAGTCCTCCCCCCGTCACTCCCACTACCTCTTATTTCCTCAGACCACTTCCTCCTAATGGCCCTCTCTCCCCCTCACTCCCACGCCCCCCCCCTCGCTAAACATTAGCCCAACAAGAGTGAGATAAAAGGCCGACTTCACGAGTGGCTGAGCAACTTTCCACAGTTCTGAGAATGTGGAGAGAGAGATCTGCGCAGGCCGCCTGACCCTTCCAGTCGCTGAGCTTCTCGTCGGACAAACACGGAGGAACTCTTGCCTTATTTGGGTATGCTGCGAGTCCTAATCCCGCTGAGGTTACGTACCGAGTGTATCAGCGTCTGAGGCACAAACACAACAATTTCATGGCCATCAGACACCAGCAGATTGACGGCAGCACTACAGGACATATTAGGCTCAGTCTGCTTCAAACCACGTTTTTGGAATGAAAAGCCTCAATCCTTGACAGTGCACACACACACACACACACACTCACACTCTGACAGCCACGCGGACTCAAAATGATGGTGTGTTTTCACTGGAATGTGGATTTCCCATATGTGCTTGCTGCTAAGACGGAATGTAGAAGTGAAAATACTTTTTCCTTTTTTTTTGTTTCTAGTTGATAACCGTCCCAGACAACAAACACAACTTGGAAGTGAAATAAGTGAGTGAAAATTACCAAAGAGGATTAGGGCCACACAGGAATAAAGAATATTTGAGTTCTGACTAAAGAAAAATATTTTAATTTTGAGTTTAAAATCAGAATTCTGAGAATAAAGTCAGAATTCTGAGTTTAAAGCAAGAATTGTAAGAGTTAAGTCAGAGTTCTTAGTTTAAAATCAGAATTATTAGTTTGAAGTCAGAATTCTGTTTTAAAGTCAGAATTCTAAGAATAAAGTCAGAATTTTGAAAATAAAGTCAGAATTCAGAGAATACAGTCAGAATTCTGAGAATAAAGCCAGAATTTTGAAAATAAAGTCAGAATTCTGAGTTTAAAGCAAGAATTGTAAGAGTTAAGTCAGAATTCCTAGTTTAAAATCAGAATTCTTAGTTTGAAGTCAGAATTCTGTTTTAAAGTCAGAATTCAGAGAATAAAGTCAGAATTTTTAAAATAAAGTCAGAATTTTTAAAATAAAGTCAGAATTTTTAAAATAAAGTCAGAATTCAGAGAATAAAGTCAGAATTCTGAGAATAACGTCAGAATTCTGAGTTTTAAAGTTTTAAAGTCAAAATTCTGGGAATAAAGTCAGAATTCTGAGAATAAAGTCAGAATTCTGAGAATAAAGTCAGAATTCTGAGTTTTAAAGTTTTAAAGTCAGAATTCTGGGAATAAAGTCAGAATTCTGAGTTTTAAAGTCAAATCTAAATGTTAAAATCTAATGTTTATCTGGTAAAAATTTGTAAAATTGTGTAAAAATCTGACATTTTCATCTAACTCCAAACCCCTAAATTCTCATTTTAACATATTTGATCGGGTCATTGTGGCGTCGTTCCACTGTGCTTTTAAATCGCTGAATATTGAACTAAAACGGCGATCTTTGGGCAGAGAAGTCTGGATGAAATCCTCCAGCCTGAGGTGATGTCACAGTTGGTTGTTACTAATTGATGCCCAATGTATTGTAGATATTGACCTGAGGCCTGAACGCTCACAGAGATGTGCTGTTTTAAGGCTTTCATGATTCTTTCTTTCTCCCAACTGCCTCAAGCTGGGTCCACATGTGTGTGTGTGTGTGTGTGTGTGTGTGTGTGTGTTTGTTTTCCCAGTCCTTGAAATTTAAACAAACCCCAGGGATTCTTTCTCAAGGAATAAACACCAGGGGGCGTCCGACTGGTGGGTGGCACTCCACGCTCTGTGTGAAATCTACTCACAGTAAATGCATTCTCTTTGTGGGCGTCTTTCGACAGAGGGATTCCTCGTCTCGCCGGGTGTGAAGAATGAGCGCAAACAGAGCCCAGATGGGAGTCAGATGTCTTCGTACTCGTCAGGCGTCGGATGTGTGTTAGCTGGTTATTATGGTCTCCAGAGTCGGATGTGAATCCCCAAATATGCCCAAAGAGAGGCGCTGTGGAGTAAATGCGATCGTTTAAAGTGGTTTAGGGGAGGTGTTTTTACAGTTACGTTCAAATTTAAACTAGTGCTGCGCACGTTAACGGCGGATAGCGTCGTCAATGAATGACACGTTTCCTCGACCGGAAAAAAGACGCGTGTGGCGTCATGTTTACGTGACTCCCGATTTGTTTGTACTGCTCCAGTTCGACTGTAGGCGCGCTAATGGCGCTAAAGGAGCTAACCCATACGGAGTACACAGGTACGCTAGTTATTTGTAGCGCTGCTCTTTTCGTTTTAATAAACAGACCGCTCCAGTTCCACTGTAGGCGCGCTAACGGCGCTAAAGGAGCTAACGCAGCTAACACATACGCAGGACACAGGTACGCTGGTTATTTGTAGCGCTGCTCTTTTCGTTTCATAAACAGACCACTCCAGTTCGACTGTAGGTGCGCGAAAACGGCGCTAAAGGAGCTAAAACAGCTAACACATACGCAGTACGCAGGTACTCCGGTTATTTGTAGCGCTGCTCTTTTCATTTCATAAACAGACCGCTCCAGTTCGACTGTAGGCGCGCTAAAGGCGCTAACGCAGCTAACACATACGCAGTACACAGGTACGCTGGTTATTTTTAGCGCTGCTCTTTTCGTTTTAATAAACAGACCGCTCCAGTTCAACTGTAGGTGGGCTAAAGGAGCTAACGCAGCTAACTGGTAAACGGTGCCTGGACTCCGGGGACGCGGCACGTAAACATGACGTCACGCGCATCTTTTTTCCGGTCAGACATCATGGAAATTCATCATGCGTGAATGTGCGTTAACGTGCGCTAACATTGACACGGTTAGCGCGCTAACACGCCCCAGCACTAAATGAATGTAGTGCATGTTCAGTGTGTTTTATATCTCATTAATCTGGTGTTGGTGAAAATAGGCTGAACACGGTAACATGTTAAATTGCTGTGAGAATAATGACAACTCCTTATATGGAAATCCTGTGGGTGAGTGTGTTTATAGGCCACATATTCAGGCTTTGAAAAAAATATGTCTCATGTCATTGAGTCAAAGTTATAATTGATTTTATATCGCGTTTTTAGTCGTGATATAAAGTAGCAATAGTTGTGCAGAAGCCAACTTTGAACTGTGACGTATTTTCCATATTTCACTAATTCAATCCGATTTTAAAAATGTAATCCCTGTACCACTAGTTTTTCAGAATAAAATAAAAAATTACGAAAACGGCTAGTTATTTTTTCCAATTTTCGTTATTGTGCTTAAATGAAAAACAAAAAAACAAATTTATTCCGGTTTTGATTTTTCCATCTAACGCAAGTTATCTGGGGGGTTTTTTTCTATTTTATTCTGAAAATCAATTTAGCAGTTTATCTGTTTTTTGGTTTTTCATTTTATTTTGAAAAACCAATTAAAGGAAAAATACACGGACACAGACATAATTGCTGAAAATGAAATGAAAAAGGACATAAGACTCTCTATATATTGCACATTCTTATAGCCTCCTACATTTAATCATAGCAATGGAAAGAATGGGCCACAATGCTCTGTGTTTAGACTTCATCTATAAAGAAAGTTTTAAATTCATATTTAACATAATATTGGTGGAAAAAGCAGCCAAAATGCTCTGTGTTCTAAGGGTTAACTTGTATTATTTGGAACATATATAGATGTTGAGTGAGTGTATATTTGCATTATTTATGCCCCACAACTGACAATTCATATAAACAGACATCACATGCTCTGATAAACACAAAAAAAAGTCGAATTCATTTCACTGCTGCTCGCCATTGTTCATCTATCGTGTCCTTCTTCAGTGAGAACATCTCTGCTCATTCCTGTGATAATCGTGAAATAGTGGCACGAAATATTGATATTTCTGCACCAGCGGGTCGATGACTGCATCTCTGCAGGAGTTAGCGCAACAGTAAATATCCATATCAATATTTATTCCGCGCCCACACTGTAGATATGTAAATCATGTTGTGAAATAAACTTTGCATAGTGTCAGTCAATGTTCTATTGATTCATGTAAGAAATGGTAAATTGCAGCAACACAAGGAAAACTGCGGGAGGCTTCGAAAACACTTAACTAAAAGACAACTTCCATTATCCTCATGTCTGTCGCATAATGTTATTGCTCTGTGCAGAAAAATAACATTCAAATGAGTTTTTCTCCAGGATTAAGAGGCAGAGCTTTTCCTTAACTGTTATATCAATCCGTCAGCTTCTTATGGAATAATTATGAGATAAAAAGTCAAAATTATGAGATAAAAAGTCAAAATTATGAGATAAAAAGTCGAAATTATGAGATAAAAAAGTCGAAATGAGATAAAAAGTCGAAATTATGAGAAAAATTGAATTATGAGATAAAATGCCAGAATTAAGATATAAAACTGATAATTATGAGCTAAAAAGTCTAAATTATGAGATAAAAAAAGTAAAAATTATGATATAAAAGTAATTATGAAATAAAATGTTGAAATTGTTATAAAAAGTTGAAATTATATAATAAAAAAGTAGAAATTCTGAGAAAAATGTAATTATGAGGGAAAAAATGCCAAAATTATGATATAAAACTGATAATTATAAGATAAAAAGTCTAGATTATGAGATAAAAAAGTCAAAATTATGATATGAAAGTAATTGTGAAATAAAAAGTTGAAATTATGTGATATAAAGTCAAAATTATAAGATAAAAAGTTGAAATTATGAGATAAAATGCCAAAATTATGAGCTAAAAACTGATAATTATAAGATAAAAAGTCTAAATTATGAGCTAGAAATTCATAATTACGAGATAAAAAGTTGAAATTATGAGATTAAAGTTAGAATAATGAGATAAAAGTTGAAAGTATGAGATAATAAGTCAAAATTCATAATTATGAGATTAAAAGTGATATTATGAGCTAAAAAAGTCAACATCGCTGACATTGTCCAAAGCACTAGAAGAAAGTGTGTAATTTAGAATTTCAAAGATATTCTCACTCACCGATTGCTTTGGCGTCGACTTTCCCTGCTCATTATCGCTCTGCTTTAGGTGGTTGATCTTGACAGGGAGAAGCCTCAGGGAATCCTATAGGGTTCTGTACACACTGTTTATGCAGAACATGTCAAAAGAAGTTCTCACACACCATAATAATAAAGAGGCGTTTGAAGATTGATCTTGTGAGGATGCCAGAGTCTCTCTCTCCTTTCCAGCAACACTCAGACCTCAAGAGAAACTTTGTAGATGCAGAAGAACAAAGGAAATGTCAGTGTTTTTTTTTTTATCATTTCAGATATTATGAATGTATCAGCAGTCACTCTTTAAGGTCTGGTTTTTAGCATCAACACATTTGTTGTTCAGACGTTTGCGAGACCACGTACGTTATTTCAGTACTTTTAAAAAATGTTTTTCAGTTGTAAAACAAAGTCTTCACAACTCAGTTTCAGTTTTTTTATTCAGAAGATTTAAGAACAGTTAATAAATAAACATAAATAAATGTTAGTTAGCTTATAATTACCTGATAAAAATGTGTCGACGAGGTGGATTCATCGCTCATTTCGTCGTCAATGTTTCTAGCTTGACTGGCTTCAGGGGTGTTGCTAGCACTGCTACTAATAGCACTGCTAATAGCTAATAGTAGCTAGGAGTGCTAGTAGTAGCGCTGCTAGCGTTGGTACCTGATGCAGCAGTCGTCACTTCCCATGAGTATGTCTTCAGCTAATACTACATTGAGCGTTTCCTGTGGAATGCACACTTTCATAATTATGAGATAAAAAGTGAAAATTATGAGATAAAAAGTCATAATTAAACATAAATAAACGTTAGTTAGCTGATAATTACCTGATAAAATGTGTCGATGAGGTGCATTCATCGCTCATTTCGTCGTCAACATTTCTAGATTGACTGCCTACAGGGGTGTTGCTAAGCACTGCTAGTAGGAGCACTGCTAGCAGTGCTAGTAGTAGCTAATAGTAGCTAGGAGGGCTAGTAGTAGCACTGCTAGCATTGGTACCTGATGCAGCAGTCGTCACTTTCCAGGAGTTAAAAACAGTACGTTCTTCAGCTACTATTACATTGAGCGCTGTCTGTGAAATGCACACTTTCACATCATCAAATTATGAGATAAAAAGTCAAAATTATGAGATTAAAAAGTCAAAATTATGAGTGGAAAGTCATAATTAAACATAAATAAATGTTAGTTAGCTGATAATTACCTGAACGCGTCGATGAGGAGGATTCATCGCTCATTTCATCGTCAACATTTCTAGCTTGACTGCCTACAGGGGTGTTGCTGCTAGCAGTTCTAGTAGGAGCTAGTAGTAGGTAATAGTAGCTAGGAGGGCTAGTAGTAGCACTGCTAGCGTTGGTACCTGATGCAGCAGTCGTCACTTTCCATGAGTTAAAAACAGTACGTTCTTCAGCTACTATTAAATTGAGCGCTGTCTGTGAAATGCACACTTTCATAATTATGAGATAAAAAGTCGTAATTAAACATAAATAAATGTTAGTTAGCTGATAATTACCTGAACGCGTCGATGAGGAGGATTCATCGCTCATTTCATCGTCAACATTTCTAGCTCGACTGCCTACAGGGGTGTTGCTGCTAGCAGTTCTAGTAGGAGCATCGCTATCAGTGCTAGTAGTAACACTGCTAGCCTTGGTAGCTTATGCAGTAGTCGTCACTTTCATGAATCAAAAACAGCACATTCTTTAGCTAATATTACATTGAGCGCTGTCTGCGTCTAATTGCGTGAAATGCTGCCACACTTTCGAACGCTTTCAGCTCGCAAATTGTTGCTGTCGTGCTTATCGTAGCGGTCGCATTCCCAGTACATTTCAAGTACCGATTCATTAAAAGTGAACCAATACTCGGTAGTACCAACACAAATCGGTACCAACAGTAAATATCCATATCAATATTTATTCCGCGCCCACACTGTAGATATGTAAATCATGTTGTGAAATAAACTTTGCATAGTGTCAGTCGATGTTCTATTGATTCATGAAAGAAATGGTAAATTGCAGCAACACGAGGAAACTGCAGGAGGCTTCGAAAACTAAAACACAACTTCCATTATCCTCATGTCTGTCGCATAATGTTATTGCTCTGTGCTGCACAATAGAGCAGAAAATAACATTCAAACAATCCAGAATAAGATGCAGACCTCATCCTCAACTGTTTAAAAAATCTCTTCTATCAATCCGCCCTTCCAAAAAAATAGGTTAAACTTAGCCTTGATAATAAAAATATCCTCAAAGTAAGTGGAAATGATGAGATAAAAAGTTGAAATTATTAAATAAAGTCTTAATTATGAGATAAAGAGTCAAAATTATGATATAAAAGTCAAAATTATGGGATAAAAAGTCGAAATTATGAGATAAAGTCATAATTATGAGATAAAAAGTCAAAATTATGAGATAAAACATCGGAAATTATGAGATAAAAAGTCAGAATTATGAGATTAAGTCATAGTTATGAAATAAAAAGTCAAAATTGTGAGATAAAAAGTCACAATTATGAGATAAAAAGTGGAAATTATGAGATAAAAAGTCATAATTATGAGATAAAGTCATAGTTATGAAATAAAAAGTTGAAATTGTGAGATGAAGTCATAATTATGAGCTAAAAAGTCATAATTATGAGCTAAAAAGTCATAATTATGAAATAAAAAGTTGAAATTATGAGATAAAAAGTCGAAATTATGAGATGAAAAGTCATAATTATGGGTACCAAGTACAAAAAAGTACCGTCTTTCGTATCCAGCCCTACTCACTGCTGCCATTTAATCACCATGTTGGACCTCCTTTTTCTCCAATCAGATGTTCCTCTAATGATCTTCACAGATGTCACTGCTCAGAGAATCCATTTTCAAATCAACACGTGGTGAAAAATTCTGCATGTGACGCCTCGCCGGTCACTGGCGTTTGTGTTATTCAGAAGTGAGTGAGGCGAACGTACATATATATATATATATATATATATATATAATATATACATACGGCGTCCTCATTCTTACTCTACGCACAGACACACAAATCGACCCCTTTTACAGCTTACATCTGTTGCCATGGCGACGAGCCACGGAAACGACGGCCCTGAGGCTCGTTAGAGGGCCAGTGTCAAAGCTAGCGTTGCACTGCCTGCTCCCCAAATATGGGAAATATAGTCTTCGTGTGCGTGTGCGTGCGTGCGTGCGTGCGTGTGTGCGTGCGTGTGCGCGTGTGTGTGATGACACCTGATGACCACCGAGTGACGCCGTTCACGCTCTATCTCTCATTGTCCTCTCTCTTTCTTTCCCGACAATATATCGCCAATTAGCCGACTCACCCGAGCGACAGCTGGCATCAAAGAGCCCCCCCCTCACCCCCCCTCACCCCCCCCCCCCACCAAGCAGCAACATGTGACTTGCCATTTCGACTCCAGAAGACGGAATCTGCATTAGAATATTCCTCTTCCTGCATTATCCTGATTTATTCATGAGGCCAAACAAAGAAATCAGATGAGGGGAAATCTCCGCGGTGTTAAGTTCTTGTGCTCTGCAGAGCGTTTTGGGGGGGGGGGGGAGGTGGGGGGGGGCATCAGTTTGTCAGGGAAAAACTCCAAAAATGTGGGCTTCTGGGGATAGTTTTCTTCATTTGTGTCCACGTGTTGTGTTGTGTTTTTTAAAAAAGGGAAAAAGTTTACCATTTCTTTTATCACACCTGGTGTTCTGCTCAGCCAGGGGTCTCAAACTCAAATGAAACTGGGGCCCGATGCGCATCTATTGTGGTCAAGAGGGGGCCGGCCTAGAAAACAAAAGATGGGAAATAAATCCCCAATATTGCGTATACTTAAAGGTGCCATATGTAAGAATGTGGCCATAAACGGTTACTACATTCAAATTCAAAACACCGAGGTCTTTTAGGTTACGTTTTTCTGACGTAACTGGCAACCCGTGGTCGCTCGGCAGCCGAGACGCTACTGACTGCAATGATTTGTAGACGGCGGTAGGTGGCGCCACATGACGCCAAAACGTGATTTCAAAACATAAACATGATTTGCAGTCTGCAAAAAAAAATTTTAATGCAAATATTTTGTCTGTACTGTTGTTGGTGAGTTCAGTTTGTTATATGAACATTATTCCTGAGTCTTTATTCCTGAGTATTAGGAGGATTTTATGGCCAGCTGCTTTTGATTTATTACATAATTCACCTTTAATAATACTATTTATGATGCAAAATTAATGTATTAATAATATCAAAAACACATCCTGAAGAAGAAGAAAAAGGGAGAATACTTACTTCATCAGACCGACTCTTCCTCACAGATTAACCACACACGCAAACACACACTTTGTAAGAGTTTGTGTCTTTGTGTGTGTATGTGTGTGTGTGTGTGTGTGTTGTCGGTCGCACTCTTGCTGGTCAGCAGCAGCTGGCAGATCCCAGCTGTGACTGTGGGGCTCAGCTACCTCACCTTAAATCCTTAATTTAATCTGATCCCGTGTCTGTGTGTGTGTGTGTGTGTGTGTGTACAGGTATTACTAATGTTGCGGGGACCTAAATCTGTTTACACCAGGGGCCTCAAACTCAAAATGACCTGGGGGCCTGAGAACTTCTAGTCTGGTCAGGAGGGGCGGGGTTAAGTGGAAAAAAGTCCAACAATTCTGGAAAAATTAACAATTTAGAGGATTAGAAATGAAGATTATATCTTGATAATCTATCACGCTGTTGCAACGACAAATATTGAGGATGACATTGCAACACCCTTTCAAAGTAAAAGTGTTTGTTTTGATATATAGCTCGCAAAAAAAAAACACATTTATGACACAAAATGAACGGATGGAAATAAAACATAATTAAAACATAAAATCAGCATAAAATTGTTATCAAAACACGAGATAGGCTTATACATATTTAAATGTTGAATTTAATCATTTCAAAATAAGTGTAGGGCCGCAGGACATCGCCTGGCGGGCTGCATTTGGCCCGCGGTCCGCAAGTTTGACACCATGTGACACCATGTCCCCATAATGTAAATGACTAGGATTTTAAGGTGAAGTCATGTAAGGTTAGGATTAGGATTAGGACAGTAGTGATGATAGTTAAGGTTAGAGTAAGTCTACGTGTGTGTGCGTGCGTGCGTGTGTGTTACCTCAGTCTGGACCGTGTGTGTTTGTGTGCATGCATGTGTGTGTCACATTAACAGCAGTCACAATGGCAAAAAAAAACAAAAAAAAAACACTCAATCCTTTAGGGAAATGTATTTCCTGTCAGTGCAAAAAAAAATCATATTTAATCACATGTTTATTTTCACTTAGCTTATGAATAGCGAATATCGACGTCATTGATCCCCCCCACCACCACTAGCAGGCCTCCCTGCAAAGATCATTCCCAGGCCACACATGACAGGGAAGATGGAAATATGATGCTACGACGTGAAATTATCTATTGATTTTTGTTGTTGTAGCTGTTAACACTTATGTTGTCATGGTGGTGAATCCCTGCACAGCTGCTGTGCTGTGCTGTGATGTGATGTGTTGTGATGTGATGTGGGGGAGTCGCTGAGGCGGAGAAGAAGAACACTCGTTCGAGGTCGTATCGTTTGCCATCGAGTAGATTAGACTTTGCCGCGTCTTCAGGGTCGCTGAAATGAAAACAAACGGAAGGAGGGAATCGGGTTACGTCGTCGGAAAATTGTCACTTTGCTGAGTGTTTTGGACCTTTTTAACCATTGGTTCTCAAAGTGCGGCCCGCGGGCCAATGGCGGCCCACAGAAACATTTCTGGCGGCCCCGCAATGAATTTACAGTTGATAGTTTGAATCCAGGAGCGACTAAGCTTGTTTAATGTTTATTGGGACATTACTGGATACAGACCAATAAGTGTAAACAAAAATACTGGGTATTTACCTGGTTTCTATATGGTGAATTTTAGTGTATTATTGTGTTATAAGCTGGTAATAAGCAGGGAGCTACAGCCCCCAATTACTAGCTATTTACCCAGTAAATATATGGTAACAGAAATGTTACTTGGTATTAACCTGTAATTAGAAGGTAAGAACAATGGCCAAAATACTGGGTAAATTATAAAGCGTTATTATATTAACGCTTATATTACTTAACTTATTACAAAATGGGGTTCCTAAATTGTCCCTCAGGTATCAGAACTTTGAGAACCCCTGTTTTTTAAGTCTGCTAAATCAGAGCTGCAGATTGTGGCGTTTGATTAACGCCTGCGAAGGTTTGTTTGTGTGTTTGTTTGTTTGTTTGTTTCGGCTGCAATTTTCCATCTCTTAGTCCACGAAGCTTTATAGATGGGCATCTGCCGTGAAAGAACCATTTCCTGTTCCTCTTCCCCCCCCCCCCCCCCCCCGGTGCCTTCAGGGACACCCTGCGAATCCTGGCACTGTTGTCATTATATAGAGCTCGACTTGTCATTGCAGGTGGAGCAGAGCGAAGAGGAGGAAGAGGAGGAGGAGGAGGAGGAGGAGGAGGAGGGGAATGAGAGCAGCAGCATCAAATGCATTATTATTCCATTGATGATTTACAGTGTTTGGTGTTTGTGCTGTGGATGTCTGCCCCCTGCTGGTGACGCTGGGAGAACAATCTCATATTATTTTGCTCTGATAACGCACAGGCCCTTTCTTTCTCGTCATTCATTACGCGGTCATATGCCACTTTTATGGCGCGTCATAATCTGTTGACATGAATTTTTTAAATGACATGTTGGCCGGCGGGCATTGGCAGAAAATGTAGCTAGATCTCCACCTAGTGGCGGGTCAAGCACACACATCATCATCATCATCAGCAACAATAATACAGTAACACGGCCACTTTAATTTAATCCTCTTATGTCTCTTTTTGCACCTTTTTCAGGAAGGGAAGAAGAAATTCGATAAGGAAACGGAGAAATACTACTCCACGCTGGAGAGACACCTCAGCCTGTCGTCCAAAAAGAAGGAGGCGTATCTGCAGGAGGTTTGCTCATTTCCTGTCAAACACACACACACACACATTAACTCACTCTGTTACGACACTAACTCTGGTTAATTCTTGTTGTTGTTGTCGTTCTTAGGCCGACACGCAGATCGATAAAGAGAGGCAACTCTTTTACGACACGTCCCTGGAGTACGTTTTCAAAATACAGGAAGTGCAGGAGAAGAAGAAATTTGAATTTGTCGAGCCGGTAAGAGAAGAGGCCTTTTTTCTTTTTTTGCCATATGAAAACCCATCAAAGAAGATGTCAAAATGAAAAATGCATGCATTCACACCTGTGTATGTGTATATATATATATGTATGTATATATATATATATATATGTATATATATATATCCATGCACCAGGTATACGGAAGCGCGTTGCATGCACTTTTATTTTCTGTTTTTCGTGCTAATCCCCCCGTTTTAATAAAATATATAAGTAAATCAGAAAAAAAATGACTCTGAAAAACAGAAAAAAATTTAATTGCTCCGAATAACAGAAATAATTACTCAGAAAAACAAGTAATTGTTAATTCATTTTTCAATTCAATTTTTTTTCATGCTCGGTTTTTCCGGAATACTTTTTTTCTGATTTAGTGAATTTTATTTTATTTATTTATTTATTATTATTTTTTTGACGAGGGGAAAAAATTACTCTACGGAAAACAAAACAAAAAAATAAAATGGCCATAAAATCCTGTCAAAAAGCAGTCAGTAGAGTCTCAGCTGCCGAGCAACCACGGGTTGCCAGTTACGTCAAAAAACCAAACCTAAAAGACCTCTGTGTTTTTTAATTTGAATGTAGTAACCGTTTTTGGCCACATTCTTACATATGGCACCTTTAAACATTAAATTACTTTTAAGTTGTCGGCCCAAATGAAAAAAAGTGCATATACTGTGTCGATCCATGGTTCTTAAACTGTGGTGCATGTACCAACAGTGGTACGCGAGCTTCCTCTGGTCGTACTTGGAGGAAAATCTGAAATACTGGAGCCATTTATTCATTTGTATTTTCTGGGTTTATTCCTCCCGAACACCAGGGGGCATAATGGTAAAGGTGAGGTTCCCGTCACTGATCACGCGTGTTGCTAAAAACTGTGTTTTTTATGGTTTAAAGACACTGTATGAGAAAGTTTCTCAGTATCTCCCAGTTACATGTCTGAACAAACTACCAATTAGCAATCAGTAGCGACTGAGTTGCTAATTAGCTTGTATTTTAACGTTTGGCGATAATGGTGTTACTTTGAGAGCTCAATAAAAATATAAAAAGTTTGAGAACCACTGACGCCGACTGAAAAAGTAAAATGTCAGCAGCAGCAATACTGTGGATTGCTTTAAATTCACTCGTATATGATATAGCGCAGGACAACATGCTAATTCACTCGTATATGATATAGCGTAGGATAACATGCTAATTCACTCGTATATGATATAGCGCAGGACAACATGCTAATTCACTCGTATATGATATAGCGCAGGACAACATGCTAATTCACTCGTATATGATATAGGGCAGGATAACATGCTAATCAAAGTGGCTTTGGTTTAAGAAAGTTTCTCAGTTTCTCAGAGTTTGTCGTCGGAACAAACTACCAATTAGCAATCGGTAGCGGCTGAATTGCTAATTAGCCACGACGCCGGGTTAACGTGATCGGAGTGGAGCTGAGGGGAGCGTAGAGAATGAAATAAACAACAAAGAAATGAATAATGTCTTGATATCGCTTCAGGTAGAGGAAGACGATGAGAAAGCAAATTATCCTATTAGGAATAAATCTGGTTTATTTTCACTATTGTATTTTAACATTTGGCGATAATGTTGTTACTTTGAGAGCTCAATATTTTCTATCATTTATTTTGGTATAAATAAGTTTGAGAACCACTGACGTCGACTGAAAAAGTAAAATGTCAGCAGCAGCAATACTGCGGATTGCTAAAATTCACTCGTATATGATATAGCGCAGGAAATACATGCTAATCAAAGTGGCTTTCTAAATCGCTCTTAATTATATTCAGTCCTTATGGGAAAGCTAGCGGGCAAAGTTAAATAAAATGGTTGCTGTCAAACAAAGCAAGACGGAGTGCTGATTCAAATCAAAGGTTCCGCCGCCGCCGCGCGGGAGATGTAGCGTCAATGCTAATACATTTAGCAGGGAGAAGTTACCGCTAAATGGAAATATTAAATTCTCGAGGTGTTAAATGTCTCCGGGGCGTGAGGTGAAAGCTAAGCGGCCGTTTTTTTTAAAAAGCCGCCGCTGCTTCGTTTCTACGTCCGCTGGCGGGAAACCCGAGCCAGAAATGTAAATCTGGGAGAAAATGACAAGGCTCAGCCTCGCCGGTGATGAATCTGGTCACAGATAAGATGGTTCATCCTTGAACGTGAGATGTACCGAGCGAGCCTCGTCCTCCGAAAATCAAATCAGCGGGTTGTGTGTCTGAGGGTGTGACTCGGGGGTTAGCGCCGCCTGTGTTTGTGGGATTCTGTGTACGCTACAGATGACAGAGATCAGTTTCCACAACGCGGCCTGCGCTCGCTTCTAGTGCGTTATCTGCGTTCCGCACGCTAAATAAGATCCATATCCGTGTCGGCAGCCACACAGAAGCTTCACAAACTTTCTTTTCTTTTTTCCTTATCCTTGAAATATTCAATTTATTTCACAGTATAAACAAGTGAATATAGAGTTTATTTTCCTTATCTTTTCCACTAGCGCGGCGCGCCTCGTTTCAAGCTAGCTGAGCTCATACGACGACGCACGTTGTCGTCACACTCCCGGCCACTGATTGGTCGGAGAGTGACGTCACAACATGTCCGACACAAGAATTAAGCCGAACAATTAAAAGAGTAAAAAATAGACTGAAAAATCCTAAAAACGTTGCTTAATCTCTAACAGTTAACGGCGCTAGCTTAGACCGCGCAGTGGTAAACACAGCGTTAGCTTCACATTGTACAGAAAAGGGCTGAAATTTCAATAAAATTGTGTATCCAAATACCATTTTTTGATGCAACAAACAACAATCTTAGTCATTGTAAATGTTTTTCAAAAAAATTTGAACAATTATGTCAAAATATCCATTCCCCATAATATCGCAAATCACACCACAGTCACAATTCCAGTCAAAATAATCGCAATTAGACACAAGAGAACAACAGTCTTAGTCATTTTAAATGTGTTTTTCAAAAAAATTTGAACAATAACGTCAACATTTCCATTCCCTTTGATATCACAAATCATACCACAGTCGAAATAATCGCAATTACATATTTATTCACGCCAAAATGCGCGTTCAAATACCATTTTTAGATGAAATATTGTCCTAACCTACATGTCATATTGTACAGACAGACGAAAACAACAGTCTTAGTCATTTTAAACGTGTTTTTCAAAAAGATTTGAACAGTTACGTCAAAATTTCCATTCCCTTTGATATCACAAATCATACCACAGTCGCAATTCCAGTCAAAATAATCGCAATTACATATTTATTCACGCCTAGATGTGTATTCATATACCATTTTTTGATGAAATATTGTCGTAACCTACACGTTATATTCTATAGACAGACGAAAACAACAATCTTAGTCATTTTAAATGTGTTTTTCCAAAAAAATTGAGCAATTACGTCAACATTTCCAATCCCTATAGTATCGGAAATCATACCACACTCAAAATAACCGTATTCAAAACCGTTCATCCCCAGTACAGAGAAACAAAAGGATTAATTGTGTGTGCGATTATTGTCTCTTGTTTTTTTTGTTTTTTCATGTTTTCATTGCGATCACCCTCTTGTTTCCCTGTCGCTCCGCAGCTCGTGGCCTTCCTCCAGGGTCTGTTCACCTTCTACCACGAAGGATACGAGCTGGCTCACGAGTTCGAGCCGTACAAGCAGCAGCTTCAGTTCAACCTGCAGAACGTAAGTCCCAACACACACCTCAGGGGTGGGGGTGGGGGGGGGGGGGGGGCAGAGGGGGGGTTGTGCACACAAAGGCAGCAACAACCAGCCCACGTAATCAGATTCTGCAGCTTATCATAGCCCGAGATAACAAGCGGCAGTTCTCACGAATGGATAGCTGTGTGGTTAAAAAAGAAATTCTCTGCTGCGCCGAGGATCGATATTTTGCAGAGTGTTGTTACTGTGGGCCATTTAATGCTCCTGTGTCAAAAAGTAGTTAAGAGTTTTGAGTAAAACTATGGCTGCTGACACGCCGCCCCCCCCCCCCCCCCCCCCATCTTCCATCAGGGCCAAGGGCCAAGATTTTGCTTTGACCTGAAATCTTAGGTCAATTCCCCTCTAGCTGCAGCAGGGTTTTTTTTACTGCCTCACGCTGACTTGTTTGACTCGGAGAGAAAAAAACGGTTTCATGCAGCTTTTGCAGCCGAATCCCTGTCCTAAAAATGTGGGATCATCTTTTAAATTTAATGTGTTTTGAATATTGGATGCACTGTTTGTGTTTTCCTCAGGTGCCGTTCCTCTTTTTTGCATACTTCGGCATACGTTGAGTTCCACCAAATTTCCCCCCCCGAAACTTGGTGGGAAGATGTAACAGACCAAGACGGACAAAAAAGTCGAACCCTCTGTGTTTTTTTAACACATTTTGACCATTCGCCACGAAACAGGAAGTGCTCTAAAACTTCGGCATATATTGAGTTCCACTGAATTTCCCGAAACTTGGTGGGAAGATGTAACAGACCAAGACGGACAAAAAACCATGGTAACCATGGCCTCAACTCAACAGGAAGTTGGCCATTTTGAATTTCGGTGTCCATTTTTGGCCGTTTGCATCCTACGTAAATGAGCAAACTCGTAAATAAACATGCCAATTTGTACTATCAAAGGTGAAACGTTATTTCGAAAGGTTTTGCAGATTCAAAACGGCGCGACCACGGCAACCCTCTTTGTTTTTTGACGAATTTCGACCATTCGCCACGAAAACAGGAAGTGCTCTAAAACTTCGGCATATATTGAGTTCCACTGAATTTCCCGAAACTTGGTGGGAAGATGTAACAGACCAAGACGAACAAAAATGTCGATTGTAACCATGGCCTCAGCTCAACAGGAAATCTGCCATTTAGAAATTTGGTGTCCATTTTAGTGATTTGCACCCTACGCAAATGAGCTAACTTGTCTGAGGCATTTTTGTCGTACCGACATAAAAAAACGCGATTTGTACTAGACTAGAATTTGTATTAGACACATCAAAGGTGAAAAGTTATCCAAAGGTTTTGCAGATTCAAAACGGCGCGACCACGGCAACCCTCTTTGTTTTTTGGCGAATTTCGACCATTCGCCACGAAAACAGGAAGTGCTCTAAAACCTCGGCATATATCGAGTTCTTCTGAATTTCCCGAAACTTGGTGGGAAGGGGTTATAGACCAAGACGAACAAAAAAGTCAATCGTAACCATGGCCTCAATTCAACAGGAAGTTTTGAATTTTGGCGTCCATTGTGGCGATTTGAACAACATGTAAATGACTCGTCTGAGCGCGTTTGTCGTACCGACATAAAAAAACATGTCAATTTGTACGAGACACAAGGTTTTTCGTATTAAAAATGGCGTGGCTATGGCAACCCTCAGCCGTGACAATTTGCCTTCATTTGTTGTTGTTGTTGTTGTTGTTGTTGTTGAGTAAAAAATAAAGACGTTCCCGAGTTGAAGAAGCACACATAGATGCACTACATATCATCTGTAACGCGACGCTGCTCGCTCTTTTTTTCTCCCAGACTCGGAACAACTTTGTGAGCACCAAGCAGGAAGTGGAGAAGCTGATGGAGAGGATAAGGTCTGCCGATCAGGACTATAAACCCCCGGGCCAGTGGACGATGGAGGGCTTCCTGTACGTCCAAGAGAAACGTGAGTCTTTCAAGCTCAAGCTGGGCTCGCTGCCAATTGATCCCTCACTCTCTCACCCCCCCACCCGCCCCGCCCCCCCATGCTGCTGCACTTATAAGTGCATGAGTTTACAGCCATCACCATAAACATGCCTCGAGTTCTCCCAGGCCTCCTCAGAAGAGATGCTCCGACACAGACCTCATAATTCATCCTGTTTACGGATTCACTTTGATGTGCTCTCTCAAACATGGCGGTGGGGGAGGGTGCGGGGGGGGGGGATGGGGCGATAACACAAATGGTAGACTTTTATCGGCACCAATAAACAACTTTTGATTCATCACACTTAAAATTGCAAATGGATTTTTCTCTTTTCTTGTTTGTTTGTTGTTGTTTTTTTGCCTGTCCTCCTTCAGGTCCTCTGGGCTGCACATGGATACGTCACTACTGCACGTACGAGAAGAGCAGCAGGACTTTCACCATGAGCCACACGGAGAGCAAGTCGACCGGGAAACAGGTAGTTTGTTTTGGATTTGTGGTCATTTCTGAAGGGTTTAATGTGCATGAAAACTCCTGAAACTTTGCATGGATATGTGGCCTACAATAAATGAGCGAACTCGTCCAAGCGCGTTTGTCGCACCGACATAAGAAATGCGACAATTTGTACTAGACGCATCAAAGGTGAAAAGTTATCGAAAGGTTTTGCAGATTCAAAATGGCGCGACCACGGCAACCCTCTTTGTTTTTTGGAGAATTTCGACCATTTGCCACGAAAACAGGAAGTGCTCTAAAACTTCGGCATATATTGAGTTCCTCTGAATTTCCCGAAACTTGGTGGCAAGGTGTTACAGACCAAGACGAACAAAAAAGTCGACCGTAACCATGGCCTCAACTCAACAGGAAGTTTGGAATGTTGGCGTCCATTTTGGCGATATGTAGCCTACGTAAATCAGCAAACTCGCCCGAGTGCGTTTGTCGTACCGACATAAAAAAAAAGGTGACAATTTGTACTCGACACATCAAAGGTGAAAAGTTATCGTAAGGTTTTATAGACTAAGACAAACAAAAAAGTCGACAGTAACCATGGCCTCAACTCAACAGAAAGTTGGCCATTTTGAATTTTGCTGTCCATTTTGAAGATTTGCACTACGTAAATGAGCAAACTTGTCCCAGCGCGTTTGTCGTACCAACATACAAAACACGCCAATTGGTACTAGACACAGGTGAAAAGTTATTGAAAGGTTTGCAGATTTGCAGATTCAAAACGGCACAACCAAGACAACCCTTTGCGTTTAAGCCGATTTTGACCATTGGCCACGGAACAGGAAGTGTCCTAAAACTTCGGCATTAATTGAGTTCCACCGAATTTCTCGAAACTTGGTGGGAAGATGTTATAGACCAAAGGGAACAAAAAAGTCGACCGTAACCATGGCCTCAACTCGACAGTGAGTCGGCAATGATGAATTTTGGCGTCCATTTTGGGGATTTGCACCCGACTTAAACTGGGTTAGGGTTAGGGTAGACACAAATGGTTCAGAGATAACAAAATGCCACACTCAAGGGAGGGAAAAATGTGTTAAATTTATGTTTAGATTTCTATCAACATTTGTATTGCAGAGATCAGAGTCCATTGATGTTGTCTGTTGTTATTTCAGAACGGTCTGGTCCTCAGTCCGCCCGAGATGTTCAAACTCAAGTCCTGCGTCCGGAGGAAAACGGATTCCATCGACAAGCGTTTCTGCTTCGACGTTGAAGTCGTGGAGAGGTCTGTGACTTTCTCAATGTTTAATCACCGATGACGACATACACACAAAACCTGATATTAAAATGTTGTTTTCTTCTTTTTCGTCTAATAATGTCTGGCAGGCTGTGTGTACACTGAACGATGTAATCCTAACCCCCCCATAGTTTGAGGTTCTTCTTCCTTATTCTCAGACTCAGACTTTCTATTAATAGTCAGGACGGCGGAAACACTTAATATAAATGATTCAGTATCCAAAATCAGAAAGAGTGCTTTGTTGCCTTTGATCTTGATATATTGTACAATATAATGATATAATATGCTGGGAAAATTGTGCGATTTCTTACAGTAAATGCGTCATTTTCGCTTTAAATGACTGTATAGTGATCAGATTTGAGAATGCATTTATTTATTTTTAGTTTATGGAGGAAACACTTAATATAAATTATTCAAAGTGCTTTGTTGCCTTTGAACTTGATATATTGCACAATATATCAATATAATAAGCAAACAGCTGGAAAAATTGTGCAATTTCTTACATTTTAGCTTTTAATTACTGTAAAAGCAGATTTGAGAATACATGTATTTCTTTTAAAGATTAATGAAGGGTTTGTTGGATATTTTTTTTTATCAATTTGATGCATTTTTGTGTTCTAATGGCGATGAACCCAGACTATGATGGGAGTCCTGCTGCGTCTGAACATGCCAGAGCTGTTCAGGTTTGATTAACCTCTTCAAAGACTTTTTACCAGAGTTCCATGTTTTCAATCCTCCCGCATGTTCCTTCTCGATGTTGTTGTCAAGTCTCCTTTCCTTTTCCCCTCGGTTTGTTTGTACTGTACATGCACAGCGTTGATAATGTTCTCCTCTCCCCGTCTTTTCTCTCTCTCTCTGTGTCCGTGTGAATGTAGAAATGACATCTGTCGTGGAACTCTTTTCAGACCACTGCGATTTTACTGTAAAGTCCGGTACGTGAACGACCCGGCGCTGGAACGCTGCATGTGCTGCATGTTCTTCTGCTAACTGCTATCGTTTTACACACACACACACACACACACACCAAATCATCTGTTTTTACGTTGAAATGCTGATGTTTTTCTGACCACGTTCACAAAATCAGTTCCCACGTGTTCAATTATGGGATTGAGACGAGACTCGATCATACTCGTATGTTAGCGTTGTACGTTTTTTGCTAACCACAGTCAATAAGATTATGTGTTAGCCACTTTCGGCACATTTGATTTGATTTGATTTGATTTGATTTGATTTGATTTGATTTGATTTGATTTGATTTGATTTGATTTGATTTGATTAGTGTTTCCACACCTGGGAAATTCACCCGTTACAGCAGCAGCAGCTAAAAAAAAAGAAAAAGAACAGAGGCAGACAGTGACAAAATTACAAAATTAGCAATTAGCATAAAATTAGCAAGAAGATAGAATACATATAAAAGTATCAAAATAACAGCCTTGTTGGTATTAATATAAATATATGAATTATAAAGTGACCACCTAAGCCTCAAAATGGTGTAACATTCATAGAATTGTTGGGAAAAACACATGCTTTTACGTCTAAAACTAGCAGATCTATTTATGCTAACTTAAGTTTAACTTGAAAGAGAACAGTCGTGTATCACAGATTTATCAGGACCAAAGTTTGTCACGGGCAAAAACAAATGGAATTTATTTCATTTACAAAATAAATCAACTGGTTTTGAACATGAACGTTTTGAATTAACCGTAAAAAATAATTATAAATAATTGTATATTCTATAAATCTGAACTCACACTGTGTGTTTTTCTGGGGATTTAAAAAGTCTTAAAAAGTCTTGAATCCAATAATTTGAATTTAAGGCCTTAAAATGTCTTAAATTCTCCTAAAATCTCATAAAAGGTCTTAAATACAATTTTGAAAGGTCTTAAACAGTTATTAACGTTATTAACTTTTATTTAAAATATGCATAAACTTCAGTCTCGCTTTGAAATGTTTTCTATTTTTGAGCATAGCTAATCCTTATGCTAGGCTAGCATAACTACAACGCGGAACTAAAGTAGGTCACCTGTGCTGCCCGGTGAGAATTTATCGAACACCACTAGCTAGCGTGCTGTGCGCGCGCCGCGCGGTGTGTTACAGCTTAGCATAGCATCGTAGAAAACTTAATGAAAGTCCACAGCTAAGCCGGATTTCAACAATTTGTGGCTCCAATTTTCCTTCATGGCTTTTGTACTTTTTCCCAGTATGGATGTGAAATGGGTCTTAAATTGTATTCATTATGGTCTTAAAAAAGTCTTTAAAATCTTACATTTGACTTGTTGAAACCTGCTGAGACCCTGATTTAGTAAAAAAAACAAAAAAAAACACTCAAATCAATGAATTGATGATTAGAAATAGTCGATCTGAGTCTGCAGTCACTCAAAAAAAATAGATTTACGTTGTTCTGAGTCTCGATTGATCGCGCCTTGCGTTCTACGCGGAAGATTGATAACTGCTGAGTATTTAATGTTTTACCGGACAGTGGGATTTAAGGGATTTAACCCAGAGATCAGACTCCTTCTTTGAGAGGCTGCCTCGTGATTATCAGTGACTGAGCTCATGGCTCATGAAAGCTTTGACCGGAGCTCATTTACTGTGGTGTTTACTTCAGACCGTGACCTCACCTCATTACTGCGGGGGGCGACGGTTGCGTCGCGCCAGCACGGGCCACCAGGTGTGTGAGTGTGTGTGTGTGTCGTTAATCATAAAACGGCGTTTGTTCCAACCTCAAGGACAACGTGGGCCGAATTCACCTGAGGGTCAAAGTTCACCAGTTTCATCCTGGAGCTCTTTCCTTCAACTAAACCCAAAACCCAAAAAAAGTTATTTAGTGATATTTGTCACAGAAGTTGTGTTTTTACGATGGCTCTGTTCCACCAAATGTCCCCAGTAAACGCCCCGCGACGCTCATGCATGCATGCATAACATCAGGAGCCCCCCCGGAGCTAGCTCACATAAATGGAATGCGGTCATTACCTTTGCCAAGGAGAGGCTGCCATTTTGTCTGTTTATGTCTGTTTGATAGGACTTGCTATCAGAAAAGAGAGGAAAAAGTTGTGGAGGGTGTGAGATGTGACCCAAGGAAGAGGTCACTGAACTTCTTTCAGTCGCTAAATGAACCAGACTCCACTGTTAAATATCGAGATTTTAGACATTTCTCTGGTAATTGTTGGAGATTAACTCACATTTTTAGGGATTGTTAAGTCTTTATAACTGATCTACAATTCGGCTTTGTTCGGCTTTGATTCTTGTGTCGGACGCCTCTTTCTGCGACGGTACTAGCATAGTACTAGCATAGCGTAGGTACTATGCTAGTGGAAACGCAACTTAACCGTGCCCAGTTGAGACTAGTGACTTGTAAAGCAGTTGTTTTCAGTGTAACTGAATCATTGGAATAAGTTCATTAAAACTATTTGTTCAGTTCTTCTAAATAAACCGGAATCCACTGTTAAATATTGAGAATTTAGACATTTCTCTGGTAATTGTTGGAGATTATGCCACGTTTTTAAGGATTGTTAAGTCTTTTTAACTGATCTACAATTCGGCTTAGTTCGGCTTTGATTCTTGTATTGGACGTCTCGTTCTGCGACGGTACTAGCATAGTACTAGCATAGCATAGGTACTATGCTAGTGGAAACGCAACTTAACCGTGCTGAGTTGAGATTAACCCACATTTTTATGGATTGTAAAGTCTTTATAACTGATCTACAGTTCGGCTTTGATTCTTGTGTCAGACGTCTCTTCCTGTGACGGCACTAGCATAGTACTAGCATAGCTATGCTAGCTATATGTCTGGATTTATGGGGTTTGATCCAGACTTTGACTCTTTGAAATGCAGTTTATCATCCCGTCCCTCTCTCTAAACGTTTTTTTTTTTAACTCCTTCCTATCTCGTAAACGTGTGTATGTATATATATATATATATATATATATATATATATATATATATATATATGTAAATATATATATATATATATGTAAATATATATACGTACATATATAATTTTTTTGAGGGAATGAGAAAGTATTATAGTATAATACTAAACTAATTATACTATATCATAATTAAGAAAACCATGGTTAATTAGGAAATATATATATATATATATATATATGTATATCAAGACGGATGAAAGAATACCAATAAAAAAAGCATGAATGTGTATACAATAAAACATAATATGTACATAATAAGAGTCGACATTGATTGTAGTGTGTCAGAAATGAACTATTCTGAATTATTTCCATATATTTGGGCATCCTAAATACCGTCAAATTAACTATTTGAGTGTCTCTCCCGCATGGCAAAATGTTCTTTTCTATATAATCTGGTTTAAACACATTAATTGTAACACATGCAGCCTCCATGCTCATACTAACGATCACTGGTGGTGGTGGTGTTGTTTTGATGTTGTTTGTTTACCAGTATCATTAGACCGTTAGGTCCACTTCGAGCTACTAGTATCTAGAACAAATGTGACGGTGTGAGTGCATGCTGGGTGTGCAAAAAGAAAATGAATGTCACTTTGCAGATATCGGCTTTTTAATTGGGTGTGGACTGATGCGCGCAGCACAGAGCCAAACAAGGGCACGCAGTCGTAGTTTGATGTCGAGGAATCTGCACGCGAGCTATTTTAGTCGCACTCTAGTCCTTTTATAGCGGTCTCAGGCCCTGGCGTAAACAAGGGTCCGTCCGGGGGCCCCCACGAGATCCGATTTGAAACCTCTGAAATCTTTTTTTTCCAGGCACGGCATCATGACGCTGCAGGCGCTGTCGGAGCCCAACAGGAGGCTGTGGCTGGAGGCCATGGACGGCAAAGAGCCGGTGAGGACAGAGGCGATTCTAGAGTCTGCAGGGGCCCCTAAGCAAAAATTCCCCAGGGGGGCCCTTCCTTCCGACCAGTGTTCACCACCATTATGTTACAAATAGTAAACAGGCAAGGCAGGCAACTGCTTGGGGCCTCCGAGCTGATAGGGGGCCCCCCGACATTCGGAGCCTGAGGGCTGTTTTTATTGTTAACACTGTAAAACCCACATTATAAAACAAAATAAATATATAGAACAATAAAATACTGTAAATAACTGAAAATAAACTGAGTAAAAAAAGATATGCATTACACTGTAAATAATGTAACGTAAATAACAACGTGGGGCCCCTTTAGGGGGGGTTTCCTACTGAGAGGTCATTGCAAATCGCCCATTGTTTTTTAAGGGGGGACTGGGATACGGCTGGTCACTGCACATTTCAGTAAAAAACAGCCCTCAGGCTCCTAGTGTCGGGGGGGGGGGCCCCCTATCAGCTCGGGGGGCCCCCAAGCAGTTGCCTGCCTTGCTTGTTCACAAGCTGCGCCCCTGGGTGAGGAACCCTGTCTTGGAACATTTGATTTAGCTGTAGCTGCTGTTTTACAACACACACACACACTACAGCTGATCTATTTGTCACTATTTGGTGCCCCCTTGTGGTGACTCCAGTGTGTTTCAAGAAACAATGAATGACCTCACTGTGAGCTAATAATAGAACAGCGTCGGAGCTCTGGGAAGATAAATAAATAGTCGTGGGTTTTCATATTCCAGGAATTTTTCCTCGATGATGATGATGATGATGATGATGATTTTCTCTTTCTAGATTTACAACCTGCCCGCCATATTGAGCAAAAGAGAAGAGAGTAAGTGTCAATTTTTTTATTTTCTCAGTTTCATTCCAGTGAAATAAAACACACAAACACACACACACACATCACATGTTTTTTCTTGCCGTGTCTCTCATTAACACAATTACTCGACACAACACCCACTCGGCTGACACAACACTATCTCGTTATGAGGAGCACGAGCAGAGGGAAGATTATTACTTATTACTGCGTTTAACCCTCACCCTGACTGTTGTGTTGTTGACACGTCGGTTCTTCCTCTTCCTGTTGTTGTCTGTTTGTCTGTTGTGTTGCTGCAGCGTTCCTTAACGAGACGGGATTCAACTTTGTGAGGCGATGCGTTGACCTGGTGGAGACGAGAAGTGAGGCTCCCCCCCCCCCCCCCCCCCGCTTTTACTTTTTCAATCTTCCGGCTCATGCACATGTTCTTTATTCTTATTGTTATTGTTGTTGTTGTTGTCGTCCTGCAGGTATAAATACGATGGGGTTGTACAGGATTGGAGGAGTCAACTCCAAAGTCCAGAGGCTGATGACCACAGTCTTCTGTGAGTATCCTTCGTTTTACTGGAGAAAACATGGAGCCAGACGAGAGCTATGTACATGTATGAGATGTGGATTATAGCTTAATTAAAGACTGATTGAGTGACATAATTACAGATTGCTGAATAAACTGTGATAATATTCATCAAACCCTTATATCACTGGTGTCAAACCGGTGGCCCGCGGTTAATATCACATGTTTGAAGACAATTTAAGACTAATTATAGTAATATTTAGACATTTGGTTCTAATTATCACAGTATTAAATGTGTTATATATATAAATACATAAATATGAATATATATATATGTGTACATAAATGTGTATATATGTAAATACATATATATGTGTGTGTATATATATATATACATGTTTATATATGTATATGTACACATATACTGTATGTATATATATACAAATATACAGTATATATACATATATATGTGTATATATTTATGTACATACATATATATACAGTACATATATATCTATATACACATATATATACATGTGTGTGTATATATATATGTATATATATATACATATATATGGTATTACTTTATATTAAGAAACACATATCCACCATTAACATGTATAAGTAGCACACAAGCCCTTTATTAGTAATTATCAATGTATGTATTTACACCTTATTCTACCGCTATATATATATATATATTTATATTTATATTGATATATATATATACGTGTATATGCACGTATATATATATATATATACATATGTATGTGTATATACGTTTATATATATATATGTGTATATACGCGCATATATATGTATACAGTATATACACATATATATGTAAGTATATATATATACGTATATACACATATATGTTTATATATATATATACATATATATATATATATGTAAAAGCCTGTTTTGGTATATACATATATATATATATATATATATATAAATATGTGTAAAAGCCAGTTTTGGTGTTTTAATTACAGTTGTCGGTGTTATTATTGACTTAATTTTAGATTTATTTCATTATACTGAAGTACACGTCGTCGTTCCATATCAAAAACGAGGACTTTCATTTTGAAATTCTGCGAAACATCACTGTGAATGTCATCAGCGCGACCTCACGAGTGTTTGCAACCCTGCGTTATGTGATGACTACGTAGTTGGGCGCGTCAGCAACAGCAGCAGCAACAACAGAGTCTTTATGAAGACAACACATTATTTTGAGTCTGCACCGCTGAGCCGTGACAGATCAGTGACAAATTCACGTCACGACTGTGTTCAATATTTCATAATATTCTTAAATGATGTGTAAAAAAAACTCTCTGGGAGAAACCATTCCTCTCAGCAAACCCTCCTGTGTGACACTGTAGACCAGAGTGAGTAAAGAGGTCCTCCTTGTGGCGTGACCCTGTAACTGCGTCCTGCGTGGCCTTGTGTTGTTTGTGCTATCACCATGGTAGTTTAGCCCCGACGTCTACACGTTTGCATACGGTTAAAAATGTGGGTGTGTGAATAATTTGGATTACATGTGTGTGTGTATGTTGATGTTGAACTCATCACACACATCGACCCCGGTGCATTTATGTTTATATTTATACTTATATTGAGCGTGTTTACACCGAGCGAGCAAACCGCTGCGTGCTTAAGCAGCGGGTCGTGTCAGGTCATCCTGGTTCTGTCTGCAGCTTAACTGTTGCAGCGATTGTGAAAACAAATGTGTTTTGTTTTTTTTGTTTTTTTCGTCGACAGCATCCAGAGCACCTGTGGACACGGACCTGGATCCAGAGACGTGGGACAACAAAACCATCACCAGCGGCCTGAAGAATTACTTCAGGTCAGCTCGCCCCTGCCAGCAGCCGTCACAAATCATCATTATCGCCATAATGTCCCTTTGAAAAACCTCCTCGGTGTTAGTCACGTATTCAGCGGGCTGCCACTGACTCACACACACACACACACACACACACAAAGGAGCCGTGAAAATATCAGGGAAATAAATGATAACCATTCTCTTCACTCTGCAGGTGCCTCTCCGAGCCTCTAATGACCTTTAGGCTCCACAAAGACTTCATCATGGCTGCCAGTAAGTCACGAAAAGTCGCTAATATTGTGTATATATATATAAAAGGCGATGCATCATTTCCTCCCCTGTTTGCTTTCATTAGACACATCGATATTGAATCAGACAGACGCAAAAATAATGTTTTTTTTAATGTGAATGTGAACTGTTTTTGTGTCATAATTTAAATTTCATTTCACATGCTAACGGCGTCAATGCTAAAGCACGTTAACGTATGACGCGATTCCGTGGCGACTGACCTGGAAAAAGACACGCGTGATGTCATGTTTACGTGCCGCTGCACCGTTTACCAGCTAGCTCCTTTAGCTGCGTTAGCTTCTTTAGCGTTGTTAGTTGCGAAGCAGCTCTTACAAGTTTCCCTCCAATATTAAGCTGCGTCAGGTCCTTGAATTTGAGGGAATTGGTCCTGGAAAGTCTTGGAAAAGACCTTGAAGTTCATGTCAACCAAGGTGTGGGAAACCTGAGAAACAAAATAAGGCAATAAGTCGTCACTTCATTTGAGTAGAAATTGGATTTAATGTGAGGGCTGGAAATGCTTTGGCTAGTGCTGGGCACGTTAACGCGTTAATGGCGTCGATGCTAACACACGTTAACGTATGACGCGATTCCATGGCGACTGACCTGGAAAAAGACGCGAGTGACGTCATGTTTACGCGCCGCCGCACCGTTTACCAGTTAGCTCTGTTAGCTGCGTTAACTCCTTTAGCGCCGTTAGTTGCAAAACAGCTCTTCCAAGTTTCCCTCCCATCTTAAGCTGCGTCAGGTCCTTGAATTTGATGGAATTGGTCCTGGAAAGTCTTTGAAAAGACCTTGGATTTCATGTCAGCTAAGGTTTGGGAAACCTGAGTAGGCTAACAAAATAAGGCAATAAGTAGTCACTTCATTTGAGAAGAACTTGGGATTTAATGTGAGTGCTGGAAATGTTTTGGCTAGTGCTGGGCACGTTAACGCGCTAATGGCGTCAATGCTAACGCACGTTAACATATGTCATGTTTCCATGGCGACTGACTGGAAAGAGATGCGTGTGATGTCATGTTTATGTGCCACGGCACCGTTTACCAGTTAGCTCTATTAGCTGCATTAGCTCCTTTAGCGCCGTTAGTTACAAAGCAGCTCTTACAAGTTTCCCTCCAATCTTAAGCTGCGTCAGGTCCTTGAATTTGAGTAACAAAATAAGGCAATAAGTCGTCACTTCATTTGAGTAGAAATTGGATTTAATGTGAGGGCTGGAAATGTTTTTGGCTAGTGCTGGGCACGTTGGGCGCGTTTCCACGATAGTTTACCAGTTAGCTTTAGCTCCTTTTGCGCCAGTTAGCTCCGTTAGCTGCATTAGCTCCTTTAGGGCCGTTAGCGTGCGGTCTGTTTATAAAAGTCACATAAACATGACGTCACGCGCGTCTTTTTCCGGTCAGTCGGTATGGATGGCATGAGTTAACGTGCGTTAACGTGCGTTGACGCCGCTATCCGCCATTAGCGCGTTAATGTGCCAGCACTAATTTTCAATTCAACTCTTTTCCAACTGAGGAAATCACCACTTCTCTCTCGTGTTAAATGTGCTTCTTTCTACGCTGGCGTGTTAATAGAATTCTTATTAACTCATTCATAATTTTATTCAATCATCTCAGAGTCAGACGACCAGAACTACAGGGTGTGCGCCGTCCACGCTCTGGTTCACAAGCTGCCGGAGAGGAACAAGGAAATGCTGGAGCTGCTCGTAAAACACCTCGTCACGTATGTGTCAAAAATGACTCATTTTTATCACATCGTCTTCGTTGTCGTTGTCGCGTTTTCAGTATCTAACGCCCGTGTATCCTCTGTGTCTCTGCAGCGTCTCGGCGCAGAACCAACAGAACCTGATGACCGTGTCCAACCTGGGCGTCATCTTCGGACCCACGCTGATGCGATCGCAGGAGGAGACGGTGGCGGCCATGTTGAACATCAAGTTCCAGAACATCGTGGTGGAGATACTCATTGAAAACTTTAATAAGGTACAGAAAGTCACACAAAAGTACCGACAACGGAGATTCAGTGACCGCTTTATTAGGTACAAGCTCATTGACCTGTTTGTTGGCGACAATTTTTAACGAACTTTGATGCCAGACAAAAGTTTGGGGTCACTTTGAAATGTCCTTATTTTTTGAAAGAAAAGCACTTTTTTCAATGAATATAACATTAAATGAATCATAAATAGTGGTATATAATGGTTACCCTCAAAGGGCCAGATGTAACTGTCATACAGAATAAATGGAACTAAATGTAACCAAATATAATGTAAAATAAAGGGAACTACGCCGTAACATATTGCTAAATAACTTTCTGTATTTATTTCTTATTCAAGTTACAAATATGATGCATTATAGATGAACCCGATCCGCAATGGTGATGCCGTCAAATTTCCGGGTAACGCGATAGCCATGCATTATGGGAAATGTAGTTTATGGTCAACGCACGCCTTCAAGCGGCACAGACCTATTTTAACACAGATTTTTAAGACAAATGAATCACTCGCGGGGCCACATAAAATGACGTGGCGGGCCACATCTGGCCCCCGTGCCTCGAGTTTGACATACGTGCTCTATACATTGTTAATGACTATTCTAGCTGCAAACGTCTGGTTTTTGATGTCTTTTAATGGAAAACACACAAAAAAATTGTATTGGTGACCTTAAAAACTTTGGAACGGTTTGGTACGTCCACTAGAGGGCAGCACAGAGCTGAGAGATTCTGACCACAACTGACCCAGTGACTGCAGAGGAAGCTGTGGTCAGGGGAGGCAAAAGTGTGGCCACGGTGTTGTTGTTTTTGTTGTTTTCATTACTTTATTCTTTAAAATCAAGTTAATCTGATCCATTGACATCATTTTTAAAAAAGTAGTTAGTTTATAAAACCTTGTACCAAATGTGGTTGCTATTGGAGACTCTCTCTGTGTGTCTTTACCTGCTGCTGCTGCTATCAGAGCAGGCCAACCTCAGCCTCATAACCCGTGTTATCGACCAGACTTTATTTGTCACATGTAATCAAATGATGGCTCGTGTTCAGGACAAAAGGTCACGGCCGGACGGATGCAGCAGAAACAGCCACAGATGCTTCTTTACGGCGAGATGTGGAAACTGTGAAAAGGAAATAGTTGTTTTTGCAGTGATGTATGGGTTTTGCAACTGTAATAATATGCTGCATATATGGGTCTGTCATCCCCAGATCTTCCGCCAGCCTCCGGATCCAAACGTGCCCGTCCCGCCGCCGCTGAGCCGCCCTGGCTCTCGCAGGAGCCGGGCCATCTGTGTGTCCGCGGGGCCCAGGAAGCCCCGCAGCCTTTACACTCCGACGCTGTGTTTGGCAGATGCAGAAAGTGAGTACCGACCGGAGAGCGCAGCACGTTCACTGCAGCCAAATCCAATCGTGGCCTTTGATATTTTTGTCAAGACATCTGCACACGGTTTCTGCAAAAGGTTCACCTCCTACGGGCTCGACTTTGTGGGAAAACTAAACAATTACGATCGCTTTAAATGACTTTCAAACAAATAGGATGTCATTTCGGCCACTAGGGGGCCTCTCAGACAGTATTTGAATTTGAAAAATCACCCTAAATAAACATTGGTCCATTGAAAGTTAGGTTGATATTTAGATAAATGTCTCCCAACGGCGATGTGTCTTTTTTGTGTGACGACGCGAACGACTGTTTCATGCCTCTCTCTCCGCTGTTGACGCGAGATTCCGTGCAGAACAATTTCAAAAATTCATTAAGATTTTTCCTTAAGAGGTTTGCAAATATTTTCAACAGATCCTTGTTCAGGGCAATGCCGAATATTATGATGGTAAATTTCTAATTATTCCGAGATACTTTTTGTTTTCGAGAAGAAAGTCAGCTCACTGTCAAAGTGCATCAGGGCAAATGGATCATTTCCTGAATTTCAAAAATTCATTAAAATTATTCCTTAAGAGGTTTGCAAATATTTTCAATGGATCATTGTTCAGGGCGATGCCGACTATTATGATGGTAAATTTCAAGTCATTCTGAGATTTTTTTTTTTTTTTTTCTCACTTAATTTTAATAGAAATTTGGATTTAAAGAGTGCTGGAAATGTTTTGGCTGATATAAAACTCTCAACATTGTCTTGATATTTTGAATGCAAAAAGATTACATATCATATCTTTAAGTCATCAGTGAACCTAAATGGCAGGTTTTAATGAGGGCTTTGCATTTGTCTCCTCTGGTCCCTGCATAGGCGACGCTGTCAGCAGCAGTGCGAGCAGCACCCCCAGGGGCAGCATGGAGTCTCTGTCCTCGCACTCCTCGGAACAAAACGCCTCCTCCAAAACAGCCTCGTCCGCTCAGGCCACCAAGGACGCGTCGCTGCTGGACCTGCGTCGGACGCCGTCGAAGCTCTCCAACGGCCCCGGGAGCAGCTCGGCGTGCGTCAGCAGCCCGGAGTCCAGCTCTAGGGAGGACGCCGGTCGCACGGATGGAGAGTCGGAGGACGCGCTCAGCCTCTCGTCGGTCAGCACCGCGCCCAGGCTTTCTCCTGCGCCCAAGAAAGCCCCACACATCCGTACTGACATCAGGCCAGAGCAGATGAACCGCTCATCGGCTCCCTCTCTGAAATCACTGCTTAATTCTGAAGGTATTGTACATTTATGAAGTGGAAACACTGGATAAATTTCACAGGTTACAAGCCATTTCCGTTGTGTTTAAGCGCTCTCACGATTTACCGTTTTACCGTTTTTTCTGTCATTTTACTAGCGGAAAGAAGTTATTGCCTGCTTCGTCTCCCTCCAGGCCACAGGAGCTGTTCCGGATCCGTCCAGAGTCTGTCGTCGATGGAGGCCAAAGACGGCTCGAGGCCGGCCGAACACCCGGAGCTGCCGCCCAAACGAGTGACGCGCCGCAAGCTGGAAACCTCGGCTACCAACGGCTACCAAAGACCTGGATCAGTGTAAGGATTTTATTTTTTTTAAAAAGGGGCGCGGTCAAATTATTGCTTATTTGACGTCATACATTACGATTTGTAGTATTTGTATTCGTATTAGTATGAGTAACTGTCCTGTGGAGGATAAAGTAGTAGAAAATGGATGCATGTAGGTTGAAAATAGTCATTTACTGACTGTTTTTACACCTTAGGAATGACAATTGATTAGGAGTAGTTATCACTCAAGCATAAATATCTCTTTCTGTTGATGGATGGATGGATATGATGGATATTGTTTTTTTTGGAAAGAAGTTGAATCAAGAAATTAATCAAGCATAACATTCAGCCACAAAAACATATTTTAAGAAATAATAATGTGCTTTACTGTTTTTTTTTCTGTGGGGAGTTTTAAAACAGTAAATTTGAAAATTCAAGGACAAAAATAATAACTAGGACCACTGTCATGAAAGGGCCGAAATTTCATGGAGTTCTGTTTGTGTTAAAGCTTTCAAAAAGTGGAAATGTAAAGTACTTTTCCTGTCATTTTAACGTCAATTTTGCCGTAGAGAAAATCCTTTTTTATAACTTTCAATCATTAACTTGTCTGGAACATATGGACCGAGTTTGACGCGGCTAGCTTGAACATGCTAGGACGAGTTTGTAAGCCATTTCTGTTTTTCTGTCCAAAATGGCCGACTTCTTGGTGGGCGGAGCTAACTGAAGCACATTAGAAATTTGTTTGGAATCGTGAGCGCAACGAGTGTACCAAGTTTGTTTAAAATCGGAAAACAACTATGTGCGACTTTAGCCAAAAAAATTAGCATTTAACGCAATTTTGGCCACTTTCTCCCGTGACGCCTCCCTGCCCCCACTTATTATTTAATATTTTGGCATTAAAAATATAATTTTGGTTTAAAGAGCTTCTAAAAACAGATTACAGAAACATAAATATTAATTTTGATAATTACCAATGTTTATTTCGGGCAGCTGTGGCACAAACCTTACATTAGCACTCTCTCTGTAGCGCTCTCTCTCTGAGATTTTCCAGCCTCCTCCTCCTCCTCTGTGTGTTTTTATGAGCGCTGGACATTAAGAGGTCTCCTCCACCATCACAGGACTATGTGCGAGGAGATTTACGTCTCCTCCTCTGTGGTGGGAGAGCTGCCTTTAATTATGCTCTGCCTGCTCCAGGGGTTGACGTGACCCAGCAGCAGCAGCAGCAGTCTGCGCTCATTCTCCCGGGACAAATAGATTGTTTGACTTGTCATGTCTGAGGAGCCAAGTCACATGCTTTCCCCATCCATGTAGTTGCCCTTGTATAGCACCCACACTCGCCCCGCCCGCCCGCCCGCCCTGCCCAAGGTCCCGACGTCCTCCGAGGTCGTTGTTGTTGTTGTCCACCCGGAGGAAGGAAACCTCCCTCACACTGTGTCGTCACGCCTTTCACCGTGTTTTGAACAATGACAAATAACGCTAGTGAGGTCACGAGAAAGTGAACCGACTTGTTTTTCGGTCACGGAAAAAAAGGTCAGATTGATTTGGATGATTTTTATAGAAGGAAAAGTAGAAAAACATCCCTACTTTTTTTATCCTCTGGTCACAGGACATGTTTTCTTCTTCTTCTTGTTGCAGGGTTGCAGCCAGAGCACAGCTGTTTGAAAACACCTCACAGGCTAATCCAGTTGGAAGGTACTGTAAACCCTAACCCCCCCCCGAATTAATCCCGCTCTCATCTCTCCAAATCTGCCATGGACACGACTTGTTTTTGTCCTCGCAGAGACGCCAAGGCGATGTATTCCTGTGAGGCGGAGCACAGCCACGAGCTCAGCTTCCCACAGGGGGCGCACTTCACAAACGGTGAGCAAACGACGTCGGCGCAGCACACATTTACAGCTTCAACCCTTTAACACCGAGCGCATCACAGACGACAAGTTCACGCAAGCGCACTTTGCGTTACCGTAATTACGCGATCGAGCATATTGCAGACCACGACACGTTCGTGCAAGCGCACTTTGCATTACCGTAATTACGTAACCCGTCGTATCACAGACCACGACGCGTTAGCGCACTTTGCGTTACCATAATTACGCAACCGCGCATATTACAGAGGATGGCACGTTATCATAATTACGTAACCCAGCGTATTGCAGACCACAACGCGTTCGTGCAAGCGCACTTTGCGTTACCGTAATTACGTGGCCGAGGATATCGCACACTACGACGTGTTCACGCAAGCGCACTTTACGTTATCATAATTAAGCAACCGAGCATAGCACAGACCACTACACGTTTGTGCACTTTGCGTTACCGTAATTGCGCACTTTGCGTTACCGTAATTACGCAACCGAGGATATCGCAGATCACGACACCTTCGCGCAAGCGCACTTTGCGTTAGCGTAATTACGTGACCGAGGATATCGCACACAACTACGTGGTCACGCAAGCGCACTTTACGTTATCATAATTAAGCGACAGGGTATATCACAGACCACGACACGTTTGCAAACTTTGCCTTACCGTAATTACGTAACCAAGGATATCGTAGACCACGACACCTTCACGCAAGCGCACTTTGCCTTACCGTAATTACATGACCACAACGCGTATACGCAAGCGCACTTTACGTTACCGTAATTACGTGACCGAGCGTATCGCAGACCACGACACCTTCGTGCAAGCGTTACTGTAATTACACGACCACTACGTGTTCACGCAAGCGCACTTTACGTTATCATAATTAAGCGGCCGAGCATATCACAGACCACTACACGTTTGCGCACTTTGCGTTACCGTAATTACGCAACCAAGGATATCGCAGACCATGACACCTTCGCGCAAGCGCACTTTGCCTTACCGTAATTACACGACCACAACGCGTTCGCGCAAGCGCAGTTTGCGTTACCGTAAACATTTGTGTTGGTTATTACGGTAATTTCCGTAAATTACCGTAATAACCACACCAAACATGAATCAGCGTCTTTGTCGCCAGAATGGGGGAAAAAGTGGGAAAAATGCCTGTAGATAATTTCAACTAATGTTTTTACGTGCAAAATCAGGTGTTTTTAAATGAATATTTTTGTTTTTCTTCATTTCAAATTGTTAATTCACTATTTTAACATGCAGTAAATTGTGAATAACTGCCAGATATTGGAAGTTATTGTGGAAAAAGGAAATTTTTAAGACTTCGGTGTTAACGGGTTAACAGTGGACACTTCGGCTGTCTGTCATTTACTGGCAGGACACGGCAAACTCTTGATTCCCAGTATCTTTGTGGATTCATAAAATATTTCTGACACCCCCATCATATGTCTTTCTGAGAAACCCAAACAGCAGTGGGATTATTTTTCTTTTTTTCTTTCATTGCCGTTTTTTTCCATGAAGACATGACTTGGCCCGAAACCAGTGCAGACAAGGTCACTGTAACCTGGAGATGGAAGGCACCAGTCAGTGCGCCTGTTTCCCTGTTAACACAACCAGCAGAGCCGGCAGCCACAGGCACAGACGTCAACAAACGCTCCTTTTACCACTTACCGGCAGGCACAGCTCATTTATTGCTCTACGCACTAACAGGGCTCTATCTTTTACAGCCTTATTCAGCACATTTCTGCTCCATTGATTGTGTGGATTATTTATAAAGCTTGGTAAAAAATATATGTACAACGATTCACCACCCTGCTTAAAAACTGGATTAATTAGAAATCTGACCTAACAATGATCAATGATCTGATTTTATCTCTGTCTCTTGGTCCTGCAGTCTACCCTTCTGTTGAACCAGGCTGGCTCCAAGCAACATACGAAGGGAAAACCGGCTTAATCCCGGAGAATTATGTCGTCTTCCTCTAACTAAGGTGGTAAACGTTGCCTCTTTTTCATGGTATCCATGGAAAAAAAAACAACAACAAAAAACAATTCAGATGTGGCTGATTGTTACTGTTCTTCTTATTATTGTAATATTATATCGACTGCACTGATGTATTTAGACATTTTCTTTACAGAATAACAACAACAACCAAAAACAACCACCATGCAATTTCCACAGGTTTTATTCTCAGAAAGAAAAAAAATATTCCCAACACTTTAAATTCCATCCAACATTTCAACAGAAGACTTTTTTTTAACCAAGCTGCAGTTTCATGAACATTTGAATTTTAACTGTAATGGAACAAACTGTGATTATTATTTTTATTTTTTTTTATCTTTATAATGTGTTTGTTTTATTAAAAGACAGGATAAGAATCTATAATCTATGAGAGACAGAAAAAAAAAAAAGCAATGTGGTTAAATGCACCTTAACTTTCATATTCACGTGACAACCGTGTCTCCTACAAAATAAGGCTCCCACACAACTAAAAGTTAAAAGAAATATGTTATTTATGAAGTTTAGACACAGTGTGTAACTGTGGTCACGTTAAGACAACACATGGATTTTATTGTTAAATAAAATCACCAATATTACACACGAGCGACAAACAGTCCTTATGTTTTATTTTGAAGGGTCACAGCTATTTCAGAGCCATTTTGAGTGTTTGAAGCAAATGTGCAGTGCTTCACAAATTTATTAGACCACCTCACGTCATAAAAACCAAAAAAAATGGTATTATTTATTTTGACAACAAACTGAATTCACCTTTTCAGACCGGCCAACCTTGATTTTTTTTTTTTAAGTAGCAACTTTCCAGTTATAGTTCTAAAATATGGAGGCTTTTTTTTATTAACATTTTTCATCCTATTTCGAGGACCTTTTGGTCACATGTATCACTTCCCCACTCACTTCCATGTCAGATATTCAACGTACAAATAGACTATAAGTAAAACAACAACTCTATATTCTTATTTAACATTCGATTTAAACACATATAGTTGTTTATATTACACTGATTCACTTTAAATGTACGCCCTAATACATTTGACATGAGCTCATTTTTTCTATAGTATGTGTGAAATGGCATTTTAGCGTTAAATTTCTTGCCTTGTGGCGTTAAAAAACGGTCAAAGATGTCTTTTACCACCAGGCTAAAGTTGGTAAAGTAGCTAAAGTAACTAAAGTTGCTGAAGTAGTTAAAGTTGCTGAAAAAGTTAAAGTTGCTGAAGTAGCTTAAGTTGCTAAAGTAGTTAAGTTGCTGAAGTAGCTGAAGTAGCTAAAGTTGCTCAAGTAGTTAAGTTACTAAAGTAGCTAAAGTTGCTGAAGTAGCTAAAGTTGCTAAAGTAGTTAAGTTGCTGAAGTAGCTAAAGTTGCTAAAGTAGTTAAGTTACTAAAGTAGCTAAAGTTGCTGAAGTAGCTAAAAGTAGCTAAAGTTACTAAAGTTAGCCTCAGTTAACCCTGCTGTTCCCCTTTTATCGCGTAGCTTGAAGCGACACTTCATTAGCTGTGTAGTTTAATGTCAATATGCGTAACTGCTACGCAAAATCTTCAGCTAGTTTGAGCTAGTTCTCTGAGAACTAAATAGAGCAAAAAGAAACATTTTCTGCTAAGGAATACATCCATAATTTGAAATCTTAATCAAGAAATAATAATAATGTGTTTTACTTTTTTTTTTTTTTCATGTTAGCATTAGCATTAGCATTAAAGATATCGTTTCGGTTAAAGAGCTGTTGATTTAGGGCAGTTGTGGCTTTGGATGGTGGTTCTAATACATTTGTTAAACACTGTATATTTGGAATAATCATGATAGGATGATGTCTTTATGTCTATTTAAGGTATAAAAATCATCTCAGCGTCTCGTCTGACTGACTCGTCTCTCTCTTCCCCCCCATAAAAAACATATCGGAACATAATCAAAACTCAAAAATGGGTTCCATAATATGAAACGTTTTAGTTGTGTGGAAACTAAATCATTTATTGAGGGAGACACAGAGGTTGTTCAAACCACTGAACCTGCTTCACTGCTGCCGTGCACTTTTCTGGTTAAGCGACGCATGAATGAAGTGTGTTGAACACCAAAATGCTCATAATATGTTCTCCTCTTGCTGATCAAAACAACAACAACAAAATAATATTGTTTCTGTGTATATTATCAGATATGTGCATTATGTTTTATTTTATTTTATTTTATAATAACGTCATGAATGTTCACGAGGCGGAAGCTTGTTGTGGTACTGGTACACAGGTGTACTGCTGTAGTAATGATAACATGTATTTGGAGATTATACCGTAACGTTAATGAATATTACTGTCAAAACACATTCAAAGTCCATCAATGTCTTAAAAAAAAGTCAGTTATCGCAAACTAAAATGAGCCAAAAATGTATTTTGAATAGAAATGTTGAGATTGTGCCAAGATGATGACGCTGTGTTCCATTTACGTCACTTGACATTGGCGCAGTGACGCTGGAGAAACACTCCCGCGCAGTCTGTGAATGTCAAGGAAATGACATCACATCCCGAACGTGGATCATTTGGCATTTCTTTCTTTTTCTTTTCTTCCTTTGCAATCATCTACTGTGTCTGAACGAGCGTCTATAAATCGCTTGGGGGCTGCAACTAATCCATGATTTGACTTATTTGGGCTGTAAAATGTCCAAAAATGGTCCAAAATATTCACATTTAAGAAGCTGAAAAATCAGAAAGCTTGTTTTTATTATTATAATAAAAAAAAGCCCTAAAATAGTTAGCGTGATTTATTAAGACCTGAGGTTCAATTCTTTGTCACTCGTGCTTGAAATTTAAAAGAAAAAAAAAGAACTTTGTATTATATTAAGTATATTAATTGTTTAATTGAGGGTGAAAACTCCTCTCTCTGTGTTCCTACTTTTAAAAAATTCTCTTATAAATCTAGTATTTTTACTCTTAAATATGATATATACTAAGTTCCTCACATGAAAATTAAGTCTTATTGCACATTTTTTCTATTAACACGGGGATATGTTGAAGTCCCAGTTGTACTGTTTTTGTTTGACGAGTAATTAACTTAAATAAGAGTGGATGTAAAGTTTATAGAATATGATGTATTTGTACCTGGTTTTTTTTGTTGTTTTTTTAAAGATTTCTTCACATTAAATACGTTAATTTGAATTAAATCTGTCATATGCATCATATAAAGGCTCATTTAATGCTAATGTTTTGGATGGACGTGACTGAAATGTGTTATTGTGACTGTGTTTTGGGCACTTTTTCTGTTTTTTTTGTAGGTTATTTTTATATTATTATTATTATATTTACATTATTCTGAAGGATAGTTGTGGATATGTGCCCTAACCGCAGCTTTAATCTCTTTCCAGCTTTCCTTTTCCTTCCCAGTTTCTCCTCCCTGAGTCACTCGACTGTTTACCCTGAAATAACGCGATTATTTTAAGTGGCAGGTGTGCGAAACATTAGAATATTTAAGCTTTAGTAGAAAAATAACACTGTATCTACCAGGTCCTCGAAAACCTACTGCATATGAGCAAGTGAGTACCGTCTGTGTACGAGGTGCAGAGAAGAGAAGATCAGAAAGCAAAGTTTGGCTAGATTACAGATGTTTTGTGTAAAACGTGGGTGCGAATAATCCAGTCTCAGGGTTTCTTCCACAGAGTTGTGTGTGTGTGTGTGTGTGTGTGTGTGTGTGCGTGTGTGTATCTGGTGTTGTCGTCATCGTCATCATCACTTGCTGTGGAATAAGAGAGGCCTCACCATGCCCGCCAGGACCTTCGGTAGCTGCGAGGCAATGACCTCTGACATCATCTCGGGAAACTCCACTCTCATGGCGTCGGCCTGGATGAAGGTGGTCAGACAGAACAGGTTGACCTTCTTCACTATCTGTCGGGGGGGGGGATGGAGGAGGAGGAGGACAGAAAGGTTTTTTGTAATCTCAGTGATTTGGGAGAGAGCAGCCACTTCAACTCCTTATCTGACGCCTCGACGAGCTCACCTCGTGCATGACGTCCATCAGCTTGGTGAGGCGGTAGAAGCGCTGCGAGCTGGCCACCATGCCCTTCTCCTTGAGGTGGATGGCGTTGGTCAGCTCGTGGATGTAGCTTTGTCTCATCTCCTCGAACGCGGCCTGACTTTTGAGTCCTTCGAGAGGCACTGGGAGCAGAGAGGACGACAAAAAAAAGTTTATTCGTTTATGGCATTAAAACGCACTCTTGGGTCAGGATAGACCGATTGTCAGCACCGATAAGAGATCGATTTATTTATTTAAAATCCCAGTTAACTATAAGAGATGCTGCTGACCCTGCACTTTTTGTTTTTGTTTGAACAGAACAAAGATAAAATAAAATTTCAGTTGTATTGTCATTTTGGAAAAATTAATATCAGCAATATCGGTCATTATCGGCCTTAATTAATTAATTAATTAATTAATTAATTAATTAATACAATTTCAGTTAACTTTATTTTTGTTAGAATTTTCATTTTATTGACATTTTGGAAAAATGAATATCGGCAATATCGGTCATTGGCCTTATTTATTTATTTATTTAATTAATTAATTAAATAAATAAATAAATAAATAAATAAATAAATACAATTTCAGTTTACTTTATAACTGCACTTTTTGTTAGAATTTTCTAACATGTTGCAAATCTGATGTTAAAGTTAAGTGATGGCGTTTGTATTAATCAAAATTTGTACGCCAATACTTTCCCTTTTACTGCAAATGAATATCGGCTCCAAATATCGGTCATCGGCCTCCTTGACGACTTATAATCGGTATCGGCCCTGATAAATCCATATCGGTCTATCTCTACTCTTGTGTAATGTAACATGGCTACATTTCAAGAGGCACTGGGAGCAGAAAGGACCACACAAACGTGTTGTTTCTGGCATTAAAATCACCCTGTTGGGTAGGGATAGACCGATGTTAAAATAATTAAATAAATAAACAATTAATTAATTAAATAAATACAATTTCAGTTAACTATATAAGAGATGCTGCTGAGCCTGGGAGCTTCCTGCACTTTTTGTTAGAATTTTCAAACATGTCTATTGTCTAAGATAAATAATAAATGAATATCGTCAATATCAAATATCGGTATCGGTCCTGAAAAAAACACATCGGTCTATCTCTACTCTTGGGTAATGTAACATGGCAACGACGACTGTTTTAGAAAGCCATCGGCTTTTATTCTTGTAAATCTAGGACCCGATAGCAGCTGCGACATAAAACTCCATCGTAGATAGTCATCCTAGCATAAACAACTCTGGTTTACGACGTGATTTGCAACCGTCTGGAATCAGATTTAAAGAAGTTAACTGTGTCATTACCTGTGTTGAGAAGTATGATGGCTTTCATGCAGAGGTACTCCTCGCGGCTGACTTGAAGGTTGGCAAACTCCTGCGGAATGAACTGTATCGCCAGACACAGGTCGTAAATCGAAGTCCTCCTCATTTGGTCCCTGACGAAGAAAAACAACAACAAAAAAGCGGGGGGGGCGATAAATATTCTGGCCTTAAAAAAAAGAAATCTACATGGTGCGGTGATGGTTACGTACTGGCTGAGGATGAGATCGGGCGCAAAGTACAAATATTCACTGGTGACATTCTGAAAGGAGCGCCAGCCGAGCGAGAACACCATGAGGTTCATCCACGAGTACTGGATCAGGGTCATCTGGTCGTTGATGTGAAGATTACGAAACCCTAGGAAAGAGAGAGAGAGAGAATAAGTGTCACATTATTCCCAAACTTTTTTTAAATTAAGATTTATGTATATCTTTTTAGGCCCTGTGATGGATTGGGACCTGTCCTATGTCAGCTGGGATTGGCTCCAGCAAACCCCACGATCCTTAAAAGTCTTAATTAATTTGATTGAAAAATGATAAGAGGTGTTACGAATATCGCTGTAAATGAGTCGTGACTTGAATGACGATAGTTTGGCATCTTTAAAAATAAAAATCCCCATACTAAAAAGGTTGGTAAACACTGCTCTAGATCAGTGTTTACCAACCCTGGTCCTCAGGGAACACTCCCATGCCATGTTTTACATGATACCCTGCCCCAAAAACACCTGATGCAAATAAATGGTCCGCTTGTCATCAAGCTCTGCAGAAGCCTGATAATGAACTTTTGTCAATAATTATTTTTTTTCCAATAATTTAATGTTTCAACTTTTGTAAAAAAAAAAAAAAAATCAAAATCAAAAATGTAATGTTTCAACTTTTGTCAATTTAAAAAAAAAAAAGTTTCAACTTTTGTTCGTTTTTATTTTCAATGTTTCAACTTTTGTCCATTAAAAAAAATATATAATTGTTTCAACTTTTCAAAAATGTAATGTTTCAACTTTTAACATTTTTTTTCCAAAAATGTAATGTTTCAATTTTTGAATTTTTTTTTGAAAATGTAATGTTTCAACTTTTGACAATTTATTTTTCAAAAATTGTAATATTTCAACCTTTGTCCATTAAAAAAATTAATTACTGTTGCAGAGAGCTGTTTAACACATTTTAACTCAAGTGTTTGACTGTGAGCAGCTTTATGGTTTATACAGTGTCAACAACTAATTATTATAAGGGTTTTTGTAAAGTTGTACTGTCATTTGTCCATATTGAATTTCAGTTTCATTTAATCCCATCAGTGGGTCCCCATGGCGACCACTGGTGACCCTGAGCCGTTACCTGGCAAAGACTTGGACCACTTGACCATCCAAAGCAGTTGCTTCTCGCACAGCCGGTTGAGACTGTTGAGCAGCACGTGGGGAACGTCGGACTGCAAGCTGTCGTGGCCCGAGTACATGACCTCCGGCTCGATGTTCTCCAGGATGCCGATGATCTGCGGGTTGAACTGGACTTCGCGGATGCCCGGTATGCGCGACATGGAGTTCAGGGCCTGGCTGTCGCCGCCCGACATGGCCAAATGGGTCTGGAACATCAGGGACGAGGGTATGCCCAATGCCTTCAAGGCCCCGAAACGCTTCAACTTCCTGCCTGTGACGCGTTTCACAAGGGTTTTTGTTAGGATTTTGAAACATCACAGATTGAGCGTACTCATAATCGATAAAATGTCAGAAAAGTTTAAAAAAAAGTTGATAGACGATGTTCTCGAATGTCTTGTTTTTGTCCACAAACCAAACATATTCACATTTAAGAAGCCGAAACATTCAGAAATCTTGATTCAATCATGAAAAAAGCTTCAAAACGATTAACCGATTATCAAAATAGTTGAAGTAGTCGATTAATAATTGATTAATTGTTTCGGCTCTATATTAAATATGAAATTCGGGGGAAACTTCACTGCTGAAAATGTATTATTTATCGTTCAAATCTGCATGTGAACACTTTATTTGTCACATTTAAGAAGCCAAAACATTCAGAAATCTTGTTTTTAATCATGAAAATCGTCATTTCTTTTTGATCTGGGCACTTTGAAGTTATCAGTTTCATCTTTTGCTTAAATGGATGTATATTAGCACCAAAAAAGGGGGGGGGCGACTACTACCTCCGAGCATCATCCCGGCTTGATAGCACTTTCGGAGGCGACACGCCGGGCAATTTTTCCTACGGAGTTTGTCCACGATGCAGTCGTTTCGCCCGGCGCACAGATAGCTGTGATGGCCTGTTGAGTGAAAGGATACAGAAAAATCATTTTTTAACAAGGTGCCCAACCAATTTGAAGTGGGCACGTAATGAGGACTTTGAAGGGCCCTCGGCGACTATTAGCGCGGCTACTCCTCCTCCACATTCAGGCAGAGATCTAACGAAGAAAATGAGACGGAGGCAAGAGGGGCTGTGAGGACAGAGTGACACTGGCGCGGTGAGACATCGCGGCTCTCGTATATCTCGCATCTAAAGATAACGAGGACTGGGGGGGGGTGGTGAACACTGGTCAGTGTGATACTGTTGCTAATGACCTTTCATCGACTTACACATTGAAGGTCAGTTACAGTTGATGTACTACAACTGATGTTGTGTAATATCTAATAGAAGAAGAAGAATTAAGTAATGTTCATTCGTAGTTTGCCTGAAATTAACTTTTTATAAATGATGACACTAATGGATATAATGGAATAGAGTGTGCTGGAGGCAAAAGAACACAGTGGTCAGATAAAGGATACACTGTAATCCTGGAGTACAGAGATAAAACACACATGCATGTTTGATGTTCGGCAACTGAATACATCCTGGGGAAAAAAACACACTGCAACACTTACATAACTGATGTGAGCTGGAAATATCGAAGCAGTTAGGTTTTTATTTCTATTTCTATTTCTTTTTTGTTGCTCACCTTCGACTGCTCTTTTAAAAAACACTTTACAGCTTCCACACGTCAGGACTCCGTAGTGGCAGCCGGACGCCTCATCACCACAAATCACACACTGTCTCAGTGGGGGCATACTGGGGAGGGAAAATACAAATAATTAAAGATAACATACTTTCGATAAAGTCGATTACATTAGATTCTAATAGGGGTTTAATTGTTTTAATGTTAAAGCCAAAAAAAACACTATAAATTAAAGGTGTGGATGTTAATTTTGATGGATTTTTTAACAAAAAGCAACATGTTTTTTATTCTGTCTGCGTTAGACAGATTGCAGTTTAGATTTACAGTATTAATGTGACAGGAAGTTTTTTTTTAAAATATATTTTCTCAACAAATTTAATTTCAAAAAAGATGACTGAGGACTGGATATGTCATAGTCTATCAATTATTTTACAATAATTAAAATAAAAATAGGGATGAGTATCTGGCTTATCAGATGTAAAGTCAGTTGAGTTAATTATTTGTCATGTCTGTCCTTTGGTGTTTGTACTATGTTTTTCTTTTATTGTGTCTGTGCTTTGCAAAAAAAAGTTCAATAAACATATGTTTGAAAAAAAATAAATAAAAAATAGAGATGGATAATTACCCGGGGAATGCGGAATAAGGCGAGGAGTTCCTCTGAACCAAGCCCTGGCTCTGGATCACTTCATAGCCGCTGTGCGTAAACGGACCCTCGCTCAGACCCGTGGACTGACACCAGTACTGAGGCTCAGTCGGAGACGTCTGCATCTGCCAGCGGGGAACCAACTCGTTCCTGTACATGGCGCCGGATAAGGCGCATCTGGAGTCGGTCCTGACCTGATTCAGCTGCTGCTGCTGCTCCGGCTGGTTCAGGTCGATGAGGAAGTTTGGAGATCCCTCCATCCCCGGCCGAGGAGCTGTGGTAACCGGGTTGAAGTTTGTCAACTCAGCGTCACTGAGACCCAGAGACTCTGGTTGCGTTTGCTGCTGCTTCCTGTATGTGTCACAGCAGCTGCCCAGAGCAGACAGCTCCGGTGAAGGCTCAAAGTTGGGACCTGCTGCGTCCATGATCACCGAAGGCTCCTTTTCGTCTTTGATGAACTTAAACGCTGCGCCAGTCGGTGTCGAGGAGAGGCTCCCTGCGTCAGACGTGGCCACGTCCGTGTCCGTCCTCTGAACTTTGACAAAGTCTCCCCACGGCACGACGCTGTCACACTTGACAAACTCACCGGCACGGTCCTCGTAGTAGTGTTGTTGTTTTGCGTCGTCGAGCACGTTGCACTCTTTAAACACTGCGCCCTCGCTGCTTGGATGGAGACCGTGGATGAGTGCGCCGATGTTGCCAAAATTACGCACGGAGGACGAACAAGTGAGAGCCTGCGCCTCGTTAGACATCTTCATATTACTGTACCAGGATGCGGTTAAGTCGCTCGCTCTTGTGTCGGTGGATTCGGCGATGGGAGGAGAGGAGATGGCGCTCATTCTGCGGCTGACTCACACTGAAGTTCACGGCACGGCAGCAGAGCTCTGGAGTGCGTCCGGAGGCTGGACTGTGTGTTTACTGTGATAAGTGGCTCTAACAGACCTTCCTGTAATCCTCCTCCCTCTCGAAGAAGGCAGTGGCTTTTGACTTTCCTCAACACAAGAGTCGAGCTCGACTGTTTTTAACAGCTAATTAGCTCTTAATTAGCCCAATGCTTCCCAATTGGGGGGTTGGGACAGATACACACAATTAGTGAATAATAATGTAATTCTACACAGTAAATACGAACGAATATGATTTAAATGTGACAAAATAACAGCTTAAATAACAACTAAAGTAGTTACTACATATAAAAACTCTGTGTCAACTCACTCGTCATGACATATATGGACCTAGCAAGACTTACGACAGGTTATAGCCAGAACACACACACACACAGTCCACGGATTCTGACGATGTAGATCAACACCAAAGCAACAGGGATAAAAGGTAAAAAAAAAAAAAAAAAGAAGAAGAAAAGAAGATTAAAAACAACAAGGAATCGCTTTGTAAAACTACGACTGTGTAAAAATATTTGATATTTTCACCGAAAAGTTGTAATTACGCTCTATCAGTCAGACGGACTTCCTGTGTTACACTCACACCGTTCCGGGCATCTCTGCGACGGGAAGCATTATGGCCCCTTTTCCACTACGGTCAGTTAATTAAGTATATTTATTCAGTGCTTCCTCCATGACCTGTGTGTAATTTTAGACATTTACCTGGTATTTTTTGGAGATTAAGTCACGTTTTTAGGATTATTAAGTCTTTTTTTTAACTGATGTACAGTTCGGCATTGTTCAGCGATTCTTTAAAACAAAAGTACCTGCTACCAGGTGCTATGCTAACTTAGCCGCCATTACAATCTACGTTGTGCGGATTCTGATTGGCTGACAGTGCTGTCAATCTCATCGTGTTGACGATAGCGTCCCTTCTACTGGCTGAAACAAAATCAAATGGGCCAGCCTCCTCGTGAAGATACAGGCCTTGTACTGGGATGATACAGCTCTTTTTTAGAATGGTAAATACAGTATATACAGTCTATTTTAACTTTGAAACAAAGCCATAAACTGTTTTATTGAACACTAACAGTGATATAAAAAAAATGCAATAAGTAGTTTTTTACATGAGAAAATACAACTGTGCCTGTACTTTCTGTGCTAAAACCTCTCTAATTATGTTTCGCTTCACTCAAAGTCAAACTTTGTAGAGATAATGTTCACATAGTGTACTATGCTTTGAAGTTTAAAGACATACTCATCTTGAAAGTGCCTTATTTATTTATTTATTTTAGGCAAGCCTGGATATTTTATTTTATCGTTGTGTGCCATTTAGTTACACGTGTACTGATATTTACACTATTTTAACAAATGTCACGAGTGTTCCCTTAACTATGACACCCCAAAATATTCAAATAGACCTCATCAGTTTGTTTCCTAAAGTATAAAAGTTCAATTCCACCCAATGACATTTTTGACCAATGTTAGAGAAAATATGAGGAATTTGAGGTTTGAAATCCCTGCCAAAGTAAATATAAAGTTTACATTTTGGCCAAAAATAAAAATAATAATCCTATTATAATAATAATCCATCCATTTGCACCTATTGTTTTTAACCCTTTAAGGTAGGCAAGGAAAAAGTATTTCTTTGCATTTTTTATTTTTTAAAATGTACTTATGATAACAATAACGACAATCAAGCAACATATATATATATATATATTTATTTTTTTATGTTTTTAATATTTAATAAAGACCCTACAGTATTTCAGATACAGGCCTCTAACAAACCTGGTTTGCATAGTTCATAAAGTACAACATTCAAAACAAGTCACATTAATTTAGTGTTAGTGAGTTCAGAATGATGCATTTTTCAATGACATATAGTGACTTAAAGGTGCCATATGTAAGAATGTGGCCAAAAACGGTTACTACATTCAAATTCAAAATACCGAGGTCTCTTAGGTTTCGTTTTCTGACTTAACTGGCGACCCGTGGTTGCTCGGCAGCTGAGACTCTACTGACTGCAATGATTGGTAGACGGCGGTAGGCAGTCTGCAAAATATTTTTTTTAATGCAAATATTTTGTCTGTACTGTTGTTGTTGGTGAGTTCAGTTTGTTATATGAACATTATTCCTGAGTCTCTGTGACATATTAGGAGGATTTTATGGCCAGTTGATTTAGATTTATTACATAATGCACCTTTAAAGTGTGGTCGACCAAATGGTTGAGTAAGTACCTTAAAGGGTTTTTAATGCATGTTTTAAAAATGTAAATATCTGCCTGCGTGTAACACATTTTTCAAAGGAAATTGAGTCATAGCAGCAATCGCCCGCTTCCTTTGTGCTCATTTACATTTCTTTTATCGCAGCGCGATAACACGGGGAGTTTTTACACTTCGAGTTAATCAGCGCAAGTGCGGATGTCACTGATGCATGTCGTCGTGATGCACACACAGGCCTTGGCCTTTATCTCCTGCGTCATGAGGCGGACCATATCAGTGGGGGATTCTCATGCCTTGGCCTACATAATTCTTGGATAACGGTTTATTATTCGTGCGAAACAAAAAATAATGTTCTTTGAATGCAGCAGAGGGATACTTTAATCTGAGACCTGCAGCAGCTTTTTTTCCCAGTTGTGAAATGACAAATTAGTGGATGTTGCGGCACACGCGCGGTTAAACGGCGCTCAACTCGGGTCGCTCTGAGACGGCCCTCGCTCGCTCTCTCTTGACAGGTCAGACTGTTCTCAGACGTTTGTCTTGCTTCACAGCGAGCGTGAGGGGGAGCATCTGCTGCATAACGGGTTATAAAAGCCCATAAAAGCCTCTGGACTCCACGAGTATGAAAAAGAACGGCCAGTTTCATTTCCATGAAGCATTCACGCTTCAAACGTAACGTTTAAGAAATCTAGCAAATGTGTTGTAAAGCTGCAACTCTTTTTTATTTTAAATGTGTTTTAAGGTTATATCACAAGAAGAAAACAACATCACATCCACGGGAGAGGTCGAAAGGTTATTATCACTAACTAAAGTCTGACATATGAGCCAGATATTTTCTTTTCAATCTGCTGTTTTCCCACGGATTAAGATAAAAAAACAACAACCTTATATCAAACCACACGTCACATGTAGTAAAGTGGAGTAATCAGGGCCTGTGCAACAAGAAAAAATGTCCCTCTAGTGACACCATGTGGTTGCACAGAGATGGAATTGAAGAGAGTATCCTGCAAAAGTTGCACTAATGCAAAACAAAAAGGTTTATCTAGTTTTATTAGGTATTGTTTTGGCCGATAAAGAAGGAGCCTCTACTCTTCTTTCTGCTCGACATGAATGGCGTCTCCCAGTCCCCGGATGAGCTTCGCGAGCGTCTCCACGTCGTGGTTCTGCCTCTCCAGCAGCTCGTAGCGGAGGCTGGAGATGTCCTGTTTAATTTCTCTGAGCTCACCTGTGTGAGGAGCAGAACAAAAATGGGTGATGTTTTGTGATTTTTTTTTGTTGTTGAAATAAACATAAATTAAAAATAGTACAGTATCCAGAAAACTCACCCTCGTGTACTTCGTCGTTGTCTTTGTCTATTTGTGCTTTCACGATGTATCTTTTAACGAGGCGATTCATTATCTTCTGTAAAACAGCAACAGCAAAAGATAAAATTCCTAAAAGTTAAAGGCGCCATATGTAAGAACGTGGCCACGTTCAAATTCAAAATACGGAGGTTTTTTAGGTTTCGTTTTCTGACCTAACTGGCTGCTCGGCAGCTGAGACTCTACTGACTGCAATGATTGGTAGACGGCAGTAGGTGGCGCCACATGACGCCAAAACATAAACATGATTTGCCGTCTGCAAAAAAAATTTTTTAATGCAAATATTTTGTCTGTACTGTTGTTGGTGAGTTCAGTTTGTTATATGAACATTATTCCTGAGTCTCTGTGACATATTAGGAGGATTTTATGGCCAGTTGATTTAGATTTATTACATAATGCACCTTTAAATATATACAGTATATGCATTTGACCGACTCATGTACTCTTTATGTTGCAGCCTTTGCTAAAAATGGCTAAAATAATCAGTTTTCATTCCACAGAATCCATGATGTGACCATATATATCTATTTATATATAATATATGATATTATATTGACCTATTTTCTGATATTATTCCCTCTGCAGATCCTCTCTGCCAGGTCGGATGCACGGTGACCATCACTTCTACTTCTTCATAAGCTAACCGGTTGTCCTCGGGATGTCTCCGATCTCCACACACGATCTCTGGAGCTCAGCCAGAGCGACTATCAGGTTCTACTCAAGGTCTTTCTTCTTTGATATAACTCACTTTAACTGGGAGGTTCGCTCTCAGTCAAACCGACAACAAACTGTGCTTAAACTTGAATAAAATATATACTATTATATGTTGCCTCATATAATCATTTTAGCAGAAAGCTGCAACATAACAAAATAAGATGAATAGGGTCAGAGATAAGTTTGACCCAGGAATGACAGTTTCTTATTCAGCATTAGGAAATTAGGAAAACTGCTTTACTTGGTAACGGGTTGAACAATGTGATTCTTCCACACTCAGATCTTCTTGTTGCCTCAACTGAAATCAGAAAAAACACCAAAAAATATCTTGAATTTAGGGATATGCTCACAAAAAAAGGTTCCACCTGCAACCCATTTAAAACCCTTTATTCAGGAAAGGGGTTTTAAAGGGTTCTCTGGATCAAAATGGTTCTTACTGGAACCATTAGTGTTACCAAGAACCCTTGAAAAACCCTTTCTTTGGGAAAAGGGTTTTTCAGAAGGAAATCGTTCCAGGTAGAACCTCAGCCCTTGTAGAAGGACCCTTTTGGAACCCTTATTTCTAAGAGTGTAGACCCTTAACAAAGACCTTTTCTTAGTGTGTTCGACAGTATGAATTTTGGTGCTCCGTAGCCGATTCCTTACCTTATTAAGCTCCATCTCGTCATTTGGGTTCTCCTTGTTTTTGCCAGGCGGGGAAGCCCAGAGAAATTCCCTTATCCACAACAGGAGGGAAATGACAGATTTAGGGCTGGGAACGAGGTTGAAGGGCACGGGCAGCGTGCCGCCCTGATCGAAGTACGAGAACCACAGCTTGGCTCTGGCAAACTTCCACTCCACATCTGCATCGTCCTGAAGAGAAGATATAAATTGCCTGAGAGACCTTGAGATAAAAGAGCCCCCTTGAGATCAGCATTTATCTGTCTTAGCGCAATAAATCAGGCCCCTGAAGTCTCCTGTGAGCTAAATACTGAAAACAACCCGACATTTCCAGATTCAGACATACCTGAATCTCCTGGAAGGAGCTGTTGAACATGGCGATGAGCATATTGAGCAGCACGATCACCATGATGATGTTGTACACCCCGTACAGCACATAGCCGGTGTTCTCGATGAACTTGTGGTTGATGTTAATGACCACCGACTTGACCTCGGACAAGCCGAAGATGGCCCAGAATAGTGTTTTGAAGCTCTCCTCGAGCCTGCCAGAGAAACAGAAATGAAAAGTTCAATTACAGAGCGACCTCTCTCCGCATACACGTGTGTTAGTCTTGCGTCACATGCAACTCACGTCGTAAATGCGTCGTTGTACTTGGCTCCGAGGTAGTACGAGTACAGGTTGAACATCCCCACCATGAAAGCCACAAAGACGGTGATGAAGATCACCATGAACTTGAAGATGTCCTTCACCGTCCGTCCCAGGGAGATCTGCAGCGGCCCGAAGCTCTCGTTGGCGGGCAGGATGTACGCGATGCGAGAGAAACTCAGCACAACCGCGATCGCGTAGAGGCCTTCAGAGATGAGCTGTGGGTCTGACGGCATCCAGTTGATCCGAGCTGGAAGTTAAAAAAGAAAGAAAGAAGTGTTTTCATGTTGTTTACCAGAAGATCTAGAAGATACTAGAAAATATGCTGTATGGCCCAAATCTGTAGTGTAAAGTAGGTTTGAGGGCTCATAAATGCAGACTATTTACCATTTATTATCATTCCTAAAGTGTTTATGTGTGTACGTGGAATTATATCTTTGTCAGGTCCAAAAACCATTCAAACCTATCTTTCTGAGGACATTTTGACCTTTAATAGGCTATTTCAGGGTTAAGACCTGGGTTGAGGTTAAAGCGGAAGTTCCAATTAACGCTGTTTTTTAGTGTGTATCTGCGTCCTTACCTTGTTTAACAAGCCCTGAAGGTTCTAAACAAACAGTTCAGCCACTGCTGAGAACGCTGTGTTTTATTGTAATCTCGGGCTCAGCGAGATCTCTGAAAAAACCCGGTCTGGTTATGTAAACACCGGTTCTCCTGAACAGCAGATCGTCCTGCTCCGGGCACTAGTCCAGGCAAATCCGGTTGCGTACATTGAGCCGCAGAAGAAGAATAACGTCTGTTGTGGAGGTGTTTCACGAGCGACAGTGTCTTCTGACTCCGGGTCAAAGTCATAAAAGGGACTGCGGCGGGGAGTCGTGAAGAAGCTATTTTTAAACACTGTTAAAACAATGTTTTGATAATGAGTAGCAGTGCATCCACCGTTCCAGTGGAGGGAGCTGCGCCACTGAGAGCTGGTGTGCTGAATATGTCACTTCCGGGTACTGGCCAATCACAAGATAGTCTGTCTTCTGGGTGTGAGAGTTGAGTCTCAAATCTTGCGGCTGGGAAACACCGTCAGAAAAGAGGATTTCTATCGGCTTGTTTACAGCAACTAGGAGGTTTTTGACCATAAAAAACAAGTTAATGTATGTAAGTAGACCTCCATAACTAACATATATGTGCAACAGGACCACTCTATGTGAGCTTTAAGGGTTAGGCTCCAGCACAAAGTTGTGATGGTTTAGGTTAGGTCCAGGGCCTAGGGAATGCATTAGGTCTATGACTTGTCCTCGCTAAGATATAAAAACAGGTTTGTGTTTGCCAGTCTGCATGCAAAGTAACTTGGAAAATGCGAGCTTCAGGAAAAATAAGTCAGAAGTGAGTCTCCAGATGATTAACTTGTAGAGCGGATCGATCGAGGTTCAAGCGCAAGGTCATGATAATGTGGAACGGGAAGAAAAAGAAAAACATATTTCTGCAGATGATATGGTTAGAGAGTTTATATTGATCCCAAAACGATTCCCCCGTTGCATCACCGCGAGATGCATTCAAGATATCCCTGTTAGGACTACATAGGAATTGTTTTCAATTTAATTTCTATTATTAGTAGATTAAATACAACATTAATAGTTACCATACCAATATGGGTTCTTTATGCTCTTTATGGCAGCATTTGGATTTAAATGTATAGATTTGTACTATTAGATCTTTATATTACACTAAACTGTGGAGCTGGAAGTGAGAGACACAGTGTGGGCATAGTTATGTGTTTATTCTTTCCTCTATTTTTATGAAATTACATCATTATATATATATTTTTTTACGTGGTTGGGTGTGTGTATAGTGCATGTGGGTCATGCATTGTCCCAAATACCCACATTCTTTGGCTTGCACTCACCCAGCTGGAAGTATTGTATCTCAGAGGGCAAGGTCATGTTGGTCAGGTCAGCGTAGTGCTTATCAACAAAGCACTGGGCAGAGTATGCATGCCAGAAAGCCATTAATCTGGCAATGAATGAGGTCATAAATATGGCCAAAATGCTAAAATCAAGGAGGTTCCATGGTTCGGAGATGTATTCCCGGATGTCCTGCGTCCAAATGTCTTTACATTCTTTCCAGATCTTCCCTGTAAGGAAACAACAGTCACAGTGATAAATAAGTAATGGATCGTCAAATCTTACATGATTTATTGATGTGGTACATTGGTAAGGTGTCTGTGTGATTCCCCCCCAGTGGTGTAAAGTTAAAGTGTCACCGTTGCCTTTTTCATCATTGCAAAGTCGTTACAAGTCTGATTTATTATGTGGCACGTGGTAAGAATCCATAAGCTAGCATAGGTGTTTGGTGATTTGTAATTCGCAGACAGATTGTGCGGTAGTCTAGACTTAAATCATAACAAGAAGGGAAGCTGCAGGTGTAATAAATGAACACACAATGTAAAAAAAAATCGATAATATCATAGGAAAACATAGTGTGTTCATAACCTATGACCCAGGATATGATGAGGATCTCCATCCAGGTAAAAGGTGTGGTCTTCATACGAAACAGCTGCGAAGGGTATTCGTGGACGGTCATGTTCGGCAGCAGCGACGTCCCTGCGAAGCGGTCTGCTGCGTTCAGGACCAGTAGGCAAAGAAAGATCATGAAGGAGGCGGCGTGGGCCACAAACTTCAGGAAAGGTCCGCACATAAGTTTCCCCAACTGAGAGAAGTCACAAAACGGCAAACAGAGAGACTTTAAACAGTGGTTTGAATTTATGTGACGTAGAATCTGTACTTCTTCAGGTACCTCCCGAAGTCCAAAAACATGCAGTGTTGGGTATTTGGTAAATTGGACGCTCTAAATCGGGTTCTCAAAGTTTTGATACCCGAGGGCCAATTTAGGAACCCAACATTGGACTGAGGACCGCCAAAAGAAAAAAAACAAACAAATCCCATTTGTAATAATTGTAATGACCAGATTGCAGTTCTACAGTTTAGCGTTAAGTAATATAAGCGTTAATATAATAAAATTAAAGGATTAATATAATAAAGCTTTATAATTTACTGGGTAATTACCCAGTATTTTGGCCATTGTTCTTACCTTCTAATTACAGGTTAATACCAAGTAACACATTTCTGTTACCATATATTTACTGGGTAAATAGAAATTGGAGGCTGTAGCTACCTGCTTATTACTAGCTTATAACCCAATAATACACTAAAATTCACCATATAGAAACCAGGTAAATACTCAGTATTTTTGTTTACACTTGTTGGTCTATATCCAGTAATGTCCAATAAACATTTACGCTTAGTACCTCCTGGATTAAAACTATCAACTGTAATTAATTTCGTGCCGCCAGAAATGTTTCTGTGGGCCGCCATTGGCCCCTGTGCCGCACTTTGAGAACCAATGCTCTAAATTGATCGTGTAACCCCGCCTTTCGCCCTATGTTAGCTTGGATTGGCACCAGTAAAATCTGTACCGCTTCCGACAGATTTGCATGTTTGCACAGTGGCTGATTCATCAACAAAAGTGATCCAATGCCCCCATCCAAGTCAGAAGGACTAACAAAGAGTCTAAAGAGTTTTCTGACATGATGCAATACTCTTCTTTGGCCACCAGGGAGCAAAGAAGAACTTCAAAACAAGCTAGCAAACTCACAGCACCCCCTCATGTTACTGCCTCATAATGTTTTTTGTGGAAAATGTGTTGGGGAGTCAACAGTGCAATGCAAAACCAAAGCTTACTTACTCACCTTACTTGAAGGTGCTATCCAGTACATAAAGGCCAGGAAAGGTAACCCAGCAGCGACACCGAGGACAAGGAGGATTTTAACGGCTATGTTTTGCTGACGAAGTCCAGAGAAGTTCTCGTACCAGATGTAGAGGAGCTGCTGCTGGCAGTTTGGATGTGCCACAAACTTTGTGTGTAGAGAGATAGTTTACATATTAGGTGAAATATTTCAAAGATAATGCATGTTTAATTCCAAATTAATCACACACGTACCTTTTTAACTTCATATTTTATTGCGAGCTTTAACCTGATCAGGTTTTGTCTGCCGAACGTTTGGCACGAGTCGCTGTCCCCGTTCAAGATGGCCTCCACTTCTTCCGTGTTGCGGCACAAGTCCAAGAGTCCCACCACAAAGTCTTTACACTGAGTGGACAATTTATTGTAATCGTTCTGTAACAGAGGACGGAAAGATCTGTAGTTCCTAAGAGTCTGACAGTTGGAAGCATAATAAACATAATTTAAAGGTCCAGTGTGTAAGAAATGGTGACTTAGGGGTATGCAAACACGGAAACTAGTCTTGGTGAATCTTATGAAAGTTTGTTTATCGTAGCAGTAGCTACTAGTAGCTAGCAGTAGCCAGTAGTAGTGTTAGAGCGCCCCTTACAGGCCCGGCATATTTACTACATCGTTTCGTACCATTTTTTCGTACCATTCCTGTATGGATAAGGCCTAATGGTAAGACTACAAACTGTACAAATCAGGGAGACACAAGATGGTAGCCTGTATAAAGCAAGGCCCTTGTCCAAAATACACAAGAAAATACATAAGTACCTTAAACTCTTTCTCAATGTTGGCCAGAACGGCAAGCTCATTGCTGAGCTCCAACGCCGCCATCACAGGGTCTTCATTGGACAGGGACAGATACGCCGGACTCGCCAGGCCTTTGTAGGCGTTGATGCGCGATTGGGAAAGGCTGAACGCGTCGTGCCTCTGCTGCTCGCTGCAGGCCCTGCACTGACAGAAGTAGTCGTGCGGTCGCTCGATGCGAGCCCCCTTCACAAGAAGGATGTGCACTATTTCGTACTCGTTGCACTGCGAAGCCAAGATGACGGGCGTGATGTCGTGGGAGAAGCGCGTGCCGTCCTCGTCGTAGGCAAAGAAGTCGTCGTGGGTGCCCGTCTGGCTTGGACTGTTGGTGAGTCTCTGGCTGTCCGCAAAGGCCCGATGGCTCAGTATGGCCTCCACAATACGGATGTATCCTTTACTGATAGCTAACAGCAAAGCGTCTCCAATCCCGGAGAGGTCCTTCGTCCACAGAAGTAGCTTGGTCACCTCTAAATGCTCATTGGCCACTGCCAGCTGCAGTGCACTTTGGCCCATGTAGTTAACACAGTTGACATTGAGCGCCGGCAGTTCCTCGAGCATGCGCCTCACCTCGGGGATGTTGCCGTATTCTGCAGCGTTCAAAAAGAGTTCTTCGGTCATGGACGGACAGGAGGACGATTGGGAGCGAAAGAGGTAACCAGCTCCACGTAGAGCTTGTCTTCGAGGTTTGGCGACCGCCTGCTGCAGCATCGTGGCTCTCTTTGCCCTTCACTGTTCCAACTAAACAGAAAATATTTGAGATTGATTAATAAGACTGCGAGGGCCACACGGTTGGCGTAGTGGCTTGTGCTCTTGACTTTGCAGCAAGAAGAGCCGGGTTAGAGTCCCTGTTGGAACAAGGGCCTTTCTGCATGGAGTTTGCATGTTCTCCCCGGGTTCCTCATGCACCTTGGGGATTAGGTGAATCGGTCACTAAATTGACCTGTTTGTCTCTATATGTGGCCCTGCGATGGACTGGCAAACTGTCCAGGGTGTACCCCGCCTATCGCCCTATGTCAGCTGAGATAGGCACAGCACCCCCCCCTTGACCCGCCGATGGAGGATAAAGTGGTAGATAATGGATGGATGGATAATATGACTGCAAATACCCATTGCAGGTTATAAATTAGTGACTGATCCCTTGTAGAGGTTAGATCGGGCCCAAAAAATCAAGCCCGACTCGAGCCCGTGCACGTTGTGTCCGAGCCCGGCTCGGCCCGACACATTTACCCGATTTAAACCCGACAATTTATTAACACGTGAGCTGTAAATGCACACGTACGTCCACGTCCTCCCCACAGCGGGAGCTTGTTGCACCTGCTGCCACAGTCTTAATTTACAACAATAACAGAGCCGCTGAGATCCGCTTCCATGAACGCATATGTTGCTAATGAGGATACACTTCCTGGTTTTTAAACGATGCGTTCGCGGGCCGCAGGTTTTTACACCTTCACGCAATACGGCGTGCCATAACGTACCCCGCGAACACGACTAGGGAGGAAAAAACACAAATGTTTGATGAAGGGCCCGACCCGACCCGACTCATCCCGAGGATAGTGGTGGGAAATATCCCACTATTGGGCTCGCTTTACCACTTTATATTCCCTGCTGTACCTTGAAGTTAAATAGTCTTTTCCTTTTTGTTTGTGTCACTTTTTTTAAAACCACTAATTTCTACTATAATTAGTCTGTGTAGGTGTTAATTTTGTACATTTTCTGTGTAGGACTCAGCACGCAGGAGTTGCCAAAAAGAGTTGAACATAAGTTTATAATGTGAGCCTTTTGTTAGATGTGTAAAAGAAGTTATTGTTTATTTTTATAGTGCACGGTCACGTTCCGCTGAAGTCACGTTTCCGCCCGCACGCTTCTTGGCACAGGAAATGAAAGAGTGTGGTCACCTGGATGTCATCGATGCTTGTGTGTAAGTCAATCTTCATCCACAAATTCAAATATTTTATAGGTTTTTTATATATATGTACATCTGCCTTTCCACAAAAGGAACATGAGCAGTGAATGGACAACGATGTGCGATGGCCAGCTGCTCTGCGGTGCCAAATTAAAGCTCTCACTACATGCGCGACATCTCCCACAGTCTCATCATCTGCTCGCCTTCATTTCTTGACTTGGCACACCGTTCGTCCACTCCATTCAAAGTCTAAACATTATACAACAATGCCCTCCAGTGTTTAACTGTGGTAAAGTCGAAACCTATACTGACTTTATAGTATCTGTTTTAAACTTGTTTACATAAGTAAATACTGGCATGCATACTCCATCGGACGAGTGCGTCCACTCCTCTCCTGCGCGGTAATTTCATTGGAATGATGCGATTATCTCAAGGAGGTTGTTGTCTCACGGTGATGACCGCGTTCCTACATTCAATCACAATTACGAGTTAACGAGATTTGCGATAATTGACGCGCAGAAATACAGACGACTGACAGCGGCTTCATCTTTCGGCGTCGCTTATCGATCAAAGTAGGATAAAAAATGTGACGTGAAAACAAAACAGTGCATGGGTGTTTGTCCTTGGGTTTCTGAGAATGAGTTGACTAAATGCAAATAAGTAATTCCCTATAAAAGGAGATATGTTTTTTTATGGCCCTTAAGCTTCTTCTTCTTTCTTTTTCTTGTCCCCAGTTGTCTCCAATAAATCACTTCCAGGATTAAAACAGGACAAAACAAAATGAAAAGAGTCTTCCACTCACCTCAAGAGAAACGTGACGTCTGCTTTCGTAAGCGAGAAACCCGCGCGTTGTATCCACGAGCGACGAGACGCAACTCAGGCGACTTACACAACGTCCTGTCATCCTCCTCCGTCCCACCTGTCAGACTGACTCGCCCCCACGCTCCGTCGGCCACGAGGCTGCCACTGCCCAGTGGGTGTTTTTCCCTCGCAGATTATACGAGTGTGTGTGTGTGTTTTCCTTTCCGTAGGATATTAACATTTCCCCCAACAGAGTATATTTGGGCTGTGTTTTAAAGCACGGTTGGAGCAGATTGTATTTCATTTTACGTTATTTGATTTTTCCATAACGGTGCACACAGACATATTAAAACACTTTGTCAAACAAACAGGAGGAGGATTTGAGCACACAATGGAAAGGACGCTGGCCCGAGCTCACGGTGCCATAAACTCGATTATTTTAAGTGTTTGCTGGATGGACGGACGGAGGCGCACGGGCGCTAATTCTGTATATGGTGTGTCTGACGCACCGAGGATAGATTATTTGATGCAGAGGCCTCTGTCTGTGCTGCGTAAAAACAATCTAGACAAAAGCAGATTTTTTTCCCTTAATCCTCTTGAGTCATTGCCATTAAATGCAGCAGGTAAACCTTTAATAATAATTAAATATGAACTTTTGATGAACTGTTATGACAATTATGCGTCTCCCGTATGTCAATTTTTCTGATTTCTGAAGTTTGTTTCTCGTGCGTACAGAGATTGTTTTTGTTGAGTTATCGAACGGCATTTTCAAATGTGGCTGCTTCCTGTTTCTGTTCAGCCGCTTTCTGCTGTCAACATGGTGTCCGATTACTTCGTCTTAAGTTTCCAGATCGCTAAAATAACCTAATTTACCAGGCGTGCATGAGTTAAGTGGACATGTGACAAAGTCTTTTAATGCAGACAGAATTCTAATTTGCCCTTTTAAAAAAACAAAAAAAAAACGTAATTTTAGATCTATTTCTCTGTTTTTTTCATATTAATAGATTCGTTTTGCATTATAAATATGCTTTTATTGTGAAGTCCACTCCATTCCATATCAAAACGAGCACTTTTACTTTGGAATTCTGTGAAAATATGGAATACTGTTGTCATTTTAAGCTCATATTGTCATTTTATGAGCTAAATTTAGGTGGAATCTTTCTTAATTCTGCTATTTCAGAGGGCCTTTATTTTGGAACGCCGCATCAGAATGGCCTGCTATTTCGAGAGGGCCACCCTGAGGTGGTCTATTATCAGTGTAAAGTTTTCTTTTAATAACACTATGGATTTAGGCGGAATATATTTTAATTATGTTATTTCAGGGGGGCTTTTATTTTTTAATTCCACATCTGTCGCTTTTATTTTGAAATTGCAAGCTCTTACCGGATTAGTCATGGCTAGTTTACACATTTTTTTTTCGCGTGGACGCTGTGTATTGTTCAGAGCGCTTATAAGGTAAAAAACAACGCATTTATATTTATATTCCATATTTAATCTTGTGTAACGTAAACACACATTCACACTGTTTTTTATACCCATTTACTTTTTTAAACTTGTATTCTTTTCTCCGTCGCCAATTAATCACTCGCGGGCCACATAAAATGACGTGTCGGGCCACATCTGGCCCCCGGGCCTTGAGTTTGACACATGTGGTCCAGAGTATAGCGTAAAACAATGAATTTATATTTATATGTCATGTTTAACCTTCTACAGCTTAAGAGCCAGTCCCTCACTCATACATTCATACATACATTTTACTTTTGTTTTCCTTCTGATTTTGCCCTCTCTTCGTCGCCGTTGTTGTTATTGTAATGGTATTTTACGACACTTTCTCGGTGCACCTGAATGCAGCAAGACTCGACGGTCCAGAGTATAGCGTGAAACAATGCATTTATATTTATATTTCATGTTTAACCTTTGTGCAACGCAATGTGGTGGGATAAGAGCCACTTCTTCATACATTCATACGTACATTTCACTTTTGTTTCCCTTCTGTTTCTGACCTCTCTTTGTCGCCGTTGTTGTTGTTTATAATGATATTTTACAACACTTTCTCGCTGCACCTGAATGCAGCAGGACTTGAAGCTCCAGAGCCACCGCGGCGCGGCGCCCTCTCCTGGACGCGGCCGGTTCTTCACCGTGGTCACCGTTGTCAAGAAGCTGCGTCCCCGGTTGCCTGGTTGTTACTCCGGTAAACAGGTAGAAAAGTACACAAAAATGGCTCTTTATTTGACACTTTAACGAACCGTAGAGGACGTCACTCTTCAGAGGAAGTTGTTGCGGTGAATAATATGTCCTACTTTCGGGAGAAGTCCGTGAAAGCGGCGAAATGACTTAGCTCGTTGTCACAGGTGTCGTTATCCAAACACGCACTTTAACAAGCCGTGTTAGCAGCTAGCAGCTAACAGCTAGCCTGTTTCGGAGGTAAAATGTCACTCCGGCACTTTTAACTGTATATTTTTACGATGTTTTAATCACTATAAGTCAGCTCATTGGTGTATTAAAAGTAACTGGACTTGAAAAAAGACATGACATACAAAAGTAATTTAACAAAAGTCAGGATGCAAGTCCTTCAGGACAACTTCTTCTACCACTCGTATCCTTTACATGTTTGTATTATTTATTCTGTGACGTTATTCAAACGTCTCCTGAGTTAAACCGCATTCAGAATAACCAGTAATCTGTTACATCTTGTCATTATTATAATATTATTATCATATATATTTTTACATTTGAGTGGATGTCTTTATTTGTACCCCTTAATCTGATTATGCGTCCCTGTGTAGAGCTTTCACAGCAGTGGATTGAGTTATAATCGGACTATATGGGTCTGTAACATGTGGACAGGAATATGAATTAAACATACACATAGTGTCTACATATTGTGATTTTTCACTTAATCTGATTATTGATTATAGGGCGAGCAGATGAGTTTATCATAGAATATTCCTGTTTACATAAACACAGAGTATAATCGGACTATGACATCATTACTGTATGTCCACTGCTGTGAAAACTCCAGTAGGACTTAATGACAAATCAGATTATATAATCCCTAATCTGATTATTGCTATTTTTATAGTGTTATTTTTATTCTGATTTAGGTAGGTTTTTCAGACTATTGTCATGATTTGGTTAATACTGTTGTTTCCATGTAAACAAAGTCATTTTGTAGATGTGTTTTAAACAGATTGTAATGCTTTATGTATTACCCGATTACTTAGCTTACTAGATATGAATGGAACACTCAATTATTCCTAAGAATACTGTCAAAATGTGGAATATTGGACGTTTATTTGTGTTTGTAATAGAATATTTCCTTCATATTTCTTTTAAAGGTTGCAGATTAGAATGTGAATATGATTACATCTACTCCAAAAGGAGTTTGGACTATACTAATCCCAACTCATGTCTGAATAATGTCTTATTACCATTAACATCAATGGTCATATTATTGATGCTAACCCCTAATCCACCAAAATGCACACTCTTCGTGCTAAACAGTAGCTTCCTTAGTGCGCTCATTTGCAGAAATTCGAGGTTCGGAGCCGGGGGAGGCCTCGCACACGAGCGACAACTCCTGCTGGAGGAGCAGAAATTATGCAAAGCTCGAGCTCGCAAGCTTTCCCTGGAAACCACGCAACGCAGGAAGTAAGTCATTATTCATTCTGGTGTTTTATTTTACTTATTTTATTCTTTTCATATCAAAGCAGGGTCTTCTTTCTTTCTGCTGGTGTGTTTGTATGATAGCGTATGCCTCGTGGACAGGTGGCTTATTGCTTGTGATGCTCTATCTCTCTCTTGGGGCTTAGCACCTTTGAGGGATTTGACAGCGCTGACAGAGTTTTTGCAATATGGACCTGGAAATAGATCTCGGACCGCGGGGGTAACTGTGGGTCACAGCATGTGATGATTAGGAGTTTGTATCTCCTGATGCTTGTTAGTAATCAATAATATTCAAGTGTAAAAGTCACAAAGGCTGCTAATCCAAAAGTTGTTAAATATTGTTCAACTTGTTTGACCCTGTGGATGTTATTTTGTTCCACTCTGTGAACCCGGCAGTGAGCGGTGAGCTTTCATTTATTAATGACTGTTGTGTTGAAAACGCATCTCGAGGAGCAGACTCGGGTTTCTCTGTTTTAAAAACATGCCCGTTCTTGATTTAATCAGATAAAATGTGCCTCGTGTGTGTGTGTGTGTGTGATCCACAGGGCGCTGGAGGAGAGACGCAGGCAGCTGGACGTGCAGGACGAGCGGCTGAAGGAGAGCATCCTGCAGCAACGCAGGCAGCAAATACAGGACGCGACCGAGCGCTTCCAACAAGCTCATTTACCTCCCTCTCAGAGACGAAGGCGAAGTTAGTGATGTGTTTATATGTATATCTATAGAGCAATTTCACAGCAAAATTGTTTAACTTCATTACCCAGTCATTAAACAACGTTTTATGTCTTATTTTATAATAATGTACATGCTAAATATTAACTACATCAAGCGGGTCATCAAGATAACTAACTTTTGCATGGGAAAAATAAAGATTTAACGTCTTTTTCTGATGTTTCGGAGAAGAAAAATGTCGGATAATTGGCAAATATTCCAAAATCTCTCAACAGATTGATATGCACCAAGAAGCAGATGTATTTACAAATGTCTGCAGAATTATTTCCTTGCATTTTAGTGCTTCTTATACTTCATATGAGTAGTACTGACACAGACTTAGTGGGCACTTCCTGTTTGAAATGGTCGACTTCCTGTTGGGTCAAGGGCGTGTCCCTAGACATGTCCAGGGAAGGTCCCTTGTCTCACATATCGTGTTTCGTGCACATCGGTCAATGTACAGCACTACTGTTGCTGCTGATAGAGAGAATGGACAAAAAGAACACAATTACATTTGCATACTTCTCCACCAGCAGGGGGCAGGATTTAGCATTTATACCCCCATTCTTTTTCCAATAAGCCACTTTTTTACCCATTTGGTGAATGCATATTGGCTAATACCAATCTATTAAGAACGAGGCATATATGGTAAGAATTATATTGTATAAAAACAACCTGGTATTTCACAGCAGACCAACATTTCTACAATAATCTTGATTGTTTTACGTGTATTTAAGCACTGAGAATTAATGCCCACATGAATATTAACATTTAACTTCCCTGTTTGTCCTAATTGTGGGTTTTTTTGGGGTTTTTTTTAGCTTTCAGAAGAAACGTCCCGACAATCGAAGCTGCACTTGGTCAAATTCAAGGCACCGTGAGCTCAAACACCCAGCATTCACCTTTAATGTCCAACCACTCTAACATTAACAGGTGAAGGAAAACACTTTTTTGATGATTCCATCATTCCTATTATAAGAAACACTCCTTCACTTCAAGAGTTTGTACTTTTTAAAAAAAATCTGTTTTCTTTTCCAAAAGCTGCACTCCCTCTCTGAAACCTCCCCCCACGGCGTATAAACCCCCCCACTCTCCCGCCGTCTCTGCTGTGGCGGCGTACACCAAACTGCTCCAGGAACAGTTGGTGGCTCACTTCAAGAGCGGTCAAAAAGCTGGAGAGACGCAGGAGAAGCGGCAACACGACCACAGTCCACAGGTGTGTGCCTGTTATTTGTCCTACACAAGTAGACCACTAGGGTGCAGCATTGTGACACAGACTATGGAGAATAATACTTCTGCTGAAGAAGAGCTGCAAATAATGATTGCTTCTTTTATCTTTTAATTAACAATATTTTTGATTATGAAGGGATTTGTTGTTTGTTCTCAGAAATGTTAATTGGATGTACTTTTTTTCCCCCGCAAACCAAAGATATACATTTTACTGTCATAGAAGAGCAGAGAACCCCAAGGAACTGAAAAATAAACACTAATAAAACACATGTTTAATGGTAAATATATGATATTAAATGACCCAAGAAAGTGAAGGGGGCATTTGTGCTGAGCCTCCTTACGTTTGTTTATCTGGACTGACCGTTGTCATGGTTACGGCCGGGACTTTTAGCTTGTCGAAAGCCCGCGAAATTACTTTTAATCACTTAAGTTTTTAATGTATTGTTGTAGAATTTGGGTTTAAATGACCGTGCGCAGTTTGCGTTCTTGTCTTTAGAGCAAATACTGTATATAAAGGTCAATATAAACCGTGTTTTTCCTCCTTCGTTTTTATATTTCAGGACAGCTACTCGTCCGACAGCTGTGATTCTGAAAGCCCTTCAAGTCGCGACAGTTTGGAGATCGAGGAACCCGACCGCGGCCGCAATCCGCACGGCTCGTCGTTCTGGCCCTCAGACTCCGACTCAGAGAAACCCCAGAAAAACCCTGCAAATCAAATGGATTTGTTTCCCGCGACACCGGACGCGACAAGATCGGCGGCTCGGCTGCTCGACGTCAATGCGGCACCGCCGCTGTTTGAAAATCTGAAGCGGGAAGAATCGGCGGCGCTGAACAATAAGACGCACTCGGGTCTGAACAAGCGCAATTTATTCACACTTTGTGAAAGCATACACCCAGAGCACTTTGAGAACGGTCCACAAGACACAGCACTTGACTCTTCGCGTCCGAAACAAGACAATCTATTGGCTCTCACGCAGAAGAGCGTCCACGACGGCGACAGATCAAAGCCAAATGTTTTATTCAACGATAGCAAAATCTATGACATCTCCCCAAAAGGCGTTCTTCAGCAAACAGGAAGGGAAAACCACCGCCTGTCGTCCCGCAGCGAGCCCGGCACTTTCATAAACAACCTCAATTACTTCATAAACTCTGAGCTGAAACACGAGAAGGCCATTAATACGCCAACGCCGTCGAACGTTCCAGGGGACACGCCCAAGTGCCTCAAGTGTCCCGAGGAGGACAAAGAAAAGTTGGGGACATCTCATTCAGGATACCTCAAAGGGATCCTCAAAAAGAAGTCCACACGTAGTACGCCCGGAGATGCTACGTGCGCGTCCCAGTTAGGCCATTTGATTTTTGCAAAACAAGTAGCTTTAGCGATCAGAGACAGCGTCGAACTGACAAAGGTCAAAGCTCACGACGTTGAGAGCAACATCATCAAGAAGAAGCTGCGCTGGTTCGACGGCGTACGCGTGGAAGGCGAGGACGAAGGACGCATGAAAGCAGCCGCAGACCACCAGCAGCGATGTCTCGGCGCGGTCTCATGGGCTTCCAAGGCTGCAGCCGGCGTGACCCCGCCGCTCTCGCTTGGTTATCAGTTTACAAAGAAAGCGTGGGCAGATGTCGGCGTTCAAGTCAGTTTACCGCAGGAGCGAGCCAACGAGGTCAAGGTGCAAGGCAGCACCAGGCCCGGCGGCCCCAAGGTCCCTCAGAGAGCCTCGTCGGGTCCTGTTTCTACACAGACCAGAAAGGGCACCGTCATACGACCTCAATCTGCCACCGAGGTCAATCAGATTGCCAGAAGCCAAGGGAAGGTCATGGTGCCCCGCCCACCTCCTCGGACCGAGTCGTCAGCCGAGGAAAAGAAGACGTGTGTCGTTCATGCGTGCGGCGCGGATCAAGGCTTTTCCTCAACATGCACGCCCAATTTAACCAGCACTAACAGCGCTGTTGCGTACACACCGATGCCACCGTCGTACACGCACCCCGCCTCGGAGGGAAAGACCAACTCGGGTCATCTGGAAACTCAGGGATGTGGCAGGAGAGGAACTGGGTTCAACGAAAAACGCTTCTGTTTGAATTCCACGCCTACAGATGAGGAGATTGCGGAGCTCTGGCACAGCATCCGCGGCGTTTTCACCACCAAGGAAGGTAATGTATATTCATTCATTATATATTAATCCCTTTTTATACCTTGTCTTGACATACACTTTTGCTGAGGGATAATCTCAATCTCATCAAAGTATATGATTTCTAAGAGATCTATGGGCTGAAAAAACTGAATTTATCTCATTTATATTTGAATTTGAATTGCTAAACGTGAATAATTGCATTGAAAAAAAACTGAATTTGAATCATTAATATTTGAATTTTAATTGCTAAACTTGATTAATTGCATTAAAATAACTGAATTATTTTGAATCGTTTATATTTGAATTTGAATAGCTAAACTTGAATAATTGCATTAAAAAAACTCAATTTGAATAATTTATATCTGAATTTGAATTGCAAAACTTGAATAATTGCATTAAAAAAACTGAATTTGAATAATTTATATTTGAATTTGAATAGCTAAACTTGAATTATTGCATTGAAAAACTGAATCTGAATAGTATAATTTGAAATTGAATTTTTCAAATTCAACATGTCATTTCTCAAAATTCAGATTCAGTTCTTAAAATTCAGATTCAAATCACTGTGAACAGACATAGTTCAAGGGTGAAGGAAGAACAATCGAGATACAAATTCAGTTTTTTAATGCAATTTTATCAAGTTTAGCAATTCAAATTCAAATATAAATGATTCAAATTCAGTTTCTGGTGGCACATATTTCAGCCCATAGAGATCCTTTTACAGTGGAACATTCATAATTTACACCACAGTTAATTTCATTAAATCAACCCATATTCATTACGACTCAACTACTCTCTCTCTCATGCTCACACATACAGAAAATGTGTAAAGGAAGCCAGTGATATGTCGAGATGTGACCTCGGTTGACCCTTGAACCGTCCTGTCTCGCAGTGGACTGTTGTCTGTCTCGGCTCCAGTCCGTTTGCCAATAACCTGTCCCCGTGTTGTTGCCTTGAGCAGTGATAGTGTAATCAGCTCCTCCTACTGGTGGCTCTGAGCCATATTTCCTCCTCCACTGAAATACATCATACTTGTGTTCTGCAGACATTTCACACTACGACTATCTAAGATAATCCCGCTAACGAGACGCAGGTTGAGCAGCCAAATTAAGAATCCTGCCGCTCCAATTAAATTCTGCAATTGATTGATTGTAAAGGCATTCACCTATGAATTTATCTTGTATTATTTTATTTGGAAAGAACAGGACGAGAGCATATTCAACAACTGACGAGTGTTGTTGGGATATAATCAGTACTTTTTGTGTTTTCTGTTATTATAATAATATCAAAGATTTCATTAGGCCACACGGTTGGTGTAGTGGTTAGCACTCTGGCCTTTGCAGGAGTTTGCATTTTCTCCCCCGTGTGTGCGTGGGTTTTCTTGCTGATTTGGCGACATTGGACACTCTGAAGTGACCGTGAGAGTGAATTATTGTTTGTCTCTACCCTACCGTTCAAAAGCTTGGGGTCACCTATACAATTTCTTTTGTGTTTTCCATTAAAATTCACACTTTTGTTCATCAAAAGAGCTCCAAAATGAATGGAAAAATATAGTCAAGACATTGACAAGATGAGAAATAATATTTGCCCTTGCGTCAAAGAACCAACAAAACCAAGGGTTTTCAAGGGTTTTGAAATGGGCCTCTATACTATTCCATTAAAAACCAGACGTTTGCAGCTAGAATAGTCGTTTACCACATAACAATGTATAGAGTGTATTTATGATTAATTTAATGTTATATTCATTGAAAAAAAGAAGTTGCTTTTCCTTAAAAAATAAGGACATTTCTAATTGACCTCACACTTTTGAACGGTAGTGTATGTGTGGCCATGTGATGGAGTGGCGACCTCTTCACCCCTATGCCTTTCAATTAGAGGTGGGCACTATTCGTCTCTCAAAGATAAAACACTAGTGGTAACCTAGTGTTAACGCATGAAGCCGTTTCCGTGACGACTGACCTGGAAAAAGACGCGCGTGACGTCATGTTTTTACGTGCCGTGACACCAGAGTCCAGGCACCGTTTAGCAGTTAGCTCCATTAGATGCATTAGCTCCTTTAGCGCCAGTTAGCACGCCTACAGTCAAACTGGAGCGATCTGTTCATTAAATAACCAGCGTACCTGTGTACTGCTGTATGCGTGCCTCTGTTTTTAAAGTTTAGCGTTACTTTGGAGACTCATTTTAATAATCGGGTGTCGCGTAAACATGGCGTCACGCGCGTCTTTTTCAGTTATCTCATGTAATGAATCTGTAGTATCTGGGGTTCTCTGAGGAACTTTTAATGCAGTTGTTGTTTAGTCCAGTTTAAAGTATCCATCCATTACGGTTGTGGAGCCGATCCCAGCTGACAGTGGGCGAGAGGCAGGGTTCACCATGGACAGACGGCCAAACCATCACCGGGGTTACATACGAAGACAAATGACCATTCACACTCAACAGTCTTTGGACTCAGATAGAACTCTAACCCTGAACGTATCCCTTAATCCCACTAGTGAATTGACTTTTTATGCTCATGTAATTGTTTATTTGTGTGTTTGTTTGTTCTAATTCAAACAAATGCATCATCTTTCAGTGAAACCCCCTGTTATCAGAGTCCCGTCAGTGGAGAGGAAACTCGGCGTGGAGCAGAGCAGACCTTTGTCTAAGCTTCCTCAGGTACATGTGTGCAGTTTTAGCTTCTGGGTGGGAAGCTTGTGGATAATTTGCTCGCAGATCAGTGAACGGATGTGTTCCGACACGTTTAAATCCCCCCTTTTTTATTGTTTTCCCCTTTAATGATGTTCTTAGCGTTAGTGAAAAAAAAAAACGCAGTTTAATTCTCCCTCAGATGAGACACGCTCGTCACCTAATGTTTGTATTGTGTGCGCCGCGTGAATGTTATGTAAGGATAATCTAGGGCCTTAAATGACTTAGCGTGCTTGTTTTTCTTTGTGCAGCCAATAAAACAGATGGCGGAGCCAGTCGTGAAGTTTTCCAGAGGCTTTATAGACGATGGTAAGATGGTGGTTTTGCATATTTGTCAGTGAAAACACTCAAATTCCTTTTCATATATATATTTTTTAGTAAAAAAAACAACAGCACATTTCGTTTTTTAACATAAATCCTTACACTTTTTTTGTGTCTAACCCTGAGGAGCAGCCCAGTTGCACTTGGCCGAAGGACGCCCTGCTGCAGACCCACGCAAAGCCAGAGTTATTGCGGGTGCCATGGAAACGGCCCAAACACAGTGTCCAGGAACAGGGCAGCAGCGTGGGGAACTCACCAGCCTCTCCTTGGAGGAGCAGAGAATCCTTCTGTCTCTGGACAGACTCAACCACCGTCTGTACTGTGAGTACTTTGAGTGAAGGTTGTCTGTTTTGATGTTGTTGTCATTTCACTGCAGGATCACTGTCTGGGACTCTCTGCAGGTATGCAGGGACAAGTTCCTGGTCCTATCAGCAGCAGGCAGGGCCTTGTACTCATTGATGCTCCTCCTGTAAGTGTTCATGACGCTGATGGGTTCATGTTTTTGTGAGTGAATATAATATATTTACTGTTGTGTACGGAAGAGGATTAGTGCCACACAGGGAAAAAAATATTTGAGTTCTGAGTTTAAACTCACAATTGTGACTTTAAACTAACTGAGGATTCTGACTTTAAACTCATAATTCAAACTTTAAAACTCAGAATTGTGACATTATTCTGACTTTAAACTCATAATTCAGACTTTAAAACTCAGATTTTCGACTTTGAACTCATTATTCTGACTTTATTTCAACTCAGAATTATGACTTTAAAACTCAGAATTATGACTTTATTCTCAGAATTTTGGCTTTAAATTCAGAATTATGACTTTGAAACTCAGAATTATGACTTTATTCTCACTTTAAACTCTTTATTCTCACTTTAAACTCATTATTCTGACATTATTCTCAGAATTACGACTTTAAACTCAGAATTTGGACTTTAAAACTCAGAATTATGACTTTAAATGTATTCTTTAAACTTTTAACTTCATTCTCATTTTAAACTCAGAATTCTAACTTTATTCTCAGAATTCTGACTTTAAAACTCATTATTCTGACTTTAAACTCAGAACCCCGTTATTGTTTTCCTGTGTGGCCCTAATCCTCTTCTGTAGTTGTGTTTAATTAATTCCTTGTTTTTTTTTTGTTTTATTTCTCCCTCTGTTTTTCAGACAAAGGAAATGAAAGTCACAAACCACGATAAGCAGCGTCTGTTCTCGGCGAACAACCACTCCCTGCACTCAAAGAAGTTCTGACAGAAAGCATGTGAGGTCCTCACTCACCCACTTATGCATCATTCATAACGAGTGTAACCAAGCACTTTATTACCCTTTCGATTTAATCTCTATCAAACCAAATGTGCCTTTTTGGATTATCATTGAGGACAAAGCCAAAATATACTGATTTATTCGTTTAACATCTACTGTATCAATGATTTCCTTGAGGAAATATTCATATTCAAGACACCGAAAAGTCACAAAATCTTGTTTTAAATATTGAAAAACACTTTAATCAATGAATCTATTCAAAAAAAATAGTTGCACTGTTGTTTCAGGAAGTGTTAAATCCACAGATAGTGAGTCCACATTGTTGTTTTACCGCCATATTTAAAGAGTAATCCACTGTTGACATATCTAACTGTGCAAACACGCTCGACGCATTGTGATTTTCCCCGCATTGCATTACTCGCACACTCGCCAGATTATTTGTCTGTTTAATGTGGCACGTAAAGGTAAAGCGGTGCCACCAAAATGTCCTCAGATCATTCCCTCCTTAAAGGTCAAGTCTTTTCTGTATTTACATCTATTTTGGGGAGCGTATCAGTTGTAAAAAAGTGACGCGTAAAGCTCCGCGTTGACTGATAAATTGCCTGGGAGCAGTCGGTGTGTGTGTGTGTGTGTCCATAAATACACCGATTCGGGAGCGGAAGTGCTGCTTAAAGAGAGAAAGAAGTGTCACAAAGGTGAAGAAGGCGTGTTTGGCGGCTGCAAAAAAGAGCACAGTTATCGTCTTGCGCGCAAAGACTCGACGTACTGGCTCAACGAGGTGAATCTCAGCCAGCTGTGTCTTCAGCTGAGTCGGTTACTGACGCATTGTATTTATTCTTTCATTTTTACTGCGTTATTTATGTGTGAAATAAGAGCATTTAAAAGGTGCATGAGTCAGGTCGGGTTGGGGGGGGGTTAAAATAGCTGTAGGGATTATTCCTGTGAGTTGAGTTGCCCCTCCTTCAGCAGCATGTCTGGTTTTGCCCCTCCGTCAGCCTGCTGGAACTTGCTGCAAAGAGGTGGCGGGCGGGCGGGCGGGCGGCGGCGGCGGAAGCCCGAGCTCATTTAAAGTGTCGGGTTCCACCAAAGGTGATGATTTTTTTATACGTTTAAACACAGGTTTCTGGTTCTTTGAATGTCTGAAGGAGGAGGAGCTTGAATTAGATTGTGTGTGTGTGTCATAAATCAAGTGGATTTCAACCCGTCACATGAATACAAACTGCAGTGTCTGCACAGCACTGAGCTGTCAGTCACTATTCTTCTGCAGGGAATTCTCTGAAAATCTCCTCCCTCGCTGCTGTAAATGTTCAGTGTCATTACGCCACACACACACACACACACAATGCTGAGAGTAAATGACATTTAAGCCTCTCAGCGGCACAACACCCAGAAACTCGACAAGAAAGGGCAAAGACTTTTTTGAACGTGAGTGAGGGAAGACGTGTTTTTTTTTTTTTTCACGCGTGCAAGTTCCAGCTTGTATTCCCGGGTTCTGTCGTGAGTTTTGTTACACTTCATTTAAGCGACGGGTCTGCTCTTGTCCGGTCGCTGTAAAAGCAGTAATTACACGGATGTATGTAAAAAAACAACTATTAAAAAATATGTTTACATGCCCTTTTTTTATTGTTATTTGCTAACAAACAGATAAAAAATGACAAAGAATGGGGTTTCAGTGGAAAACTGAAAATGTAAACATGTTAAAACACTTAAAATATATTTCCTATGTGCTATAATTATGCTAATTAGTCTTGTCTTTGCACCAAGAACATTTGGGTTCACGACCCGGTCGGAACAAGGGCTTTTCTGCATGGGGATTCCTGCGTTTTCTCGCCTTGTGTCCATCCTCCCACAGTCCGAAAACATGCAGATTTGGGGATTAGGCCAATTGGACGCTCTAAATTGACCATAGATGTGAGTGTAAGTTATGGTTATTTGCCTCTTTGTGACCCTGTGACCCCACCTTTCGCCCTACGTGAGCTGAGATTGGCACCAGCGACCCTCATGTGGAGGATAAAGCAGTAGAAAATGGATTATATTTGATAGATTACAATGCAGGTCTTGAAATCTGCACTTATTCTGGTTCACAGTTGAGAGGGGGGGGGGGAGACAATAACTCCATAGGGTGGTGGGTTTTTGTCTGGAACTGGAAATGGTTTGGCCCAAATGGAAAGTGAAAGTTGAAACACCTCAGCGTGAGATGATTTATTTCCACATATGAATGACGAATGAGACTTAAATCAAATCTGGCGACGTCTGAGATCCATGTGCTTTTTTATGCCTGTTTACACTCATATGGGTCAAAATCAGATGTGGGTCACTTGCGCCATGCAGTGTGAACGCAGCCCTGTAGAGACACATAAAGACAAGGAGGTTGGGTTGTGTATGCTTTAACATGGACTACCCATTAAGCACAGCAGGGGGCACTGTAGAGCTCCTCCACCTGCCTGTAGTAACATCGTGTGCCACGAGGGCGTTTCAAACAGATTGCTGCTGCTGCTGCTCCACCTCAGTCTGAGTGGGTGGTCCCAACACTGCAGTCCATCTCTTGAACGTGTCAGAGTGCACGACAATGATGTGAAAATGAGCACTTTCACCCCCACCCCCATCCCCACAAATAAAATAATGGAGATGACTTGACCGGGGCAGCGTGTGAGTGTGTGACTCATTCACACATCGGAAACCTGTGGGATTATAATATAGTGTGCACTAAATATTATTAGTTCTCAGAATATGTGTGCACATTTAAAAGTACCCAGCAGGGATTATGGGACAATGTTTACATTATGGGCACTGGGTAATCTGAGTTTGATGTTATAATCTGATTATTACTTACATACATGTCCATTTAAATGTGACACCACATCTTCCACATCTGAGTCCCCTTGAGACTCATAATCAGACTATAATCTGTCAAATGCATGGAATATTGTCTCAGAAAATCATGTAAACGTTTTTTTTTTTTTTTTTACAGATTATGATGGATTAGGGTTAGTTGCTAATTTAAGCAGTCCATTCATGTTCCTGTATACATGTTACAGAGAACAGTCTGATGACTCGCATCAAGATTATATTAATTGCTGTAAAATTATAATCCATTTAAGACTAACACATGACTACATAATGCTCATTTAAAAGTATACAGCAGGGATTACGAGACAATGTTTACATGGACATTGGTAATCTGAGTTTGATTACATTCAACGGATTTTATAATCTTATTATTAATTCATACATGGACTCATTATCAGAATATAATCTGTAAAATGCATAGAATTCTTTAAGAATATGTCAAAAATTTTTTACAGATTATGATGGATTAGGGCTAGTTGAGTTGCTAATTTAAGCAGTCCATTAATATTCCCGTTGGTCCATGAGTTTGGTCTGATGACTCGCATCTCGATTATATTAACTGCTGTAAAATTATAATCCAGTTAAGACTAACACATGTCTACATACTGTAACGCAACTAAACTCAAAATACTCTGATTATGGTGTATTCCGAGTACAGAATACACAAGATATTAAGGGAAAAGAAAAGTTGTTTACATGGCAGACTGCTGTCTTAATCCGGTTCGTACCACTATACCGCAGTCTTGGGGGGGTTCTGTAAATCTAATCTATAGGAGACACGTTGTCAAACCTGTTGCACGCTGCTGCCAAAAAAAGTTTAGAAAGTGCTATCAAAAATAAGTGTAAGCAAATGTGTGTGTGAGAGCTCTTTAATGTGTCCACCGGGAGCTCTTACAGTGTCAGTGCACGGGTGTTTAACTGGCCTTCATAATCATTCATTCACTAGATGGATGGGAAAAAAGGGCCTGTGTAGCCAAAGAGACTGGATCTTGACAAAATGATTTCTCAATGGAAGAGGGGCCTCATTAGCATCACAATTGTGGGAACTGCATGGATCTACTTTTTTCATGAGCACTGTAAAAAAGAAAAGAAAAGAAAGAAAGATAGAGAGGTAGATAGAGAGCTATTATAGTGCCATTATATAGACTATACTCGTGTATATGTATGATCATTTTTATGTTGCCATTTTATCCATATTTCAAAAACATGCATTATTTCAACTAAAAACAAAGAATAATAAATATTGATAAAATAATTTTAAAGTTCAGCTAGATAGTTTGTGTGTGTGTTAATGTAACTCAACAAATAACTTGGTTGATATAAATCGAGTAACTATCAGGATAAATGTTAGATCAAGAACAAGTTAAAGAAACGTTATAATAGATTTTTTTTTTTTATGAACAAATACACAAACATTCAAAGCATAAATATTCTGTTAATATAAATATATATATAATCACTTACCTTACTAAAATTATATTTTAATGTTATTGCATTTCATTATATATATATTCAGACTTTCATTGTATATATTCAGAGCTTCTTGAAATATATTCAGACTTTCATCATATATATTCAGACTTTCATTATATATATTCCGACGTTCCACCGTTTCTGTTCAAATATGGTTGGGATTTATGAAGGAAAAGTCAGTGTTTGGTTGTAAATAGATTTAAAAATAAATGCTGTTCTGTCGCTTTCTTTCTTTCTTCCTCTGAGGCCTCTGGGTTTCACTGACTGTACCTTTAAAGAGCCCTGTCCCAATTAAAGCCAAGCTCCGCCCCTGGAGCAGACGTCCCATGAGTCATAAAGTTTGATGTCCTGCCCAAAGTTTAGAGCCGACCGGGACTCAACTTTTTTTTTTTTCCTCTCTCCTCTGTGTTGAAAGTGAGCTGCAGAGATTTTTCGTCCCACGAACGAACCATGATTTTATTCCTGTCTGTTTTCTAACTTTCTCTGAGTGGGACTTTTCTTCTTTTTCTTTTTTCTTTTTTCCAGCGGCGGAGTTTTTCAGTTTTGTTTTTTTTTTCCCGTCTTTTTGTGTTTGCGTCTGCTTTTTTTTTTTTTTTCTCTTGGAAAAAACTGGGGCCGGACGACAACACAGATTCCTGTGTGGAGTAGATATGCGCTTTGTTACGTTCACAAGTATGCCAGCAAGAAACAACAGGGAAGCGCCGTGTTTCACTGCACATATCGACAGCTAACACACACACACATAGAAGAAAAGAAAACGAGCCAAAGTGGGGAAAGTTTAGAATGACTCTGGATAAGTTTTGCTGCTGAAGCGGGCGTCGAGAGAGCCATTTTTCCTCCTGCGTAAAAGTTTGGGGAACACTTTTTTTCCCCCTCTCGTTTGCGTGCGCTCCTAAATCGCGGATTTATATTTATATATATATTAAAAACAAGTTGGCAAGACTGTTTTGGGACAATGGATCCGAGCCAGCACAACCCTCCTGCCGGGCACCAAATCGTCCATGTACGCGGTGACTCAGAGACGGACCTGGAGGCGCTCTTTAACGCCGTGATGAACCCAAAAGGCACCATCGTGCCTCCCTCCGTGCCCATGAGGATGAGGAAGCTGCCAGACTCTTTCTTCAAACCCCCAGAACCAAAGTCCCATTCCAGACAAGTAAGCCCGCCCTATCGCTCTCTCTCCTCTGCCCCCTTTTCCCAGAAATCACGGTGAAAGCTTCAAGGCCCATCCTGTATGTGTGTGTGTGAGTGTGTGTGTGTGTGTGCGCTCCGCTGCGCTCAGGCCTCTAAAACTTCATCCAACTCTGTTTTGTTGTTCATTTCTTCACATTCGTGTCCACATTTTAACACGAATTCGTCCACTCTCGCCTTCGGGTCGTCGTTTCCCCAACAGGCAACAACTTGTTTTTGGGGGATAGATTTTACGCTTGTTGTGTTTGTGCGTAAAAGTTACGCACGAAAACGATCCAAAACTGCGACTTCACCGCTTTTTCTACACAAAACACAGGAAGTTTGTATCGTTTATTAGACCGAAAGTGAGTTGTCAGACAGTGTTTGTGTAGCTGCACGGGACAAGGTTTTTTTTAAAGTTAATGCTTCGTTTAAGAGGTGAATAACCGCAGAGGGTTAGAAATAAACTCGTCAAAAGTTGATATTTTTTTCGTCTAGTTTTGGTCATAAATGATGGTTGAATTCGTCCTGATCCCAAAACAACTGTTGCTTGTGGTCCTGGTGGAGCTTTACAGTCAGCGCCACTGCGCATGTGTTGTTATGCAGCTCTGTGCTGTCCCACACAGGAATCAGATCCCCCCTCCCCCCATACATACACACACACACACAGAAAGACAGGGGTTACAGCTATTATTCTAAGGACACTGCATTGACTTCCATTCATTTACACAGACTGAAACTAAAGTGTTAACATGTTATAACACTATATCCACAACTCAACCCAGCTTAACCTGTCTCATTAGGACCAGGTTCTGGGTCTTTACTGGTCCTGACAAAGTCAGTGTTTATGCATGTAAAAATAATAATAAGAAAAGGTGCTAAAATAAAGAGGTAACAAATTCAAGTACACACACACACACACACTCCTCCCTCCTCCTGTTACCCCTCCCCCACCCAAACAACACTTCAACATGCCTTCACATGCACACGAGTAAATGATGGATCTCCACTAACACGCATGTGGAGTGATTTGAGAAAGTGACTGTGGTGTTAAACACAGTCTTATTTATGTACAGTATTTAGACCTCAACCCTTCCCCTGCAGATTCTATTCAATTCGACCCGTTTTCCTGTTTGTATTTATCGTACTTGTCTATCAAATCTGTCCTCAGATGTCGCCTGGAGACTTTAAAAAGCGCTGTTTCTCAGTTTACTGTCACACAGGAGCAAAGGGACGGTTCATTAAGAAGTAAATTTAGTCGTTAACTACAACTTGTCATCTTTAGGTTAATTTTAATTCTTATATTTGTTTTAAACCTGACCTGAAATGCTTTCAGACTTTCATTATATATATTCAGACTTTCATTATACATATTCAGACTTTCTTTATGTTTATATTCAGACTTTCATTATATATATTCAGACTTTCTTTATGTATATATTCAGACTTTCATTATATATATTCAGACTTTCATTATAAATATTCAGACTTTCTTTATGTATATATTCAGACTTTAATTATATATAGTCAGACTTTAATTCTTTATATTCAGACATTGAATATATATATTCAGACTTTCATTATATATTTTCAGACTTTCTTTAAATATATTCAGACTTTCATTATATTTATATACAGACTTTCATTATATATATTTCGACTTTCATTATATATATTCAGACTTTAATTCTTTATATTCAGACATTCAATATATATATATTCAGACTTTTATTATATATATTCAGACTTTCATTATATTTATATATATTCAGACTTTCATTATATATATTTCGACTTTCATTATATATATGTTCAGACTTTAATTCTTTATATTCAGACATTCAATATATATATATTCAGACTTTTATTATATATATTCAGACTTTCATTATATATATTTCGACTTTCATTATATACATTCAGACTTTCTCATATCTATTCAGGCTTTCATTATATATATATATGTATATTCTTAAATTAGGATTACTTTGCATTTCCTTGCATAAAGATTTATGTCACTTCTGTTCAGGGCTAAAACTTACTAAATAATGACTTTTATAATCGATAAATCTGTTGATTATCCTCTTAATTACTTCTTCAGTCCAAACACTTTAAAATAAATGTGCATCCTTCTCTTAAAGTGAACACAACTATTATATACAATGAAAGTGGTAAGAAAGAAAAATGTATTTCCTGACATCACTTCCTCCTCCTCCCTCTCCCAGGCCAGCACAGATGCAGGCAGCGGCGGCGTCCTCACCCCCCACCACGTCCGCGCTCACTCGTCCCCAGCGTCCCTGCAGCTGGGAGGGGTTTCTGGAGGCTCCATGTCCGGCATGCCCCCTGCAGGTGCTTCCCCTCAACACCTCCGCCAGTCCTCGTACGAGATCCCCGACGACGTGCCGCTTCCGCACGGGTGGGAGATGGCCAAGACCCAATCCGGCCAGAGATACTTCCTCAAGTAAGTCAATGCTTATAGTTTATTCTCAGTGTAACAACGTGGTATTAGTATGTTTATGACATCTTAAGTAGTAGTTTTTGATGATGAGAATGGATGTGACATTCATCCTTCCTTATCTCCAACATGCATTTTCATTGTTATAATCAAGAAATAAGATGATAAAAACCGTATAATATTACTTTATTTATACCAATATGTAAGGAATTGATATTAAGCAAGTTATCAGAGGTTGAGTGTAGGAAACTGTCGAGAAGAGTTGTTGTGGATCCACTGATTGCATTTAAAGTCATTTATGTTTCATTTATGTCACAAAAACAACACTTATAGTTTATTCTGAGTGTAACAACATGGTATTAGTATGGTAATACTTATGTTTATGACATTTAAGCAGTAGTTTGGTGATGAGAATTGGTGTAGGCGACCGTCAGTGCCATGAAATGACAATTTTATAAACCTTCCTTATCTCCATTGTGCATTTTCATTGTTAAAATCAAGAAATAAGATAATAAAAACCATATAATATGACTTTACGTATACCAATATGTAAGGGATTGACATTTAAGCAAGTTATCAAAGAGGAGTGTAGGAAACTGTCGAGAAGAGTTGTCGATTGCATTTAAAGTCATTTATATACAATTTTTGTCACAAAAACAACACATATAGTTTATTCTCAGTGTAAGAACATGCTGATACTTCTGTTTATGACATTTAAGCAGTAGTTTGGTGATGAGAATTGATGTAGGCGACCGTCAGTGCCATGAAAATGACAATTTTATAAACCTTCCTTATCTCCAACATGCATTTTCATTCTTAAAATCAATAAATAAGATGATAAAAAGCACAATATAACTTATATTACCAATATGTAATAGGGAATTGACATTTAAGCTAGGTATCAAAGAGGTTGAGTGTAGGAGAGTTGTTGTGGATCCACTTTTTGCATTTAAAGTCATTTATGTGTCATTTTTTGTCACAAAAACAACACGTATCTTCTTTAAAGTCCACTACATGTGGGTTACAGAGTAAAAAATATTTACACAAGAACGGCAACATTGACTTTCCAGTGTTTCCACGAGGCTGACAATAGTGTGTGTGTGCGCGCGCGATGGAGAAGAAGAAGAAGACAATTGCATTTGTTGCGCTGTGTGTTGGTCACTTTGGTGGCCTCTGAAAACAAGAGTGTTTTGAGGAGTCGCCGCTGCCGTGTGTGTGTGTGTGTGTCGTGCTACTTCACTTGTTCTCAGGTTTCATTGGAAACAATGGCCCACTGTAGCCGTCCCAGACAGCTCTCTGCTGCAAAACTCATCTCCCACCCAGCAGCAGCAGCAACAGCAGCAGATTTACTTCAGCTTTTTAAGTTTGTCTCGCGTTGTTTTTGGGGGGGTCTGTAAAATGTCCGAAAAACAAAGTCACCAGGAAATATTCTTTGGGGGGTTACGATTGTTTCCCCACATCTCGCATATCTACTAATTTCATGCACATGTCTTCGTATGCAATCGTGGAGTTTTCCATCGTCAAGCGTCCCCAGAGTTCACGGAACAGTCAGCTGCTCGGAGACCGAGCCGACGTTAGAAAAAGTCGTCATCCTCCTGTCACTTCTGGGAAACGGTGTTCCCTGACGCGGCGTCTGAACAAACACCGTCGCCTCAATTTTACTCAGATCAAAACAAGAGAGTGAGAGAGAGAGAGAGCTTTCTGGAGCAGATGTTTTCAGGTCTCACATCTGGACAACATCTGGCCCATTTTCTTTGGAGGGGTGGGAGGCTTTTCTAAAATTGTACAAAAGGACCTGGGGGTAGGAGAGCGAGAGAGGAAAACACTTTCTGTTCAGAAACTGACTGATCCTCTGCCCGAGCAGACAGGGAATCGGTTCCGTCAATTAAATTAGTGTTTTGATTGGAAGGCGTGGTCTTAAAGTTCAAGTTTTGTGGCTATTATAACGAGTTATGTCATTATTTTCCTATTTTCTTCTCATGCTTTAACTTTGAACGCAACAGGGCGTGAATTGCTGTGATTGATCGATTGAGTTTTCTAACAGCGTAGAGCTGCAACTAACGATTATTTTCTCATCGAGTCATCGTTTGGTCCATAAAATGTCAGAAATCGTCAAAACGATTCACGTTTTATGATTTCTTTGTTATCTGGAGCCAAGAAACGAAGAAAATATTCACACTTAAGAAGCTGAAACAACCAGAAATCATGTTTTAATCATGAAAAAAGCTTCAAACCGATCAAATATCTTGTATATTAATTTAGTAGTCGATTATTATTAGTAATTGTTTCAGGTGTCACAACCGATCGGGACAAAATCGTAGTAAAACAAACGCCGTACTGTTATAAAATGATACGATAAAGCCACAATAAAAGACAAAAACACTAGGGTTATTAGTGTACTTTTATCCCGTTTCACAATTAAAGTTATAAAACTCTCACATGTAGCAAATAATGAGTAAAGTTACATTTAAATACTTTTGTTTTTAAAAGTGAAAATAAGATTTGTTACTTAATGTTGACACATTTAACTGCTGATAAGCTGATTATTAAACTCTCATGTTGTTCTTTTTTAACCATAAATGTTCCCATTAAACCAAAGGGATCATATCGTAGCAGCTCTCTGCTAACAAGGCAAACTGATGTGGAAAAACAGCTGAGTACATGTTTACACGCGGAGAGTCGCTCGCAGCGTTTGTGTTCATGTAAAAGGAAGAAAAAAAACCTTACACACACACACTTGCGCACACACACAGACACACACACACACACACACATCAAAGAAAGTGCAGATACTCGAGCTGGAATAAAGGCTCGGGGAAAAGAAGACACTCCCCTATTTATAAACAGGAGTTGTCTGACCAAGACATGTTGCAGAGCGAGTGTGTGTGTGTGTGTGTGTGGGGTGTGTGTGTGTGTGTGTGTGTGTGTGTGTGTGTGTGTGGGTGGTGGATGGACTCGTGTGGGGGTGGGGAGTTGGTCAGAGCTGAGCTGAGAGCAAGCGACTCACATTTCACCCAGTTGACCACTGTTGTCCTCAAAGATATAAAACTAACTCAGAGGTGATAGTTTTATATTATATACACATATATATGTGTATATATGTATGTATATTTATGTATACACATATATATATATATATATATGAAACTTTAACTCTCTCTCTGTACATATAAATAAAACTTTTTAAAACTTTAACTATATATGTATCTATATCTATACGTATATAAAATGTTAACTATATATACGTGTAAATATGTATATACACGTATATATATAATATATACACATATATAAAACTTTAACTATATTTACATGTGTATATATATATGTATGTATATCTATACATATACACATATATAAAACTTTAACTATATATGTGTATATATCTATACATATACGCCTATATAAAACTTTAACTATGTATATGTATATACACATATAACACTTTAACTATATGTGTATATATGTATGTATATCTATACATATATACACATACATAAAACTAACTATATATGTGTATATATGTATACATGTATAAAACTTTAACTATATATGTGTATATATGTATATCTATACATATATAAAACTTAAACTATATATTATATATATATATATCAAACTTTAACTATATATGTGTATATATGTCTATACATATATTCACATATATAAAACTTCAACTATATATGTGTATATGTATATATATCTACATATATTCACATATATAAAACTTTAAGTATATATATATATATATACATATATAAATACAAATTTAACTTTATATATATGTGCGCATATATTAACATACATATATATAATCCAGGACTATACAGTTGGTGATGATTGGTCTTTGTGAGTCACAGCAGCTCTGTGGATGCAGATGTCTCACTCCCTTCAAAAAAAACAAAAAAATCCATCCATGGCTTCCATTTTTTTTTTTTTTTGTAATGAATGGAGCTGTGGCTCTGTGTGATGGTGCCTCTTTTGTGTGAATGGAGTTAAATGGCAGCCATGTGGAGACGAAGGGGAGTTAGAAGAGAGACGGAGACGAACCACTGCTGCTGCTGAAGCTGCTGCGGCGGCGGAGGAGCCTCCCTTTTGTCCCCAGCAGTGAAACAGTGATCTTTATTCAGTCCAAAGGCCTGTTGAGACTCATGTGAGCCTTCCCAAAATAGACAAATGGCTGACATGAAGTTTGAAGATGGTGGGGGGAGAGGAGAGGAGAGAGGGGGAGGCAGTGGCTTTCTCCTCTGCAAGATTCTTCAACATAATCTTCATACCTGAAATGTTCAAAACATTGATAATTACTCCTCATTAAAAAAAAACAACATTTTTTTTTAAATAAATCCTGAAAATAATTAGTACTAATGGCAACAAGGGGAGATTTTTCTAATGTTTAGTTTTGTCTAAGACTTGGAAAACACAACCCTGACGCTCGCAGATGAACCGGGAGAATGTCAACAAAGTGTGTTGACCTTTCCTCCTCTTTCTTGCAGCAGTTGTGTGCTGTGTGGCCTTTGATTTATGGCAGTGTGTGTGTGTGTGTGTGTGTGTGTTGGGGGGGGGGGGGTGGTTGTGTCACCTTGCCTGGTGTTCAGATGAGGAGTGGTGGGGGGGCTGTGGGGGAAGGGCTGGGTCATAAACTAATGAAGGTTTCTAATTTAGACACACCGGTGAACCGGGAGGGGTAATCACTGTTTCCGGAGCGCTTATTAAATGCAGCTTTGAATGAGCTTTTAGTCCGTGGGAAGTCAGCCCTGAGCAGGACAGAGAGAGAGGGGAGAGCTTTGGGGGGGGGGGGCGGTCGCCATTGTCTGCCCTCAGGGGCAGGTAGAGCTGTGTGTTGATGGACACTTTTGTCTTTCTTCAGCTGGATGTTGAACTGTTTTTACGAGCCTCCACAAAGAGCCTTTTGTGTCTTTCCCTATATTTAACTTTTTGACTGTAAACAATTGCATTTGATTGGAATAATCAGCCTCTTCTTTTTTGCTATTTATATTTCTTTCCCCCGTGGGTTTGAACTGTGTCGCGCCGGGACAGTAAACACACTGATAACTCACTCTATAGAGTCCACGGTCTCTTGTCTAGAGTTCCCTGAACATCTGTTGCACTAAGTAGACGTCAAGGCCCCCTCGTGACGGATAAAGTGTTTACTCCAACGTTTGTGTTTACAGTCTATTTGAACGATCAATAATCACTTTCAGCACTCAGTTTCATATGTAATATAAGGCTAAAACGATGGTTTGAAGCTTTTTTTTCATAACAAGATTTCTGATTGTTTTAGCTGCTTAAATGTGAACATTTTCTTTGTTTCTTTGCTCTGTAAAACAAAGAAATCATTGTTGGTTTGTGGACACAAACAAAGACGTTAGAGAACATTTTTCCAGGTTTGACGAACACGGATTAACATTTTCTGCACATTTTATGGACCAAACAATTAATCGATAATGAAACTAATCGCTAGTTGCAGCGCTAATTACAGGGTATCCGCGGCGTCTTAAATCCAATAATTTGAATTTACGGCCTTAAAATGTCTAAAATCTCATAAAAGGTCTTAAATACAAATTTGAAAGGTCTTAAAAATCTTTTATTAAAAACATGCATAAACTTCAGTCTCACTTTTATCGAGCCCTACTAGCTAGCGTGCTGCGCGCGCGCCGCGGTGTGTTACAGCGTAGCATAGCAGCGGTGAAAACTTAACGAAAGCCCACAGCTAAGCTGAAATGCTTGCATAAGATGCGTAAGTGCAAGTTCATCGATTTGTGGCTCCGATTTTCCTTCATGTCTTTTGTACTTTTTTGGCAGTATAGATGTGAAATGGGTCTTAAATTGTATTCATTATGGTCATAAAAAAAGTCTTAAAAAGTCTTAAATTTGACTTGTTGAAACCTGCAGAAACCCCTGTAATTATTATGCAAAGAATGAACAAAATAATTCAGTTTTTGTGTCTTTTTGTGCTAAAATACGCACCAAAAGCGTCTTAAAAATACTGCAGCAACACTATCACAACCAAAACTCCACTTTTGCTCCATGATAATGGTAAATACGCAAAATTGGCCAAACCCAAACTAAACTCGGTCACAAATGGTGCCGGGAATGACCGTGGGGGGGTGGGGGGTGGGCCTGTGAGCCTCCTGCGTGAAGCGCTCATTTGGAGCAAATTTGTGTTTGACAAACTTTTGGTTTATTGACCACACACAGACAAGAGCCTTCCTGTTGCACCGGGGGCCTGTCAGCTCAGTACACAAATGGGACTGTGAGAAAGTCAGCCGAGTGTTTACCAAAGTCTTGATGTAACACCTCTGTCCCAGACATCAATGCCTCCCACTGTCAACCGAGGGCATCACCACAGAGATGTAGTATCTGAGAAGTGGAGGCCACTCAGGTGGAGTGCAGAGTTCCCCAAAGTACTCACACTCATAGCAACTGCATAACAAAATAAAAACACAACATTTGTGTATTGGCTCCGTATGTTGCCCCTCAGTGTGCCCATGTGTTTGACTTGACTATTCAAACGTCTGCGTTTACAACAAATATTGACACATTTGCTAATTTAGAGTCAACCCTGGTTTGAGACTACTTTTTTATTTACCAGCGAATCTACATTCATTCCAGTGAGTTCCTTCCATTTTGTGTCTGCGTTTGTCCTCACGCGACACCCCCGTACTACTGTGTTTGGTTTGAAAACAGCATTTTTTTCGAGCCACGCTGCCGGCATCCATGCTAGCGCTCAACTCACAATGCACATACACACACTGGTGTAATCCATACGGCGGTGTAAACAGGAAGCCGCTCATCTCCTCCGGAGTTGTTTGCTTACTTTCAGAAAAGCACGACTGAAGAGACGACCTGTAAAGAGTGTGTTTTTGTGGATTTTTTCCTTTCCGCAGTCAGGATGTGAATCAAGGAAACTGTCATAGTTTCCAGAGGTCTGTTTTTGCCCCGTCAGATCTGTATCATTCTCAAGCTTTTGAGGCTCTAAAACACCATAATAGTGATGGTAGAAGTCAAATCAGAGCAGACAGAATGAAATCAAGAGTATTTCTGAGGTATTTTTATGTGTAGGTGTCATCTGCCTGAGGTTTTGTGGTAGAATCCAACTGGGAGGAAACCCGGGGGGGGGCGGGGGGGGAACATCCACAATTTACTGATTGGTTTATGTATCTCAGGTGGCCTGGGAACTCCTTGGGATCCCCCAGGAAGAGCTGGAAAGATGGTGGACATTTGGATACCCTGTTTAGGGTTAGGGTTAGGGGTTTTGCTGCTACCTCCCCACAACCCTGCATACGCTAAACAAAATGGATGATCAAAAGAAAACAAAGTGGGGAATCAAAAGGGGTTCCCAGGCCAGTTGAGATATAATCCCCTCAGCTCAGGTTTGTCTCTTTCCAGTGGCTCTCCTCGCATTGAAACCTTTCAGTAATAATCAGTTCCTACTACTTGGTGAATTAGTTGCTTCATCAGGAAGCACGATGCTACAAACACCCCTTCAAAGGGAAACTTAAAGGGTCACGGGGGGTCGCCCCAATAATCTCTCTTGATGATGCCCCGCTGATAGAAGGGCAGCCAGGCATCCCAGTCAACTCGAGTAGAAATGGTCATCCTCATCACGGAGGCCTGATTACATCTGGCCTCCCTCAGTGCACTCTTTCAGTCATCGGGCTTTAACCACCTTCCAAGCATATACTCCCTGGGTGGAGCCCCTGTGGCCTGAGGAGCCCATTTTTAACATTTGACAACTCGGCTGTGGGGTGTGTTTCATCACTGCTGAACTCTTCGTGGCTCCGCTCTTGTTTTACACCAGCGAAACGCAACGTTTGACATCTGGCCCCTTGAAGAGAGACAGTTTCAGTCGAGTAAAAGAAAAAGTGTCGGACCTGGCCCTCGGGTCTTGCGTCGATCTGCCGGTTGCACAGTTTTCCGTGAGCGTCAATAGGCCGTCGCTCTTTGAAACATCACATGTACGTTTGTATCTCTAGTGGGATCTGCTTAAATTTTGTTATGTCACTCTTTCAGCACGAGCTTCCATGCAATCACTGCTAAATGAAGAAGTTCTTGCTAATGCTAGGAGGGTTCCCCCTGAACCCCCCTCCCCGCCCCCGTTCCTCAGCAGGACACAGTATAAATAACACTGGCACAATAAACGCCAGCTTTATAATTGGGCCATCAGTCAAGGAGATGTCAAGTGCCTGGGTGGATCAAGAGTCTTACTCTGTCTTCTACTTAGCCAACACTCGGGCCATGATGATAGCCTGTGCAAAAATTAGCAAGTAAAGCGCCGTCGTACAGTTACCCGACTTGATAATGGGTCACGTTTGAACCGCGGCGCTCGCCTTTGTGCGAATGGCAGTAACTGGTCATTTACAGTTTTCCCCGAAGGAGCTAATGACGGTTTACGCTTGTATGTCTTTTGTGGTTCAACAGCAAAAATACCAACGATCGGATCCACTGAAGTCGTGTTTCTCGCTGTTCGGATGCCTCGTCGTTCATATTATTGTTGTTGTTGTTGACATTTTTGCTTGGCAAAAGATGTCAACAACTGCTTTTTAAACAGAAGAAATGACGCGAAGCTGCTATCTAATCAGACGAGGCTGGTGTGTGTTCTAATTTGTTCCCTTCATAAAGATTAGCAGCTAAGATCGACTTGTTTGATCTCCATCGGTGACGTGATAAGGCAGCAGTAAAGTAGTCCATGTGTGTTAGCTTGAATTCAAGCCAATCGTGGCCACGCTTCCATACGGAGACTCAAAACAGTGTTTTTGTGTGGACGAGGACTGACCCACGGCCATTTTGCCTCCGTGTCCACTGCGTCCCTGCCCTGTGGACACAGTTTGGGGGGTGGGTTAGTTTACAACCGTGGGTGTCACTGCGGCGTCAGAGCAGTTGCGAGCGTGGATGGAGGTTGCAGATCATCAGCAATTCCCTAACAGCAACTGGTGGCCTCCAGCCGTCCGTCAGCCAACAGTTGCTATGACATTGTTTTGTTTTATGTTTCACCTCCCGGAAGCGCCGCATGGCCCGAGCCATATAGGGCTGGGTGTCAGGTTGGGTGAATGGATTATCTTTTAGTTTTAAAACCTAGTGATGAATTACTGGGCTGCTGGTAACTCATTGACCAGCTTCTCTTCAGTTCCCACACACACACACACACAGTGTTCTTTTGAATACAATGTGGCATTGACTCATTGAGTGTGAGGATTATATCAGCAGATTTTTTTTTTTGATTATCATTGTACTGGAGCTTTGTTTTGATTTGAGTTGAGCAAAAGTTTTTGATGGAAAATCCAATATTTGTACTTTCATCGCTAACCAAAGGATTGGATCAAGGACGATGAATTTGTATTTTGTTGTTGTTCAACTTTTCTGTGCACCAGGATCTGCAGCAACTCTTATTTACGATAAAGCCTCTCATCCCAGTCTCCTCCCCTTGTTCTTCCCTCCCCTTCTATAATAAATGTCATAGTTTCCAGAGTGGGAATGAGGCGGTGAAGGGCGGGCACTTTTTTCGAGTGTAACAGGACCACAGCAACTCGTCCGGCCAATAGAAAGCAGAGGGATTGCTTCCGTAGATGTTTTTACTCTTTTCTGTCGTTGTCTTGCCCCCCCCCCCCCCACTCAGTGTGACCCCTCTTTCTCAAGGGGGGCCCCCTCCATCCAGTCTGAGCAGTTCCAGCTATTTTGCTTGGTTTGCGGTGTTTGTGCGTGTGTGTGTGAGGGCTGAGGGGGAGGGTTTTTTGGGTTAGGGTGGGATTTGGCAGCTCCTTTGATCAGTAAAGCATAAACAAGAGGGGGCTTCAAAATGGGTTGCATTGTATGGGAGGGTGTGGGGGGGGGGGGCTGTGCTGAGTCAGGCCCTCTCGCTCTCTGGGATGGAGAGCAGACAGTCAGGCTGGGATTACCGCAGAGGCCCGAGAGAAACTATCCCAATCTTTCACTTTCACCCCAGCTGTTCCAGAATCTGGAGCCAATGGCGTTTTTGGAATCAAATTAACAGCGAGTTGTAAATAATCCCACACCCAGAATGTGATTATTTACAACAGAGGGACAGGGGGAGGGAAGGGGGGGGTGTCATGTGAAGTTATTCAGCCACTCCTGTAGTGCCATGTTTTAAAGAGTTGCACAAACAAGCTGCAAGACTTTTTGTGTGTGTGTGTCTCTGTGTGTGTGTGTTTGTTTGAGATGAGGGAGGTCTCCTCTTAAACGTGGGGATGGTTCTCAGAAGAAAAAAAAAAGGACAAGTGAATAGTGGGGTTTTAGGTCGTAGCTCAGTCTGTGCCTTTGTCAAGCAGGTGAAAGCTTTGTAAATGTGGCGCCGGATTGTTAAAGCCCCTGACACTCCACAGCGTCCGAGCCGCTTCCAGGAAAAAAAAAAAAAAAAAAAAAAAGAAGGACCCCCTGCGTTGAGCCCTGGGACTGACCCTCCCCTCAATAGAGAGGGTCCTGCTCGGGGAGAGGAGGGCTTCCTGTATTAGCTTTCCATCTTAATCAAGCAACAAGTACCAACAAAGCACTAATTATCAATGCCCTCACAAAATGCAACACAATGTCCCCCCTCCCCCACACCAAACCCCCCCCCCCAAAAAGTCCCCACTCCCGTCCCAGCAGAGCATAAAATAGATGGAAAAGCATTGTTTGGTGCCACAATAGTTGTTTTAAAACCACTTGTGGCCTCCTGGAAGACATTTTCTAAAGCCCAATTTATACTCCTGCGTATACTACTGCGTCGACGGAGAGCCTCTGCGTCGTCTCCGACTGCACAAAATATTTTTTAAGTGTCCGTCACTCCGTCAAGGGACAACGGACACGGCAAGGGCTGCGGTTGGTCCTCAGGACAGGCCAAGCTAACGCTGCTCTGTGCCGGCTCACAGTGCGCACCGAGCATCCACAGAGGCGGAGCCCATCACCGCCGACAACGTCGCTGCCAAACTATATATATGTCATATCTTAATACACAAACACCACATGTTTAGGCTCTAAATGGCCAATTTCTCGCCTCAAATGATCTTTAAACTGTGTTCCGGGACACAGAAAAGTGAGAAACGGCCACTGTTTCAACAACAACAACAGTCTTTCTCTCTCAGACGCCATTGCTCACTGTAGACAAAAGAACAAGAACCTTGCGTAGCGGCCTCTACTGATCGGGCGGGAAATTGCAGCGCGTATCCGCCACCACGACGCAGAAGTATGAAGGCTCGAGGGGCAGAGGTGGAAAAAGTACTGAAATATTGTACTCAAGTAAAAGTACCAATACTTTGATGAAATATTACTCAAGTAGAAGTAAAAAGTAGTTCATTTGAAATGAAATGTTTTGGTGCTGGTGCTAATCACATCATCATTCGTCTGGTTCTGGTGTATATTTTCCCTCCTGTAGGTCTTCATGGTGCTGAATTTTTATTTTTTCTCAGTAATGGATAGGATTTATAAAGTAACTAAGTACAATACTTGAGTCAATATGTACTGACTCAAGTAAAATACAAAATACTGATTTTAAATTGTACTAAAAAAATACAAAATACACAAAAGAAGTGTTCAATACAGTAACTTGAGTAAATGTATTTTTTGTTACTTTCCACCTCTGCTCCTGGAAGACATGTTCTAAGTATCTCCAGTCTGCTCTTGTTATTGGTTGTTCATTATGTTATTTTACAGTTTACGTGAGAGTGATCCTGACAAATGAACACTGAATCACGAGTTTCAAACAGATACAGGCTGAGCTCATCTTCCAGGAACAGTTGTCGTTTACAGAAAAGCGAGGGGGACGCTTGTTGAAACCGCTCTCTGAGTCACCGGTTGGCTGTTTGTTTTTGCGTTGTTGTTAAAAACAAGAAGGACTGATGAATAACGTGTCTTGTCGTCTTGCAGCCACATCGATCAGACCACCACTTGGCAGGATCCTCGCAAAGCTCTGCTGCAGATGAACCAGGCTCCTCCGCCCAGCTCTGTGCCAGTGCAGCAACAGAACATCATGAACCCGGCTAGTGGTGCGTATACATGTTACAGACACGCACTCTGTTTAATCTGAATCCCCGTTCCTTTTCTTTTTATACACTATCTATATAATGGTGTAAGGCGAGAGCCTGTGCAGTCTAGTTCTTACATGTCACTGATGAGACTCCGGTGCGCCTCAGATCTGCCCGTGCAGCTGGAATTTGCCCGAGGTGGAGTTAGACAGAGGCAGAACGTGACAGGTCCTGTCTGACATGTTTGGGAGCTCTGTGACTCACAGATTACAGAGTTCACTGATGAAGGAAGCGTTTCCTGTATCTCACTGCTCTGTCCACCTATGAGTAAATCTGAAGAAAAGAAACAACAACAAGAAGACGCCTTGTAGCTTTTTTATCTGACGCTTCTCTCACTGCAGTATGTTGTCATTGAGCTCATTAGAGTTTCATCTTAGTTATTTCTCTGCTTTTACCATAAAGTGGTTTTGTTTTTTATTTGTTTGAATGCAGATTGTTTGTTTGTTTTTTTTAAACTTGTGTATTCTATAAGTCAAACAGAGTAAGGTTAAAAGTGAACAAAACAATACATGAAACAATCGTAATAGTCGATGATAAATTCAGTCATTGATTGATTAATCTATGAGAATCTTATTAAAAGTCCGACGGACTTGGCACTGCATCGAATTTCTTAAAGTCAGACACCGAGATAACGCAATCGGGATTCAAATTAATATTGCATATACGTTTTATAGTATATATGTATATATGTATACATATATGTATATTAGGGATGTGAATCTTTGGGTAGCTCACGATTCGATTCGATTCAAAATCGATTCTCGATTCAAAAATTGATACCTTGCATAGTGTGTTAAGGCAAATTATGGCATCAAAACAATACCGTTTGTATAAGATAATGTGTTAATGTGATCACACAAAGGCAAACTTAAGACAAAAGTTAACATTTATTCATTCAAAACAAATAAAAACTTACTTACTGTACAAAAAAATAACTTAAGCATAAATAAAAGCTTAGGCTAGCTGCCTTTTTCTCCCAGAAGTTACAAAAAATAAACTGAATGTATTTATATATTTTTTATCGCGATTCCTATGTGAATCGATTTTTTCCCCCACCCCTAATAGTGTGTGTATATGTATACATATATATGTAGTTGGACTTAAAACTTAAATTAGAAGTACTGATAAAAGTACAGTACATAGAAGAATAAGACAACACTGACACTGATCTTGCGCTCTGTCAGCTTAAAGGTAAAAGTTGATGAAAGCTGGGTAAATGGCACTTTGACGTGCTAATGACGAGCTGCCGTCTAATCCGGAAACCTCCTAATAGTAACAAGCTGAAAAGAAGGCAAACTGTCACCCACCTGTATAGTGTAGCAGAGACATTGATTCCCCCCCTCAAGTGCTTGTATAATTGGGAGAAGGACAATGGTTGACTTTAACTGTGCATGGAAACGCAAAGACCTTATTACCTGTTTACCCTCAGGTCCTCTCCCCGATGGCTGGGAACAAGCTATTACATCAGAGGGAGAAATTTACTTCATCAACCACAAGAACAAGACCACGTCCTGGCTCGACCCACGACTTGACCAACGCTATGGTAAGTCTATTGTGGGGGTTTTTAAAAGTATTTTTATAGTTCTTAAGGTAATAAAAAGAGAGAGAAAATCATCAATTTAATAGTGCTGGGCACGCTAACGGCGTTTAACGTTAGCGCATGACGCGTTTCTGTGACGACTGACCGGAAAATGACGCGCGTGACGTCATGTTTACGTGACGCCAGATTGTTAAAATGAGTTCCTACAGTAACGCTAAACTTACTCTCTCTAAATGAGTCTCTAAAGATGCCACTCCAGTTCAACTGTAGGCGCGCTAACACAGCTAACTGGTAAACGGTGCCTGGACTCCAGTTGCCGCAGCATGTAAACATGACGCCACGCACATATTTTTTTCGCTCGGTTGTCATGGAAGCGCGTCATGCGCTAATGTGCGTTAGCGTTAACTCCCGATTGTTAAAATTAGTCTCTAAAGTAACGCTAAACTTTAAAAACAGAGGCAGACATACGCAGTGCACAGGTACGCTGGTTATTTTTTAGCGCTGCTATTTTCGTTGTAATTAACAGACCGTTCTAGTTCGACTGTAGGCGCAGCTAACCGGCTCTAAAGGAGCTAAAGCAGCTAACTGGTAAATGGTGCCTGGACTCCGGTGCCGCGGCACGTAAACATGATGTCACACACATATTTTTCCAGTCAGTCGTCATGGAAACGTGTCATAGGTTTATGTGCGTTAACGTTGCCGCCGTCATTTCAACCCAGATTGTTAAAATGAGTCTCTAAAGTAACGCTAAGCATGCGTTAATGTGCGTTTAGTGTTGAATCCGTCGTTATCGCGTTAACGTGTTCACTACTATTTAATCACAGTCCAATGCAAAATGATCACATTCATATTCTACAATAACAAAGGAGGGTTATGTCAGGAACTTGTTTGCAGCTCCCTCTCTCTAATCCCCCCGAAAAAACAACAAAAAACAGTTTGTTGACGTCACGATGACTCATCGTTTATTTCGCTAAACTGTGACTAATTTGAGCGACTAAATGACACAATCTGAACTGGACGCCGCCATCGTCATCATCTGCACCTCACCTTTTGTCAGCCATTTTAGTGTTGGTTGTGAGCAACAGCTGAGTTGGCCATTAATCCCCCCCCGAGCTACAGTTTGACAGTTAAACTTTCAGAGTGTAGCGGTCGGCGCTGGTGAATTAGTGACAGGGTGGTGGGGGGGGGGGGGGGGTCAGGCGTACATGTGTTGAGACTCTGTGGCCATGGGAATGAGCTAATCCCCTTGTGTGCCAGGAAGACTTCCAAGAGATGAAGGTTCCTTTGCTTATGTCACTGTGACTCACTTTACGCTTCAGGTGCCATCGCTTCATTAGAGCGCCGGGTAACTCACAGAGTCTGGACGAATTAAATAATCTGTTGGATTTATTTCAGTGTTAGAAAAGTGCTTGTAGACTAGAGGAAGGCAGGACAGTTCAACACAGAGCTGTGAGGAAGGCAGCTGCAGAGAGAGAGAGAGAGAGAGAGAGAGAGAGACATGGCGGCTCTGGTCGGCAAAGCTTTTTTGAAGATTTACAAGTCATGAACACACAAAGCTGCGAGGCCCCTGAAAACGAGTGAGGGAGGTGGGAGGGAGTGGTGAAAGGGATCATGTTAACTCATTATTTGCCATTAAACATCATTTTCATTTGAGCAAATGTGTTTCACTATATATACTATATATTCACTACTGTTCAAAAGTGTGGGGTCACTTAGAAATGTCCTTATTTTTGAAGGAAAAGCACTTTTTTTCAATGAATACATTAAATCAATCAGAAATGCACTCTGTTAATGTGGTAAACGACTATTCTAGCTGCAAACGTCTGGTTTTTAATGGAATATGTACACGCTTAGAATATAAGGGTTCCAAAAGGGTTCTTCTTCAAGAGCTGAGGTTCTACCTGGAACCATTTGCTTCTGAAAGAAGAAGAAAGGGTTTTCCAAGGGTTCTTGGTAACACTAATGGTTCCAGTAAGAACCATTTTGATCCAGAGAACCCTTAAAAACCCCTTTCCTGAATAAAGGGTTTTAAACAGGTTTGGCTCCAGGTAGAACCTCTTTATAAAGGTTCCAGCTGGAGCCAAAAAGGGTTCTCCTATGAGGACAAGCCGAAGAACCTTATATGGTTCTTCTTAGCAGTGTACATATGTATATAGAGGCCCATTTACAGTGTTCAAATGGTACATTGTGTTTGCTAACGGCGTTAGAAGGCTATTGGAGGATTAGAAAACCCTTGTGCAATGATTTTAGCACAGCTGAAAACTGTTTTGCTGGTTCTTTGAAGAAAGGGCAAAATTATTATTATTTTTGTCAATGTATTGACTATATTTTCTATTCATTTTGCAACTCTTTTGACGAATACAAGTGTGACTTTTAATGGAAAACACAACAAAAATTGTACTGGTTACCCCAAACTTTTGAACGGCAGTAAATATATATATATATACTATTACCTCTTGGGTAATTTGTCAATTTTTTCTCACTCATGCATCAGAATGTGTGTCAGGAACGTCCACACCCACACACACACACACACACTGCTGTTATGCCGCTCTCCAATCATAAGCCAGCTGCTCTGATAATGGAGGCTAATTTGAGCTCTGACAAGAAAAAGCAGCGGAGCGCCTTTAAACTGAAGGTTTGCCGCCCGCCTGGCTTTCTTTCCCCTGCGTGAGGCCCAGTTTGCGATCGCAGCCTCGTTCCTGCTGCTGCTGCTGCTGCTGCTGCTGCTGCTGCTGCAGCTCCAGACAGACTTGAATCTCTGCCAGGGCCTCTTTATTCTGTGGTCCAACTCTTAATCTGTTCCAGACCTTTTCAGTCAAAGAGCTCCAATGTGAGAGGGGGGGTGGTGGTGGGGCAGGGAGAGGCAGAGGCGAAAGAAAACAGAGGAACAGAGGGGAAAACACAGACGGGATAAGCATGCATCCTCTTTAAGATCCAAAGAGGTGGTGAGCAGCGAACAAGCCCAGAGTGCATTGTGGCCGAGTTCAAAAGGGCCCTGGCCTCTGTGTGTGTGTGTGTGTGTGGATGTGTGTGTTGTACCCTGCTCACACAACTATGGAGAAAAAAGCAGGCAGACGAAGCGGGTGGGGGGGGGACACTTGTGTGTGTGTGTGTGCTCGGAAAAGACAAATTCACGTGGGATGTTTACAGTCGTGCTTTAATGTTTTTGCTATTCGTCAGACACAGCGCCGCGTTATCAGGTCATGTGATGTTTTTCTGCCTCTGCTGTCAGAGCGTTTTCACCAGGAAAGATTAGCACCTTTTTTCATAAATATATATTTATATATATCAATGTCACGACACTGAAATGCTCACAGTTTTAAGCCAGGGTTAAGGATCGCGTCTTATTTTTTCAAAAAAAAAAAAGTTGTTTTTTCAGTGCTTTCTCTTACCAGGGTTTGTTAAAAACTAGTGCTAGTCGCTAACACTGCTAACCGTAACACACATTAACGAATGATGCATTTCTATTGACGACTGACCGGAAAAAGGCTCGTGACGCCGTGTTTACAAGGCACAGTTTATGACTTAGCTGCGTTTACACCAGGTTTTTGTTGTGTTGGTACGGATGCAGATGACTTCTTCTACTAAGTCGAAATGCTCGTCTTAGCCTGGACACACATTTAGCAGGGAGCTGAAACAATTACTCGATTAACTATTTTGATCAGCGATTATTTGGTTTGAAGCGATTAAAACACGATGTCCGATTGTTTTAGCTTCTTAAATTATTCACATTTAATGTGAATAATGTATTTGCTCCACATAACAAAGAAACAATGTTACAAAGTTAATGTTAACGCATGACACGCTTCCATGACGACTGACCGTGTGACGTCATGTTTACGTGCCGTGGCCAGTTAGCTTCGTTAGCTCCTTTACTTAGCCGTTAGCGCGGCTACTGTTGAACTGGAGCGGTCTGTTTATTAAACTAAAAGAGCTAGCGCTACAAATAACCGGCGCACCTGTGTACCCGTGTACTGAACAATAGGGAGTCACGTAAACATGACGTCACGTCTTATCCATGAATACTCGAGTAACAATCCACTCAATTTTAGAGCGGATCTGATTATTGTTTAACTTTCTACTGATATATGGGATGCTCTCTAATGGTACCTTGTACTTTAAATGCTCAAAATGAAGTAAAGGTGTAACGATTAGCAGCAAATTCCCCTCCTTCTTCATTTGAGGGATGAGCAATGAGTGAAAAGCAAGAGTAGGTGTTCTCGAATTGGTAGTGTATGTAATGCAGTGTGGAAGTCGTATATTTGTGTCGATGGAGGGTATATATAGTCTCGTGGAGCAGTTTCTGCTGTGAAAGGGACACAAAATGAGGTTTGGAACGAGCTCAAAGTGACGTTTTAGTACAAAAAAACAACTTCTCATTTACCTGTTGATGTTTTGATAGAAGCTCTACCAAAGAAACTAAAAGTATATATTATTTAGTTAGGTGATTTAGACAAACTGACCCTTTAAAACGACTGAAAAACGCATTGTCTTTTCAGAGCCAGGTCAACACAGACTAGTACATGATGATAAAGCAGTGTTTGTTTGTTTTTTACAACATTTTCCCAAGGGCCTTTTCGGTAAAAAAAACGTGTTTAATGGAAAGCAGGTCAATATTGACCGAGCCTTTAAAGGTGCCTTTGCTGCCCTCCTTCCTATACATTACATACTGTAGCTTCCCACAGCTGGCACAGCAGACACACCCTCACCTCTACCTGCCCCAGGTGATCTTGTGTTGTAATAATAACGCCTGCCAGCGTGATCCTGTGATAAGGGCTCGTTGTGTCGCAGGAGTGCGTGAAGAAGACAAAAGGCAGACGGAATTAAGTTGTCTCTTATCTGACCACCTCACACACACACACACACACACACAGTGTTCCTCCGTGCCTGTACTGGCCTCCCTTTAAAGCTATCACTCTAACCCTGGACTGAACCCGTCCTTCGCTCCTATCTCGCCTGCAGATGTAATTCCCTGCTTGGATATTATACTCTGCTGTGTTTGTGCATACTTTCTTTTCCAGTAACAGAAGTTAGTGTTAGCTGTGTGTGTTTTTTGTTTTTTTTGGAGGTGGAGGTTCAAGCAGAGTGTGAATTTATTGACCTCTGTACATGTAGTTATATTCGGCATATTTTGATTCGACTATTTTGTGCTGCAAAGTCTCTTTTTATACTGTTTAAACAATGAATTTGCGGCAGAAAAATTATATATTTACCACCTTTTAATCCAGACATTTTCTCTCCACTCTGTCCCATAAAGACAGAAAGCACAACACGGCTTAACTGATGCGGTTTTGTTTCTTTTATAGTGGAGGAATGTCTCTCTTTAAGCAAAAAAATGCTTCATTCAATCATTTTTCATGATTAAAACAAGATTTCTGTGTTTTCTTGGTTCATTTGCTCCACATAAGAAATAAATAATTAAAAGTTAATCATTTTGGTTTGTGGACAAAACAAGACATTAGAGAATGTCGTCATATCCATTTTTTTACGTTTGTTTTAGCGCGACAGATTAACCGATTACTAAAAACTTCACATTCTTGTCACATGACCAGAGTCGGTCACATGTCTCTTTATTATGGTGTATGGATCATATGGGGATTTAAATGTTTTCATACTAAGACTAAGTTAAATGTGTGCTATCGTAGGGAGCAATTAGCACTAATTATACGATATAAACAAACCAAAAAATATAGAATATAATAATCAGGTATCCCATGAACAGTCGTTTATTTGATCTTATTTAACATTTATTCATTCCAGATTACCAGAATTATTTAATATGAATAATATAACTGTTAAAAAACTACTTTTTTTTAAAAAGATGTATAATGAAGTGTTGTGTGTTCGTGGATCTCTTCTGCGTCTTCATAACAGATGTTCCAGCTGTTGACGAGGCTCATGTGCAGCACTTGAGACAGACAGACAGACAGAGAAAGAACAGTTAATGGTGCCCTGATGGTGCAGCTACAGAAACAAGAGCTCAGTATCTGCCAAAGATAAGCAGAGCGAGCAGTGATGTGTGTGTGTGTGGGAGAGTGGAGGCTGTGTGTGTGTGAATGTGAATGTGTTGGGGTGGGGTTGTTAGGGGAGTGGAGGGAGGAGGGGAGGTTGAGACGGAAGGCAGCAGGGCAGGGCCGAGTCCTCCCCAGCTTCCCATGGAGAGCCTAGAGCCGCGCTTCATTCAGCCGCTGAGATAAGTGTAAACAGTGATTGAATGGTGATGAGAAATGGTGCCGGGAGTGGGGCAGGACAAGGACAGGGACAGCACAGAGAGAGAACTAAACCAACCCAGCCCCCCACACCTCCTCCTCCTCCTCCTCCCTGCATGAAAACTACTGTGCCCTCGTCAAGGGCTTTTGTTTTGGTCAGTAAGCAAACAGAGCTCCTCATTGGTCCCCCGTTAGCTTGTTACTACGCCCCTCGTGGTCGAGCACATTTGCTTGTCTTTCCTCTACTTTGGTGATAGATAAAAAAACAAAATGTGTGTGACCTACTTTGCATACACAGATTACAGCACATATACTCTCTCCCACCCCCCGCTGGAGCGAGGAAAACAAAAGATATCGCCGGGGGAACAGCTGTGTTTTCAGTAAACACACTTATTCCAGACGTCTTGTTTGTTAGCTTGTTAGCGCTTGTTAGCGCATTTGATTAGATTTTTTATCAAATTGATTTATCTCAAACACTCAACACACTGTGACAGAAAAAAATAATAACATTAACGAGATAGATTTTGTAGCATTGGTGCAAAATTCGCCAAAAACGCCCAAAAATTTGCTGTTCAGCCCAAGATGGCGGCCTTCCCATCGGACTTACAGCAAAGTCGTCATTGACTTTTTGGACAGTCCTGACATGATTAACGCGTGTACCAAATTTCGTTCGTGTACGTGAAACGCGACCAAAAAGTCGCCTAACGAAAGCTGATTTTCATTTTCATAAGCCCCACCCACTTGCAATTTTTTTTACGCACATTGGCCGAATCACTTTCAGACGTGAATTTTCACCAAAACTCCATGAGTTTTGGAGTATGGTCAGGCCGTCAAGATGCAATTTATGATAAGGAAAAATAATAATAAGAATAATAACTCCTTGCGTTTCAATAGGATTAGGATTAGGATTCGTGCACGGACCCTAATAATCCAAAAACACAAAAATAAACAGATTCTGTCAATCAAAACCAATACAAACTAAAATAAGATATACATATACATATTTATTTCATTGTTAAGTGCATGTAATTTTTATTTAATTCAGCTGATTTGCATAATGCCTTCATTAATAATCAGCTGCAGTGAGACCGTCAGGCCAGAGCAGGGAGAAACGTGAGTTTTGAGGAATAATCTGTGATTTGTTTAGAAGTTAGAGAAGAGAGAGAGAGAGAGAAACACACACACAATGAAAGGATAAGTCACGACTGATGCAATGTACTAAACTAACAAAGCCTGTCTTAGTCAGTGAGTGGGAGGGGATCAGGTCTTACAGGAATAGCGATTGCTTCAAACACTCGGGTTTGAAAACTTGAATCGGGACTTTGCCTCGTCCCACTCAACCTGCTGCACTGGCTTCTCATCGCAGGTTCAACGCGTAGGCGACGTGTCGTCAGGTTGTCAGGCTTGTTCGACCGAGGGGAGGGAGTTTAAATGCTGCATGTGATCTCCTGTGCATTTTCATTTTTTTTTTTACAGTACATTAATAAGTTACTTAATTCTTACCAAAGAAGGAACAAGAGCCGTCAGTAAAACACCACAACAAATCTAATTCCGTGGGTTTTCAGACAATGTCATTTAATTCTAATGTTTTCTAACGTCAGAAATGGTAGAAACGTCATATAGCGGTCAGTTTGGGAGCTTGTCCTTCAAAATAAAACTTTTGGCTATTCGAACCATAATCCTTAAGCTTTAATATTGTTGCACAAGCAGCAAGTGTGATATTAAATTAAATTAAATTAAATTAAATTAAATTAAATTAAATTAAATTAAATTAAATTAAATTAAATGTAAAATTATTTACTCGCACTGTCAATCGATTAAATTTAAAAAATTTACAATTTTCCGTAATTAATCGCCAAAATAAACCTGAAGCTTATATCAGATATTTATTTATATAATAAAATCATGGAATGAATATAGAATCGCACAAAAAAGTCAATTTAAATTTCTTTTTTTAAACTTTTACACATAGTTTTATCTCCTGTGAAGTACAAAAAATGCATCTTGATATTGTTTTAGGACAAAACTAAAGCGTTTTCTGTGTATTTCTGTTGTATTTCTCCGTGTAAAGATTTACTAACATGTTTGAAACAATATTACTTCCATGATTTTATATAAATAAATATCCGTTTTTCGCAATTAATTACAGAAAATTGTGCGGAATGATTCACTTTTTAGTAGTTCTGGGTACGTTAGCGCGCTAACAGCGTCAATGCTGTAGGCGCGCTAAAGGAGCTAACGCAGCTAACGGAGAAAACTGGTTAACGGCGCCTTGTTTTTAAACATGTTTACACAGAAAAACACAGAAAAATTGTCCAACAAGTCGCCGTCGGGTAACTTTTTAAAACGCAACTTTGTGCCGTAGCCGCCACCGGAAGTAGGCAAACAACCCTAATTGCGTTAAATAACTATCAGCAAGTTTTTAACATGGTTCACCAAACACATGGGGATGAAATAACATACTATAAAAAGAGTAATCAGGTTGTATACACCTATACTTGTAGTTAATTAAATGCTCTGCGTCTCGTTTATTTCCCCACAGCCCTGAACCAGCAGAGGATGACCCAGAGCGCCCCGGGGAAGCAGGGAGGTCCGCTGCCCCCCAGCCACAGCGCAGTCATGGGAGCCAACAATCAGATGAGGCTGCAGCAGATCGAGAAGGAACGCCTGAGACTGAAGCAACAGGAGCTGCTTCGGCAGAGACCACAGGTCAGGAATCCGCAGCTCAGAAAAACAGTTTATGTAGCCGAGCGCAGTAATATTGTGTACACGACGGCTCTTTAAAAAACGTGACTCATATGTATCGCGGTGGATGACCGGTGCCGTTCCTTTGATGCTCCGTGATTATCATGACACACGCTCGACCGTGAGTCACCCGTGGTCGTTTTATCACTTCCTGACGGCGATGTGTCACAGGGTGGTGCAAGCGGGAGGACAGGCGTTTACTCAAGGCTGTGTCACAACAGCACAAACTGCAGCTTTATGGTTATGAATGGGGCAGCTGACTTTTGTTTACCGCCGACAATCTCGGGCAGGTTTGTTTAAAGTTCACTGTTTAGGAAGTGACCCGAGCGAGCGAGCAAGCGCGCACGCGCACCCTCGGGGCTGTGAAGTGACAAATGATGGTTGAAGTTGTGCTCGGAGCACATTGTTTGTTTAACTAACCAGGTTAAAGTTAACTCTGTGAAAGGTTATTGTAAGGTAAACATCAAAGTGTTAACACAAAGATCTCTGCTTTGTCGTGTTTCTATAGGGCTTTATTTTCTACTTCCTGTTTACACCTGCGTGCACACGCTCAGTGTATCTTAACTTTTTTGTTGTGTTAGTATGGATGCTAAATGACTTCTTCTACTTAGCCCAAATCCTCGACTTAGCCTGGACACACATTTACTCAATTAACTATTTTGATAATCGACGATTAGGTTTGAAGCTTTTTTCATGATTATAACACAATATCCGATTGTTTTAGCTTCTTAAATGTGAATATTTTCTTTGTTTCTTTGCGCCGTATAACAAAGAAATCATTAAAGATCTTGCTAATGGCGGTTAACGGCATCAAAGCTAACACATGTTAACACATGTCACGTTTCCATGACGACTGACTGGGAAAAGACGTGCACGACATCATGTTTACGTGCCGTGGCACCAAACTCCAGGCGCCGTTAACCAGTTTGCTCCGTTAGCTGCGTTCGCCCCTTTAGCGCCAGTTAGCGCGCCTACAGTCGAACTGGAGCAGTCTGTTTTTAAAGGTTAGCGTTGCTTTAGAGACTCATTTCAGTCACAAAAACATGACATGCGTGTCTTTGGAAACGCATCATGTGTTAGCATTGACGCTGTTAGCGCGCTAACGTACCCAGAACTATTACAAAGTGAATCATTTTGGTTTGTCAACAAAACAAGACATTTGAGAGCATCGTCATTTCCAGGTTTGACGAACACTGATCAACGTTTTTTATCGTTTTCTGGCATTTTACGGACCAAACGATGACAGCGAAAATAACCGTTCGTTGCAGCTCTACATAGATTTCTCACTTCTAAAAAAAACCAAAAAATCTAAAAAAGAAAGACACAATCTTTCTTCCAAAGGCTGCTGCTGCTGCCATGTGCGTGTCAGAAAAGGAAATGTCTTTGTCAAATGTCCAGAAAATGTCCGATTTAGCCGCGGCGTAAGAACACATCAAAGAACCGTGAACCCAGACGCTCTCCCGCTGCGTTTCCTCATATCTGTCCAGACCAGAAAATGAATTTTTTTTCCCCGCAAACATTTTGGCATTTGTGTCAAAAAACAGCTGAAGTTCTTAAATCCTCAGTCAAACCTCGGGCAGCCCACACTTTAAAACACCACCACCCTCCGCCTTTTCTCTCTACCAGGCTACGTACATTCCAGTAAAAAGTCTACATGTTTGGACTGTGGAGTTCTTTTACCCTTCAGACGATCAAATACGGGAGGAAATTGTGCAGCGGCGAGAGTTCAGCTGAGAGGCAACAGTTTGCCACACCCAAATGTAATCCACATGGCAGAAGACTGGGCAGCGATGTATTTCTATCTTCCAGATAACAGCTGATGCTCCTGCGGTCATGTGTGCATGGGATTGTGAGGGGGGAAAAAAACCTTATTAATTAGGGCCTTTCATTCGTTGACACTGTCAGGAAAGCTTCCGGTCGGAGAAAAAACAAAAACCCCCCTCAACAACATGACTTCATATCCTCAGCCTTATCTGATACAGAAACAATAGTCTGAAGTCGCCCCCCCCCCCCCAACCCACACCCCCCAACCCACACACTCATGTAATCTGACACTATGGGCAGAAATGGACAGAGCGACCATGTTGGACGTCTTGGAAGTGTCTGACTCCTCAATCTTAACTTGTTGTGTGCGGCGTCAGAGGAGCAGATTCTAAATATTTTCATGGAGCTGTAGCTGCTTATAATTAGCGTCTGTGGTCGGGGGGGGGGGCACAGTTGGGTTTGGGGTGGAGTTGACGGTCGATTGTGTTGCTCATGTTTTGCTTTTTTGCGCTTTATCTACTCCCCCAGGAGCTCGCCCTGAGGAATCAGCTGCCGACTAGTATGGAACAAGATGGCAGCACGAACCCGGTGTCCTCCCGATGGCCCAAGATGCCCGGACCATGACTGCCAACAGCTCCGACCCATTCCTCAACAGGTCAGAAAAGACGCCGAAAAGAGCTAATTTCTCGCTAAAGCTAAAGCTTATGTGTCGGGGGGGAATCTGAGCTCTAGCTCTGGTCTGAGCTCCCTCAGTTACACAAGTAGTAAAAAAAAAACACAGAGGGCCAGTCTCTGTGCTTCTTAACCCTCTTCACATGGTTATGACTCATTCGGGACCAGCTCATTGCACAATGACGACCTCTGGTGGTCACATGCTGCAACAACAGGCAAAGAGTGCTTTAAATGTTATTGTTTTTTTTGCAGCTCAGGGAGTGAAAAAACCACAAAGTGAAATCGAAAAAGACACAAAAGCAGATTAGAAACAGCGGTAATTTGTCAACCGATGGCACCCGTGTTGGACCGGTCAATAATTCAGGCCGTACTTTGCGTATAAACGGGACAAAGTAATGTGAATAACAAGCAGACCATGAGAACATGTGGTCCAGTCAGTAGACGGGCCGACCTAATCTTCCCTCCTCCCCTGTTGCCTCCGCTCTCACAATGGCCTCATTCATGCTGCCTCTGCCATACTCTGCCTACATATTTTTCCCCTCTGCTAATTAGTATAGGCTCGTCAAATGTCTCTCTCTCACTCCCCTCTTTGTCTCTTTTGCCCTCTTTCATTGTTGCTCTCTTTTTTTATATATATATTCTGCAACAGAGAGTGATGAAGAAGAAGAAGAAGAAGTGCAGCTCAGTTTCAATGTCAGCGTCGCTGTGAATTAGACGCCACAGTCGCTCAAATAGATGGAAATGTTGAAATGTTGATGTTTGAATGTTTTCATCCTTTGAGCTCAGATCGTCTTTATCTCTTGTGTTACAGCGGGACGTACCACTCAGGGACGAGAGCACGGACAGCGGCCTGAGTATGAGCAGCTACAGCGTCCCACGCACTCCAGACGACTTCCTCAACAGTGTGGACGAGATGGACACAGGTGAGGCCGCACTTATATATATGTTCTTTTATATGTTCTTATATATGTTCT